>NC_056735.1:819087946-819194336 GCF_019279795.1 Protopterus annectens | reverse complement strand
TGGCCTTGTTCAAGAATCACTGAACCTACTGAAACAGAGGCACAGCAAAATAATGGGTATAGTTCCCCATACTAAAGGGGTGGCGTAAGCCACAAAACTATGGGCTAGGCTTGTAAATGCCCTCGGGCAGATAGCCTAGTATGAACCTATGAACCTATGAACCTATGGGTCAGTGTAGGCCTCTGGCAAACCAACAACAAACCCTGTGCATATGATGAAACATGTGCCAACCCCTGTCATCTGTAACATTGATGCAGGAACAGGTTAACATGGTGCTGATGCACAGGGTGACTTTAATAAAGTATATCATGGTTGAATGTGTAGCATGTTGTCAACAGTAAAGTGTAATGATATCCTTGAAGGTGTAGCTGAGCAGGCATGATGCATTAAATCTGTAATTAGCAATGTTGTATTGTTTCGACCAGTGTTTATTCCAATTGTGTTTTTTTTCCCCATGTGCCACTTGGCTGATGTGTGCAGTTGTGTCAGCATGTGTTATACAGTGGACAGTAAGTGTGGGGTGTGTGCAGCACAGGTTTGCAGGTGTACATTTGTGAACATGGTGGAGGTGCACTGTCTGCATGTATGTGCATATTGGACACATGGGCAGGGTGGCATGTCCTCTATTGGCCAGTGTTATCACTCCATAGTTTATATTGGTGGCCAGTATGCATTGTACTACACACATTTTGGAACTTGAGTACGCATGTGTGTGTATGACACAGGTTGACACTGTGCTGTGGGTGATGCTGTTGTTGCTATCTGTCATTGGTTTGCGTTACAGCGTTAACACTGTCCCAGCTGCATAGTCCTTTACTAATGCACACTGTTCAGCTACAGGGTTGCATGGACCGTGCTATCACAAACACAAGAAATTCTCACTTATACAGTATAAGTGCATTAGTCTCATGGACCCCTGCCATAAACTAAATATATAATAGAAGGTGTGAAGTTTTACCAAAAATGAGTTACATACCAAGAAAGGATAACCTCTCTGGTCAGTATCATTGGGAAAATACAATCCCTCACTAAACATACAAGGCAAGCTTCAAAATACAAAATGGCAAGGATTCCAAAGACAACACTAAAGCTTTCTTTAGTGTTGTTCATAATCTACAGGGGAAATCTTAGATCGGGTCACAGTTAATGTAAATGGTCACAAAGTACACTTATCTGACTGACATTACCAATTCCTTGTTAGACAGTTTGAATGCGGATATCACCACCCTGTCATTACACAAGGGCCACATTTCCAGACCTGAAGAATGGAAAACCTGATGATTCACAGACACTCTCGTTAAAACATCTTTTTAACAAAGTACACACCACAGTGGCAATGGTACTGGACAGTGTCCCTGGCTGTGTCATACACAAGCTGACATATGAAGTCACCACTCACCTAAATGCTCTGTCCAGGTGCAGCCTCTATACTGGTTACATACTTGTGGAATGACACGGTAATGGTGTTCATAGTACACAAGGGTTGAGCTACAGTGTCTTCTCCTTCTCCTTTCGGATGCTCCCATTAGGGGGTCACCACAGTACATCATCTGTTTCCATTTCTTCCTACCCTCTGCATCTTGTGCTGCACACCATCCACCTGCATGTCCTCTCTCACCACAGCCATAAACCTCATTTTAGGCATTCCTCTTTTCCTGTTACCTGGCGACTTAATTCTTGGCATATATTTCACAATATACTCTGCATCCCTCCTCAGAACATGTACAAACCAACTTAATCCTGCCTAGTTGGCTATCCTGCCTATCTCATGGGTGGCACAGTGGTGCAGCGGTTAACATTGTCGCCTCACAGCAAGAGGTTCTCCGGATCGATTCTCGGCTGGGGTGCCTTTTGTGTGGGGTTTGCATGTTCTCCCTGTGTTCGCGTGGGTTTCCTCCCACATTCCAAAGACATGCATCTGGAGCATTTCTCCCCGGGCCTCCGCTGAAAACAGGCTCTGTGGAACCTAGTCGGACTTTCCCAGTCAACAAATGTTAAATAAATAAATAAATCTGGCTTGTTCTACTAACCTTCAAACCTAGCCTGACCCTCTAATATACTTATTCTTAAACCTGTCCACCCTCATCACACCCAGTGCAAATGTTAACATAAATTGATTAAGGGTAGAACTACAACAGGTCCTGGAAACTCTTACCCTATAAGCCAGACAAATTTTATCTGGAAGACTATGGAGCACAGCATTATGGGACTCATTAACAGAGACATTATGAACCTGCAAATACTGCACCATACCCACTTAGGTCCTCTAAAGGCCAGATCATGGCTCCTACACCTAGTAGACTTCAAGCCAGTCAACAAGGCTATAGTTGAGGGAGGGGAGGTCAACACAGCCAAGCTATAGCTCACCACCAATTCATACCCATTCCACATACTGGTATTATACATAACCTCAACAAACTGACCATAAACAATTGTTAGATGATGGCTTGACAACTGACGCACAGATGTAGAACACACAGTAACATTTGCAGCCTCCATGTATTATTCTATGCCAGTAACAAGTGGTATTCACCTGCACTCAGTCCTGCGACCACTCCTGTTTGGCATATAGCTCTCTTAGGTACAAGCAAACACAGTAGGGATATGTCTGCCCACGTTTGATGACAATGCATACTGTGGGGTATACTTTATTCTCCAGATGACACACACATCCTCCAAACGGGTATCATACAGACAGATACCTGGTGTCAAACTCATGCTGTAAAGCTATAAGCCAAAGAAAGCATAGTTATCCACTTTTAGAAAACAAAGTATCCCCAGAGTACCACATAGGTAGTAGCCCCAAAAATGTGGAACAGGTGCTAATGTATACATAGAACCATGTATTAAGCCATCTCTCCTTTGATAATCACATTACCAAAGAGTTTTGGAAATCCCTCTATGGAGCACATAAGCAATAAAGGGTTTTCATGCAGATCCACAGAGGTTGTTGCACACCTATAATGATTAGTCATCTTTGCCAGACCTTGCTTACTTTGGAACAGGTTTCAAATATACCTCAATCATAAACCCTCACTCACACTCTTCAATAGAAACCGTGATGGGTGGATGTGAAACGGAAGATGTAGCCCAGGGATCACTGCAGTGGCTAAGCTTGTCACAAGCATACAGAAGTGACCTAAGGACTCGAATGTGTCAGCACGCTCTGGCAAAGATAACAGATGCGTTCATGGAGAAAGCAGAGTACTCACCTATGAAATAATTGAAGTCATATGTATGTATATGGATTTGCCCCTCAGCTACCTTACATGTGTAATGCACATACAGTTGGCATTGTGATATGTCATGCACTAGAAAAATCAAAACCCACTCCACATTGGCCAGTGGTGCCACACACCAGGAACACACTCACAGTCAGCAAGTGTGAGATTCAAACTCCTCCCTAATTACATTATGATACTACAGAAGTATACATTTGCACAACACACTATACACATTACTGGGATTTCACTTTTCCACAGGTATATTTGTAGGATGGTGACATCATGAGACTTGACAAATACGAGTATATGTATACCACTTTTAAGGAGTGTGAGTAGTCTCCAAAAAGGTTGCACCTCTCTAGGGAAAGACACACACTCGGCAAATTTAGGATTTAAACACCTACCTAACTACATTATGATACAGCAGCAGTATGCATTTACACAACATGCTATACACATTATTGAGGTTTCACTTTTCCACAGGTATATTTGTAGGATGGTGACATCATCAGATTTGTCAAAGATGAGTATACCACTTTTAAGGTGTGTGAGTAGTCTCCAAAAAGGTTGCGCCTCCCCAGGGGAAATACACATAGTTGGCAAATGCAGGATTCAAACCCCTACCTACCTACATTATGCTATTACAGCAGTATGCATTTACACAACGTGCTATACACATCACTAGGATTTCATTTTTCCACAGGTATATTTGTAGGATGGTGAAATCATGAGACTTGACAAAGATGACTATACCACTTTTAAGGGGTGTGAGTAGTTTCTAAAAAGGGTGCTCCTCTCCAGGGAGGCACACACAATGTCACACATACAGTTGGTAAGTGCAGGATTCAAATCCCTACCTAACTTCATTATGATACTACAGCAGTACGCATTTACATGACACGCGATACACATTACTGGGATTGTTCTTTTCCACAGGTAAATTTGTAGGATGGTGACATCATGAGACTTGACAAAGATGAGTATACCACTTTTAAGGGGTGTGAGTATTCTCCAAAAAGGCTGTTTTTTCCCAGGGAGACACACACAGTTGGCAAGTGCAGGATTTAAACCTATACCTAATTACATTTCAATTCTACAGCAGTACACATTTACATGACACACTATACACATTACTGGGATCAATCTTTTCCACAGGTATATTTGTAGAATGTTGACATCATGAGACTTGACAAAGATGAGTATACCACTTTTAAGGGGTGTGAGTAGTCTCCAAAAAGGTTGCTCTCTCCCCAGGGAGAGACAAACACACACACACAATTGGCAAGTGCGATGTTCTTAATCCAAACTAAGTACGTCTTTATACTTCAGCAAGCAATATGGAGTTACAGGGTGCAATACAGACGTTACTTGCTGACAGTTTGCTCAAAGTTTTTTTTCACATTTGCTAACCTCAGCAGGCTTATCATACTAGGTGTATTGTGAGTGTATTGTATGCATAGGCCATGACCATATCATATATGGGTTGATGCACCACATGCTCGCACACACAGGGTCAAACCGGTGGCTAAGCTCTGTCAACCCAATACTGGACAATACAGTCAGGAGGAGTACGGTCATACAACCACAACACCAACTGTCTCACATAGACCTATAATATAAGCACCAGCAAAACACACACATAAATAAACATTACCATACTCAGAGAATACAAATATTAATCTGAAAAAGAGAGAGTGTCCTCCTAAACTGACAAGCAAGCAACATGCACCTCCAAGCACATGCCAGAAAACGCATAATACACCAAAGCAGTGTGCCTCACAACAGGCCCTAAGGCAAAACAACATACCCAACACACTAGTAATAGGTGACTTCATAGTCAGGCACACAGATGTTCCACTCACTCGGCTGGACAAGGGGAAGGTTACTGTCAGTTGTCTGTCAGGTGCTATGATCTGCCACATAACACAAGCACTTACATCACTCCAGAACAGGTACATATATGACGTGTTCTTTGTACATGCCAATATGAATGACCTCAGACATACCTCCCAAGACAACATGACAAGAGATATATATTAGCTCTATGATCATGTAGCCCAGGCTGGTATGACCCTGACCTTGAGTAGCATCTTACCTTCACCTACATGATACTGCAATATAGCAGAAAGATGATAAACTTCAACAATTAGCTGAGCTTCTAGTGTCATTCAAATGGGGATACGGTCTCTGTCTGCCTGTGATGACATGATAGACAAGCCTTGTTGCTTCGCTACATATGGTTTGCACTTGTCGCCCCTATGCTTCTGAATACTGGCCAAGGCTCTTGCTGTCCCCATATTACTTTTTTAGGCAAGGCTCAAAGGTTCATAGGTTCATAGGTAGGTACTAGGCTATCTGCCCAAGGGCATTTATAAGCCTAGCCAGAATGTGTTGGCTTTTGCCTCCCTTTTAAATAAGTTTCCTGGGCCTCTGTCCAGCAGGGCCACTGAAGTGATCCCAGGGGTAAATTTACAATTTCCCATCTACTCATCAAGATTCCTCTTGAAGAGAGTCAGCGAGGGGCTCTGTCTTACATCAACTGGGATTCTATTCCAGAGTGAGGGAAGTCTCTGGGACAGGAATCTATCCCTCCAGTACATCTGGTTTATTGCTGTGCTGAGGTTTAATTTACTGGAGTGTGTGGCTCTAAGAGATTTGGTTTTCTTGAGGTGGAGCATGTCCATTAATTCCAGCTTGGACATGGCCTTATACGTCAGGCATAGAGCACCTCTGAGCAGGCAGTAAGCAAACAAATAGAGCTGGAGTTTTTTAGTTGAGCTGCATAGGGCATCACTTTGAGGCCATTGATCCTCTTGGTGAGGTACTTCTGTGGTCTTTCCAGCTGTTACATGTGCCGATTAAGGTACATACCAAATGGGGCATTGTACTCTATTATGGGCCTAATGAGTGATGACTAGAGGGGCACAATGATCTCTCTTGATCTAGAGGTGAACCCTTTCATGATTAGGTGGGCTACATAGAAGGAATTTCTAAACACTTTGCAATGTGATTATAAAATGAGAGTCTACTGTCCACCTGTGTCCCAAGGTCTCTTATCACACTTTCAGTGTTAAGTATACTACCGCCTATGTTGTAGTTCATGGGTACAGTGTTTTTACCAAAGAGGAAGACAATGCACTTTTTGGCATTGAGCTTGAGGCCATGGCTTTGACACCAGGCATCTGTCTCATTGAGGCCCTTTTGTAGGATGTCCACATCGTTAGTAGTTTTGATTATGGTTCCTAGTTTGCAATCATCTGGGAACTTCATTAGCCAAAGACCTTCTGCGTTAGCCTCTACTTCAAGGAAGTAGATGCCAAACAGGACAGGACACAGGACTTAACCCTGTGGTACTTCACTTTTCACTAGTCTAAAGTCGGACTTGGGGTCTGCTACTTTCACAGTGTGGGTTCTGTTAATGAGCCAGTTGGCAACCCATCTTGTGACATAGGGATTTATACCTAGTTTAGTGAGTTTATCTATAATTCCAGAGTGGGGGATGGTGTCAAAAGCCTTGGCAAGATCTAGATAGGCTGTGTGAACCACCTTACCCTTGTCTACGGCTTTGGTGACTGCTTCAAAGAAGTCTATCAGGTTTAGGAGACATGATCTGAATTTTACAAACCCAAAATGGTTGTGGTCCAGAGTTTGGAGATTACCAATGTCTTTTTGTATATAAGTTCCATGATGATACATTCCATGGCCTTGCAGACCAGACTCATCAGTCTAATGGGGTGCTATTTCCTGGGGTCAGAGGTGGCTCCCCCCTTGTGTAGTGGGATAACCGTCGCTGTGTGCCATTCAGCAGGCACAAAGCCTGAGGCGAGGCTATGATTGAACATGGTACGTAGGTGTGGTGCCAGTTCATTCTGTAGTTCATGTAGAACACAGCCTGGGATGTTATCTGGTCCCATGGATGCTGTGTTCCTGGCTTTGGAGAGTGTTTTTTACCTGTGTAGCCATGATGACAGCAACTTTGCATTCTTCTGGTATAGAGATGGGCTCTTTCATGGGTGAGAGGGGGGTAAAGTTAGCACTGATTCTATCTGCCAGGATGTTGGCAATATCAGTTGGGTCTGTATATTTAGTGCCATTGTGCTGTAACTCAGAGCAAATCTGAGTGTTGCTATTGAGATTCTTGACATAGCTATAGAATGCTTTGTGGTTGTCTTTAGAATCAGTGGTGATTTTGTTTTCATAACTAGCTTTGGAGGATTTTATCAGAGATTGCGGCTTCTTACTGAGGCTCACCAGGGAGCTCTTCCACTCATGGGATTTTACCCTCTTTTGCAACAGTTTCTTCCTTCTGTTGTGCAGTTTGTTTATGGCAGGGGACCACCAGATTGGCTTCCTTTTCTTGGAGGATAGTGTCTTGGTTCTGTTTGCGATAGCATGATGCATGCACTCACGTAAGTGCTTATAAAGTGCAATTGCGAAGGATTTAGTAGTTGTAACTGTATTTTCCATCTGCATGGGTGTCCTGACGTTCACCACTTCTGTCTTAAGAAGCATGAAGTTGGCTTTGGAGAAATATTTTAACATGGCTTCCTTAATGGGTGGTGGGGCCAGAATGTGGATATGTAGGGTAATTAGTTTATGGTCAGATGGGACCAATGAAGCGTTGACTTCAGGTGTGGAACACCGGTCACTCAGGACAAATCAAACCCCATAACCAACACAAATAACCACAAAGTGAGCTAAATGCTACTCATTGCCAGACGTCTCAGCCTCCAGATGCAAACACTTGAGGCACTTCTTAGTATGGAGAATGTTGATATCTGTACAATAACAGAAACCTAGTTCAAAGCTCCAGAAAGCACATCAGCACTATCAGGATACTACTCATTCCATACCTTCCAGCATCAGAACCTGAATCATAGCACATAGGGTGGGGATGTATCCATATTCATCAAGGATACCTACACCTCTCTCTACATCCTCTCTACAGAATATGTAGCCATAGAATGTTACACAGCAATGTTTTTCCCACTCCACAGTGGTGGGGCCACAAAAGACTCTTGGCATTCACGCTTTATGAGCCTGACGAGTCTGATCTGCAAGGCAATGGAGCCAATCATAATGGAAGTCAACAATAAAGAAATTGGGAACCTTCACACAGTTTAGCACACCCAGTTTGGCTTCATCAAATGCCGATCACGCCTCCTGAGCTGGGTGGATTTCTTTGAGACCGTTACCCAGGCTACAGATGATTGAAATGAGCTCCACACAGCCTACATATACCTCACTAAGGCCTTTGACACCATTCTCCAGTCAGGTATCATAGATTAACTCACCAGCCTGGGCATGAATCCATACATCACAAGATGGATTGCAGACTGGCTCACAGATAGAACCCACAAATTAAGAGTTGCTGGCTACATGTCAGACTCTACACCGGTAGCAACTGGTGTCCCCCAGGGTTCAGACCTGGGGTCCCTCCTGTTTGGTATAGACTTCTCAAAAGTACATACCAACACAGGAGGGTTGTGGTTGACTAAGTTTTTCTGGGAACTGTAAAGTGTTTGCCATAATAGATTCCCCGGATTACACAAATATTCTCCAGAAGGGACTCTGAGACAGATGTGTGGTGTCAGAATCATGGCCTCAAGCTCAATGTGAAAGAATGCATAGTAATTCCCTTTGGTGAAAACAAAGTACCTACAAACTACCACATAGGTGTTACCCCCTAAAAACTGACAAGGTAATAAGGGACCTGGGGACACAAGTAGATAGTCATCTTTCCTTTGACAACCATGTTGCGAAAGTGATTAGGAAATCCTATGTGGCCCACCTACTCAACAAAGGGTTTGCATCAGGATCAAAAGAGGTAGTGATGGCCCTCTACTCTAAAGCCATCAGACCCATCATTGAGTACAATGCACCATTTTGGATGTACTCGACTAAGCATGTTCAGCAGCTGTAGAGACCACAGAGGTATCTCACCAATAGGATTACTGGCCTCAAACAGTAGTGTTATGCAACACAACTGGTAAAACTAAATCTGTTCTCCGTTGCATACCGCCTACTCAGAGGCACACTCTGCCTAACATACAGAGCCATGTCCAATATATAACTATTGAACATGCTCCATCTACACAAAATTGAGTCACACTACACACTCCAGGGATATGAACCTCATCACAACAATGAATTCAACATGCTGGTGGGATAGAGTACCATCCCAGACACTTGCCTTACTGTGGAACAGAGTCCCAATGTACATCAGATAGAGCCCCTCGCTGACACTCTTCAATAGGAACCTTGGTGAGTGGATGGGTAACAGACAATTCACACCAGGTATCACATCAGCAGCCCCACTAGAAAGGGGCTTAGGGTACTAACTATTAGAACTAGGGCTTAGAAGACTACCCAATGGGGTGGTGAAAGCTGCACAACTTGCCTAGCCTAATATATGCCTTCGTGAAGGTAGTCTACTACATACCTATGAACCTATGTGACAGGTATATGTGTACAGATAGTAGATGTGTACTTCATTGTACAGTCATGTTGTACAGTAGGCACATGGACCACATACACTCTAATACCGATACTGGTGGCTGTTATGTACAGTGGGTGAGATGTGCACCTCATGTCTTTTTTGCCATTGGGATGTGTGCTGGGTGGGACAGTCCTGGATGGCTCCCTGTCATGGTCACCCTCTTACACACATCTCTAACCATCCATCTTTGGCTTATTATACTGTGTTCCCCCTACATATATATAGGTACATAGGTAGGTAATAGGCTATCTGCCTAAAGGCATCTATTAGTATGGCCTGAGTGTGCAGCTATCACCACACATGGGGTTAGTTCCCTATGCCTCTGTGCAGTAGAGCTGATGAAGTGATCCATGGCGTGACAGTTCAGTTTCACATACACTCATCAAGGCTCCTCTGGAAGAGTGTCAGTGAGGAACTCAGCTTAATGTAGGTTGGGAGCCTGTTCCAAAGCAAGAGAAGTCTGTGAGTTAGTAATGTGTCCCTCCAACATGTTCTATTTATTGTTGTAATGATGATATCCCTAGAGCATGTGACACAGTGAGCTTGGGTTTACTTCAGATAGAGCATGTACATCATTTCTGCATTGGACATGGACCTGTATGTTGGGCTGAGATCTCCTGAGTAGACAGTATGCAACAGAGTGCAGATTGAGTTAACTTCAGTCTTGTTGCATGGGGCAACTGTTTGAGGCCAGTAATCCTCTTGTTGAGGTACTTCAGTGGTCTTTCCAGCTGCTGAAGGTGCCTAGTCAGATTCATTGCAAGTGTGCTGGGATACTCTCTGATGGGTCTGATGACTGATGAGTAGAGGGAACCTCCTTTGACCTACATGCAAAGACCTTGGCAATTTGTGGGAACACATAGCATGATTTGCTAACCACTTTGTGAATCTATTTCTGGAAGTAGAGATGGCTATCCACATGTGTCCATAAATCCCTTATTATTACCTCCATATTTAGGGTGTTAGCACCTATGTGGTATTTGTATGACTGTAGCTCGAGGCCATAATTTTGACACCACATCTGTCCGACTGAGACCCTTTTTAAGGATGTCTCTGTTGCCCAAACATCAATTATGACAACCTTTTTGCAGTCATCCACAAACTTTGCTAACCATAGCCCTCGTGTGTTTGACTGTATTTCTGAAAAGTATGCACCAGAAAGGAGGGGTCCCAGGACTGAGCCATGGGGGACAGCAGTTGTTACCCAGCTTACAGTCCAACAGGGAGACCACAATTTTTACCTTGTGGGATCTATCTGTGCCCCAGTTGGCAATCCATCAGATGACATACGTGTTTATGCACAAGTTGTTGATTTTGTGGATACGACATGTGTGTGGGATGTTGGAAAAGGGCTTTTCATGGTCTATGTAGGCCGTGTGTAGCTCATTTCATTGATGTATTTCCTGAGTAACTGCCTTGAAAACTGTTTACGAAGTTTAAGAACCATGATCTGCCCCTGACCAAACCAAAATGGGTAGCATTGGGTGTTTGTAGGCTTCCAATAGCTCTGTTTATGAGTTCCATAATGATGGACTCCATGGCCTTGCAGATCAGGCTTATTAGGCTTATAAGACAATAGTTCCCATGGTCTGTTGTGTACCAACACTTGTGGAGTGTGTCAAACATTGCTGTAACCCATTCAACAGTTTCATATCCTGTACAGAGGGTGAGTCTCAACAGACTTTTCAGGTGCAGAGTCTGTTTGTTTTTGAGTTCACATATGACACAGCCAGGGAAACCATGTCATTCCATAGACGCCGTGTTTTAAGGTTTGGATAGAGCTGTTTAACCATTGTATATGTGATTTCTGGGATTTCACAATCTCCAGGTATGGTAATGGGCCCTTTCGTCAGTCAGAGGGGGGTAAATATATATGAACCTGTCTGACAAGATGTTGGCAATGTCAGATATGTACATGTATTAATTTACACTTTGCACCGACTCAGAACATATATGAGTTTACATTGATATTTGTGACATAGTAAAAAAAAGCTTCATGGTTCTCTATGGACTCTTTGATAATATTTTTGCCAGAACATGGCTTGGATAATGTTAGGAGTGTTCATCGTTTCTTGATGATACTGATCGGAGATTTATTGATCTTTTTTTGGATTTTCACTTTCTTTGAACAACTTAAGTACTTGTAGTACATAGTTTGATTATGACAGGCATCCAATATATTATATGGGTCTGTTTTCATATCACTGTGTGCGGCAGGCAGGATTGGTGAATAGTGACAAGTATCTGGAGTAAGAACTGTAACTGCCAGATATGTGTGGCCCACTGCTGTACTCAGACATGGCCTAAGTGTGTGAGCATGCCAGGTATGACCTTTCAGTATGTTGCTGACTGAAATTTGCTAAATCTGTTTAAGTGTATGAGCATGCTCAGTATGGGCATATATACTATATGTGTGTAAAAAATCAAGTTGTTTTTTACTTCAGGGCTCACCTTTGTGTTGTACATCGACAGGAAGCATGCTGTGCCTGCAGGGCTTCCATGAGTCAATTTGCATATTCTTATCAACATTTCTATATACAGGAGGGGCAGCTACTATTTGTACATTTCTACCTGTGGGGCACACCTGATTGTTACTGTGGGTGTACATAGGATGAGGGGTACACCTGACACTTATACACATTTGCTAGGCCTGAACTGCTATGTCAGGTACTCTATTTCAGTCTGTACTGTTGCCTACCGTACTGGCTTGAGGCATACCACTGCACTATAGACCTTAGATTCCAATTACATGCATATTAGTTTGTGACTTCATAGCCTACCCAACCCATATCACACTGCCTGGCCTGCTGTTATCTGTCTGCATAGGCCTTGGGTGAGGTTCCTCATATAGCTCTTCAGAGGGCATGATACAGCATTTGTTTGTGTTTGCATTTGCTGCAATTGTCCTGCTAGCTGTGACTTAGGTATGTGACCCCCCTACTAGTATGTGTGAGTGATGTAAGTTGTGTCTGTGCCAGTGAAATGCTGTCATGGCTTATTAGTTCAGTACTTTGACTATAGTGCACAGTATCCTGAGTTCGAGCCCTGTCACTGCTTTTTATTTTCCTGCTGGGCAGACCTGACTGGTTAAGGAACAGTAAAGCAGGTGTGAGCGTGTTTACCCAACTTTGCTCGACTTTGCCCGACTTTGCCTGACGTTGCCCGACGTTGCGCTGGTTAGAGCATTGCGCAGCTACACGCAATTGTATTTAAATGTGCTCAGTACTGGTAAAATTTGCTTAGCAGTGCTTTATATTGCTTAAAATAGGGACTCATGCCTCAGGTGGTGCTGCAGGGCTGCCTATGTCGGATACACATATTACACTCCCTATACATGTTTGAAAACAGGTAGTGCCAAGTTAGACATCCCTTTTACTGTATGTGTGAGTCAGAGGGAGATGTAATTTCCAGGGTTCCTACTGAGTCAGTGTATGTGCTATGCATTGCCTCTTTGCCAAGGCCAGGGCATACTGGGCATGCCTCCTTCTGCTTACTGGGGCAGGCTCAGGTTGTTCCTCCTCCGAGTCATGCTGTGCCTGTGCAGGCCTTGGCAATGGTGAGGGGCTGTTTGGTCCTGCCCCATGTTGCTCCTGCTGCAGCTGTTTCCACAGGATCATATTGTGTAGCATGGCACATACCATGACAATTTGGGTACATGTAGTTGGTGAGTACTGCAAGGCTCCACCAGATGTGTCCAGGCACTGGAACCATGACTTGAGCATCCCAAGCACATGCTCAATTATGTTTCTTGTTTGTGCGTGTGCCTCATTATGGAGTTCTTGTTCGGGTGTGTGTGCATTTCTGATGGGTGTCATCAGCCACAGCTCCAGTGCGTATCCAGCATCCCCCACTAGGCAACCATCAGGGATGTCCCCATTGGCAAATCTCTGGTACAGCTGCGTCAGATGCCAGATGTGGGAATCATGATAGCTTCCAGGGCAGCGAGCACACATTCATTATTATGCCCTGGGCATCGCACACGACCTGGCACTTGATGAAGGGGAAGCCCTTGTGGTTGATGTAGACCCTACCCTGCTCACCAGGTGGTGCTTTGATGTGTATGTGCATGCAGTCTATTGCACCCACTACCTCAAGCTATTCTGCTATTTGGTGGAAAAGATGCATATTGCTGGCCAATGCCTCACGGGAATTGGGGAAATATACGTGCTCACCGACATGTACTGACATGGCATCCAGGAACTGGTGCAGTATCCTGGAGGCTGATGCCTGTGAAATCCCCATCATATCACCAGTTGGTCTCTGGAAGGTACCTGTAGCTAGTATTCTTAGGCCAACACATACCTTGGTATCCACTGGGATGGGTTCCCCTCTGTTGGGTCTGTGTGTAAGGCATGGCTGGCAAAGCTCAACAATTTGCTGCAGGAGGTCTCTGTCCACCCTATAGTACTCCACTATCTCCAGCTCATGTAGCCCCTGGTAGGTTACCCTGGGTATGTACACTCTTCTCCTTCTCCTCACTGTGGGTTGATCAGCAGCATTCACAACATCACCACCCTCAGCACCTTGCACATGTTGGTTTATGATAGCAAGAGCAGCCCCTAAAACTTTGTCTGACTTTAAAGTTTTTAAGCTTTCCCTCTTTGTATACTGCAGTGTTGCAGAGTTATTGGGAAAAAAAACATGGAAGAATGCTGTTTGCAGAGTTTTAAAGTGCTGGGCTGGGCTAGTTGACTGCCTGAGTAATTGGCTGATTCTGATATATTTTACCTGGCAGCTCTGCTAGTTCTCCTTGGTTAACTTCCTACTACTTCTTTTCCTTCCTTTTCCCTTTCTGTTTCCGCCCGGGGCAGCACCGCACAAACACACACCCACACTGTGTGCACATTTGCAAGAAATTTTAGATATTTTCACAGTGTGCACCTTTGATTTCTGGTTTTCAAAAAGGAGAACTGTAGACACGCCTCTTGCAATCCTGAGCAACTCAGGGCAAACACAAGACACTGTGCTCCAATTTGCTTACAGACTTTCTGACGCACCCCATCATGATGTTACCTATATTCTACTCTACTACTCGCCTACTGCTACACTTACACTCTTGGGACATTGCTCACATGCTGGGGAAAATTGGGATTCGCTATTCTTTCCTCATTTGCATAGGATTGCCTACTAATGCATGGTTACGTCTCTCACACTGAGCCCACCCCCCCTTAGCAACCAGTGCTCAGTGGCCATATTGTCTTCAGCCTGCCATTCACCTACATGGCAGGATAAGCTTTTTATTGAAAATGGCTATGTTTG
The DNA here is from genome assembly GCF_019279795.1 of Protopterus annectens. Taxonomy (NCBI): domain Eukaryota; kingdom Metazoa; phylum Chordata; order Ceratodontiformes; family Protopteridae; genus Protopterus; species Protopterus annectens. Next base: position 819,179,354 of record NC_056735.1, on the reverse strand, counting down.
GCTATTTTTAAATTATTTTCTTGTTTTTAAATTAAATTAAATTAAATTAAATTTAAATTGTTTTTAAGCTATGCTTAAACATCGGAGATCGGGGGAAATAAAAGAGTTGAATAATGTTAAACATTTATAAATGCCAATGGCCTTATATTTGGCCACTGGCATGCTTCCTCATCTGTATGCATCCTTTATTTGGAGCTGTTATAGCTCCGTTTAGCTATGTGCAGTACAGTACTCCGTTACCAACGGAGTACATTTCTGCAGCTAACACTAATCTTCCACGGACAGGTTAGTGTTTTCTGGATTGCAAATTTAGCTCATTTGCATAGCTTTCAGCAGCAAATAAGGTAATTTGCATACCATGACGCTGTCCATGCAAGAGTAGCTTTAGCAGCTCTCAGGCACGCCCCTGCCGGCTGTTCCTGGATCGCACGTCAGACATATTGCCTGTTTGATGTCTTACTCTACACTACAACTCCGTGCAAGCTTTCGTAAATCCGGCCCTTGGTTTTAACAAGAACAATTTATACAGTTGCCTTATACATTTATTATTTATATCATTTTTCGATAGGTTGTTTTTTATAATTGGAACACAACATTAACTACTTTGTACTTTTAAACAATCACCACATTAAACAAACTATGGTTACTTAATGAAGTGACAAGGTATTTGTTTTAAGCTGATGAAGTATAATGTTTGGAATGGACAAAAGGAACTTTTTGTGGATTTTACATTTGCAGATTCGCTAAAGTTACAATAAAGTGTTCTATGGTGACCTTGTTGCCCCTTTTGTGGTCGCTTGTTCTGTTCAGTACTGTTAGACATTTTTGGTTCTCAGTTATGTTGGATTTCAGTGGTTGATGTCTTATGTGCTTCTATCAAAGCAGTGACAAAAACCAATGTAAATTGATACTCAGGTGTTCTGTAATATAACATTAAAATAGCTGAAATACAGTAATTAAAACTGAAGAGATGAGCAATCACTTAAGCAAAGAACATTTAAACTGAAATCTACCATTGGATGTAGAAAGGATCAGTGTGATGTGGCATCTTAGTTCAAAAGGTTCCACATCAAGCTTACCCTCTTGAATTCAGAGGATGATTTACTCTTGTGGTTTTCCCTCACAAGGCCTCAGAGCAGAATAGTCTCACAAGTAAAACCATATGTTAATGCTGCAGTCAAGGGGAGTAGCTAATGATAATTTTGCCATTTGTTTTCTCCCAGAATTGACCACAGCTCCCATAGGAGGAAAACTGACTGATGTAAAACTATAGAGGTCAGTTATCCAAAGACAAAGGTAAAAACATGCACCAACACTAAATGACAAAATAAAAGGTGTACAAACAAGCAAACCTAACTACTTTAATCAAGAAACCAGTAAGGGCTTTCGTCTACATAAGACTTTTTCAAACTGGCATAGATTTCTTTGACACAGCTTTTAAAACACATAAAAAATCACATGACATAAATCACATGACATGATTGAATTCAATCAAAAAGTAGACATACAGTATGTTGAAATGTTGCAGAATTTAAACAGAACAAAAGTTAATGACAATGACTGAAATCAAAGCAGCATTTCTTCATATAAAAACTAGAATTTCAGCTAATGTTGACTCTAGATTCTGTTTAACACAGGAGAAGTTATTGAGAGAGAATGAGAGCCTTAAAAAGAGGAAAATGTGTAAATGTAATAGAGATAGATTGGACTATGAAAGGGGAATGATGTATGCTTATGCAAGTAATGCACAAATTCCCCTGACTAATTGTCAGCCTCAAGTGCATGAAGGAAATGATGTCATTGTAGTAGAAATGCCCCCTGAGCAGCAAGTGAGGAGGTCTGAATGACTAGCAGGCAAAGGTAATGGTCCTGCTAATAGAATAGTAATTAATGGCAACAAAGAAAGGGGAATTACCAATGAAAATACTATGAATGCCTAAGAGGTTGTGTCTGGTGCCACATCTGGATTTGTTCATCAAAATATTCACATTTGGATATACCAGAAAGATGGCACAGAAAACAAGACTTGGGCAGAAGTGGCAGGAGCTCAGAGAAAGCAATATACGAACAACCAGAGACAGTGGGGAAAGAAAAACCAGAAGAACTATCAGAAAAGGAGAAAGTAAGTGAGTTTTCTTCTAACTTTGTGCTGATTAACTTAACATCTTTTCCGTTTTCTGACACAGCATGTAAAGTTCTAAGTAAAGGTTGGAACTTTGTGCCAGCAGCAAGAGCTGAAAAGTCTGATGTTATTAATTACCTGAGGGACTATTTTTGTAAACTCAATTTAAAGACTTTATTTTCAAATGATAACAGAGATGTAAATTTGTTCCATTCTGTGAGTGTTTTTAATCCTTCTATAAAAAAATAATTAGAGATGTTTTTAAACATGTCTGAGTTACAAATTGTGGAATTACTTAATAACAAGACTGAGTATAAATATTATAATATGGGGTCTATATTAAAACAACGAATGATCAAATGATCAAACGTTGTTATATCAAACTCAAAAGTTCGAATTCACAAGACATCGAACAACCAGAACAGTGATTTTTTTTTTCCCATGGGAAAAAAAAATCACTGTTCCCACAAAAAAAAAATAAGACATTAAAACATTGCATAAAGTGTGGGGGGGCAAACTCCCCTACTTAAATATACCAACTCCGAGATCATACTACAGTGCCAAAAATGGCAATGTGATAGAAGCAGCCAAGTGACTTCTTTCCCAGGGAAAGAATTCGATTATATGCCACTTCGTCATTTTGCATTTTCGACGTTTCAAGTTCAACTAAGATGCATTCGAAAAAATGTGCCTTCGGTCATCTGATAGGAACCCATAATATGTCTGCTCAAGAGCGATAATTTTTTTTTAAATGAGGAAGAATGGGTTCATATTAGAAGCTTGAAGGTCCTGTTCAGCAAATATGAAAACAGCGACACATATTGCGTGAACCACGAAAAAAGTGAATGTTCAAAACTGGGAAATTTGAAATGTCGATTCATTATAGTTGGCCAGTCTGCAGTATAGCTCTGTAAGGTGAGTGTGTGATAGTTATGGATCTTAGGGTTAGGGTGCGGGTTAAGGTAAGTGCATAGATAGGTAATGCATGTAAGGTTTAATGTAGGGTTAGAAGTAAGGTTTTGTTAGGTGTATGTGTGTGGATTATTTATTTTGTTTGGGTATATCTCTGTAGGGTAAGTATGCAATAGTTACGGACCTTAGATTTAGGGTGCTGGTTAAGGTAAGTGCATAGATATAGTGTATGTATGTGGTTTATTTATTTTGTTTGGGTAGGTAGTATGTCGTGGGCGGTGGGGTTGGCCGAGTATGACAATTCTTGATTTTAAATTTCACAGTTTACGGCGTTCGGTGTATTCGTGGTTCGGTAAATATGTGTCGGTCTTTTCATATTCGCTGGACAGGTCCTTCCAGCTTATAATATGAACCCGGAAGAATGAAGAGTTGTTGATTCTCAAAGCTGACAAAGACAATGCATTAGTTCTAATGAATAGGTGTATGTATAATGAAAGAACATTAAAATAGTTTGCTGATGTACAAATTTACAATGATGTCTTATTTTTAGAGATAAAAAAGGATTATTATTTGATTGATTCATTAATAGAAGAATGTTTTTTTAAGTGGGAGAATTACTGACACTGTGAGAAAATATTTTAGGGTATGCAATCCTAATTTTAGTCATTTTTGGTCTCCCTAATGTTCATAAAGATCTGAATAATCCCCCTGTCAGGCCAATAGTAACCAGTGCAGGGTGTAAAACAGAAGCTATGGCCATCTTTGTTGATAAACATCTTCAAAACATAGTGGAAAAGAATGACTACTATATAAATGATACTTTTGACTTTATAAATAAAATAAAGGAAATTAAAGTTTTACAATCTGATTTATTAGTAACCTTGGACATCAGATCTCTGTATACTGTTATCCGCAATGGTGATGAGTTAGGAACAGTGTATTTTGAATTAATTAATTCTAGAATATTTTCTAAAGAGATGGTCACATTACTGATGGAAATGTAATAGTTATAATTTCTTTGAATATACTTGAAAATTATACCATCAGGTTAATGGCGTGGCAGTGGGTGCAGTTATGGCCCACAGCTATGCTAACTTATTTATGGCTGGGTGGGAAAGAGTGAATATCTTGGAAAGTACCTATGCCGAGAACATAGTAGTATTCAAAAGGTTTATTGATGATGTGTTTTTAATTTGGAGAGGGGGTGAAAATAAGTTTATTGAGTTTATGATCTATTTAGATACTATTAATTATTTTGTAAGATTCAGTACTAATCACCAGTTAGAAAATGTTACTTTTCTAGATGTCACTGTTTATAATGAACATGAGTCCTTAAATACCAACATTTATAAGAAATCTGTTCAGAATAATTCATATTTGCACTACACCAGTATGCACTCCAAAAATATAAAAACTAATATTGTCAAAGGCCAGTTATTAAGAGCCAGCACTCTTACAAAGAATGATGAAGATTTTGGTTATGAAAGCTCTAATATTATTCAGAACTTTGCTAGTAGAGGTTATCCTGAGAAAGTATTGACAGACACTCTGAGTGAAGACCCTGAAATAAGAAAAATAGTATAAAAACTTAGGGATAAAACTGCAAGCAAAGATTTTATCCTATGTTATTTAGCAATAGTGCAGATGATTTGGCAATAAAAACAATTATTTTAAACAGTTGGAAAAATATTCAATCATAATCTTGATTAGAAAGAAGCACTGGGAGACTTCTCCCCTTTTTGTACAAAAGAGAGGGAAGAGTTTTAAAAACTTATTTCATGCTAAGTTAAAAGCCCCAACTGATGTTATTGTAAACAAAACAGGGCTGTACAGATGTTTTAGTTGTAATTTGCATGTGTGTGTGTGTGTGTGTGTGTGTGTGTGTGTGTGTGTGTGTGTGTGTGTGTGTGTGTGTGTGTGTTTGTGTGTGTATGTGTGTGTGTGTGTGTGTGTGTGTGTGTGTGTGTGTGTGTGTGTGTGTATGTGTGAATGTGTGTTTGTGTGTGTGTATGTGTGAGTGTAAGGGATGTCTTCTCTAATGCAATGTAAGTGAAACTAGGAAGAACACAAACATGGCCATATCTGACAATGCAGTGATGGATTCAGAGATATGGTAATACCCCAATAATGAGGACTTTTTCATTGCAGTTATACCTATCTATGAATCGCAGTTTATTCAAGATGTGTTAATTAGCTTGAGAAGTGAGCATTTTAATCAATCATAGGGAGATTCTGTCAAAAGTTAAGCCTTTTTAAACATTTTTCTGAAAGTTAAAGAAAGGATTCACTCAAATAAACCAGTGTCCCTTAAGCAGCAGAGCAACAATGTTCAGTAACATGGAAAATCCTTTTATTTTCTTTTTTTTTTGTCTTAGAGAAATGAAAGTAACAAAGAGTTATATGCTAAAAATAAATTCCTGTTAAATATTCAGCCACTAAAGTAGGTGTTTATCTGTCAGTCTGTTAGGTCTTCTTTTGTAATCTTAGCTTAACTGCTGGAAAGAGAAAGGTTCTTTTTTGGAATATCATGGTACCACTGTGGATAAAGGAGTGCTATAGTGTGTGTGTGTGTGTGTGTGTGTGTGTGTGTGTGTGTGTGTGTGTGTGTGTGTGTGTGTGTTTTATTATATATATATATATATATATATATATATATATATATATATATATATATATATATATATAGTGGTGTCAGGGTGTCACTTAAACAGTGACAGTCATCTAGAGCTATACGCTTTCACTACCTGCTGTGCATACCTAAAGCCATGGTTTGGTGATGTAAGCACCTTACTTTTTCTTCACCTGTACTTAAGAACTTTAGATGTGTAGTCATTCTGACTTGCTTTAAATCTCAGCCAAAATCAGATCATGAAACCTTATTGTCTGTCTTGAAAACTAAGGAACTCCATCATCTGAGTGACTGAATATTGTTCTCATCTTGGATGATGAAGCAATGCTCTGTAAATAAGTTTTTCTCAGCTAGCTGTTGAGTGCACAATTTGCACACTTCAGAACATATAAATATGTGGCAACTAATATCATTCTAATTCCTGTTTTATATATATATATATATATATATATATATATATATATACATATATATATATATATATATACATATATATATATATATATATATATATATATATATATATATATATATATCAAATATCAAACAAGAAGAAGACAGAATAGAATATTGCATAAAATCTAAGATATTGTTGTAATCCACGAGTTTTAGACCACTAAGGATGATTATTTAATGATTTTTAACACATGAAAGAGTCACATCAAATGCCAGGGTCTAATGGTATCAATGAAATCATTAACTTTAGCAAACTTTTGTGCTTTTGTCTGGTAACACCCACCAGACTTCTATAGAATAAGAACAAGCACCACATCAGTCCATTAAATATTGCTTAAGGCATATGTAGAGTCACATGATAGTTAAAAATCTTATTTTAAGTCATAAATAAAAAAATGCACTGAGCCACATACCCCACCTCAAGAGTCATGTATACCTCCCCAAAAGAGTTAACAGTCAGACCTATGAACACGTTTTCCCTATGTGTTTAAAATAAACATTGGGCCCATCCAAACTATAGCAGGAATCATAAAAAATGACAGATCTACAAATGTCCCTTTTTGTGTCTTTACAGGGGTGACTTTAGTGCTATCATACTACAAAATTTCCTTTGTACTTGTATTCTTTTTATATGTAAAAAAGGTTTTCCCCTGCTGTTCTACTTAGACTACTGTTGTCTTCCACCTTTACTCTGAATAGACAGCAAGGCTTCTATTATGTGGTAGTATCAATGCTTGAAATGTTTTTTTTTCTCTTGGATGAGCTATTTCAAACTGGGTACATTTTCTAGCTCTGCACCATAAAAAAGGTCACAGTGTTTTAAATTATATTGACTTAGAATATGGTATAAATACGGCTGAATTCTACTTAGTGCTGACCAAGGGTGATAAATATGAGTCCCACAGAAATGGGCACTGGTAGTCATACATAAGGAGGAGGTCTTTAGTCTTTAGTTTAGCACTAATCCTTCATTTCACATGAGCCATATAAAAGCAGTCATGGTCATTTTCAGGCACTAGCCTTTAAATAATTGCTTGATACTACCTTTTCCATTAGTTTGTTGTTTTATGTGCCCCATCGCTTAGCTACGGTTAATGCAGCTTAAATGGCTGAAGAGGTTAACAAGGAAGATATATGTAAATGAAGCAACATAGTGATAGTGTAATGGGCAGAGCATTTGCTTTACAAGCAGGCATTCCTGGTTTGAGTCCCACTGCAGCACATTCAACTTTCCATGCCAAAGTATGTTACGAGTAATACTTATGTTGCATAACCCACTAAATAACATATTTTTATGAACTGGAGTACTGCAGTAAATGCACATGTGAGGTGTCAGTGTCATAATGAATAAACCACTAGTAAGCAGGTTTAAGCACCAATAAGAAGTAGTAAGCATAATTAAGCATTAGTAAGTGAATTTAAGCCTGTATGCACAGTGGTAAGCAATGCCTATACTGGTTAAGCAATTCTGAAGCTAACTCTCTGTAAGCAGATGTAACGGCAGGTTAGCAGTGCTTACCATCATGCAAACCCATGCAAACCCACTTACAACTGCTCAAAAGTTCTTTAATTACTCTGTATCCAATGGACCTTGTTCTGCCCATCAACAAAATAAACAACGATGCAGGTCTCGAACCCAGGGCCCTATACATCAAAATCACAGTAGTTAACCAGCAAGCCATCACAGAAGTCCAAAAGAATGAGGTATCAGGAAACAAGTCATCACCATAGTGAAACCAGACTGAGCCTGTAAAAGGAATCACTATACAGACTTATGTGCCATAACCCACTATATAACATAAATATGTGAACTGGAGTACAGCAGTAAGGCCAGAAGTCAGGTGTAATTGTAATAGAGTGTTGAAATCCCCAATAAAATACAAGGACCCCATACAATGTATGTACACATGAATCATGGATACTAAGCATATATATAAGGTGTAATGAATAATAACTCAATGTCAAAAAGGAATTATAATGCAAAGTCTAGTGTAAGCAATGCTAAGCATTGCACAGGCCAGCTTAGGAGAAATAAGCAATGTGTTAAGCCAGCTAACTCAATGTGCCCAGTATTATATCCCTTTAAACAATGCCAGCCTTAGTTAAGCAGGTTTTTCCATAGCTTAGCCTTTTTAAAACCGGTCAATCACGGAAAAGTGCAGGAAATCGGCCCTACTTAAACCCAAGAGGTGGTAATACATCTCATAACTGGTTGCAGCTTTCCATTGCAGGCACAATGGCAGTAAGGGGAGAAGGTGTGCGCTTTCAAGCACAGTGCTGGTGCATCCAGGAGTCCAAGGTCATGGCAGAACACTTTGTCAAAGACCATGATCAGAGACTGCTGCAGGGCCAGTACCAGGACTCCCAATATAAGGCAGAGGCCTGGGACTGTCTCCCTGAGACCTCAACAGTGCCACTGGCATACTCCAAACTAGTGAGCAGGTCAGGCACCACTATGCAGACATGAAGCAGCATAAGGGGGACCTCTTGGAGGAATGGCTCCAAGAGGCTAGAGCAGCAGACAATGTTCCAGTCATGTGTAAGTATCACCCCACTATGTGTGTAATAATTCCAGCTCAGGTATATCATGGATAGGTATGGCAAAATATTACTCTTATGTCCCCCACAACTGCAATGCAGTGGGCTGCAAACCAGGAGGCCCATGTCAGTCGCCTGGCGAGGTTGCGACGCAAGGCAGGTTAGTAATTCTCATGCATTTACTGTCATAGGAAATAAAACTAAAAGTAGTAGTGAATTAATTGCCTGTAAAAAAAACTGTATTGTTCAGGGCAAGTACTGCATAAACTAGAGAATATTGCAGAAAGAGTCTCATATCATTTGAAGTCAATAAAAGTGTAATAGCGAGACAATAAAGATCAAACTGCTGGACTGCTACTGTATACTCTGGTGTCATATGGTAATGTAGATTAGCAATCTTGTAATAGTACTGTGGTATTAAGCACTGTTACCCTCACTGTGAACCATAAATTGAATGTGTAGGAATGTCTGTATATGACAGGTGTAATCCCCAGAGGTCATTTAGTACAACTGAGAGACACATAGACAGAAACAGGGAAAATGCAGACAACAAAACCTGAATAGCACATGTAACTGGGATGTGAACTGTTGATTTTTTAGCTCACACAGCCATGGTTCAAATCCTGCCAGTGGTAGAACTCTGCATACAGAATCATACACAACTGTACATATATGTCCAGAATGCCCAGTAAAGTGGCCCATATCTGTTGACTATTAACCTGTCTCCCTGGGAAATCAGTGGGATGATCACAGACGTATAGGCCCCAAACAGTAAATACAACTGATTGACAAACAGCTATGAGGACAAAGCTGGCAAACTAGCAACTCCCCAATACCTTATGAGACTAAGAAGCCATGTATGTCCCATTTGCACCCCAACTTGTCAAACTGTGGTCAGAGTGTGTACAGTAACAGAGTGAGATGTATGTGCATAATACTAATGTGGAATCTGGTATTGTGTGTGGGAACATTCAGGTAGTGCTAATAAACATTTCTCCCACAGGTCTGTCAGATACCAACACTGTGCCCAGGAATGCAAGAATGATACCCAGTACTGGTACTGTTTACAGTGGTATTGTATGACAGTGTGACTGATGCAGTTGCTCTGAATAATGGGGTATTACACATCACTGTCACCCACACTGTCATACAACATATAACTGTATACCAAATCTGTATAAGAGTGTTGTAATACAAGGTCAGAATGCAAAAGCACAAGGGATTAATAAGGCAGAAAGCAGATAGGAGATATACAGCAATATCTATATAGCAGACACAACTGTGATGGACAGTGCTGAAGTTGTAGCAGACACAGCCATGGTCTGAATCCTGGGAGTGGATGTTGGCTGCATACAGAATCATACCCCACAACTGTATAGATGAGGCCAGAATTTCCAGTATATGGGCCCATATCTGCTGCCTGTCCCCCATGTCCACCGGTAAGTCTGTGGGCTGATCCCAGATGTTTAGCCAGCAAACAGAGAATACAAGTGATTGTCAAACACCTATGAGAACAAACCTGTCACTGAAGCAAACCCCAAAACTGTTAGGAGAGTAATATTTCAAGTATGTCCTATCTACACTCCCATGTTGTCAAGCTGTGAACAGTGTGTGTACAGTAACAGAGTGCGATGCATGTGCATAATACTACTGTGTAATCTGGAAGTTTGTGTGGCAACAGTCAGGTAGTGCTAACAAACATTGCACCCACAGGTACGTTGGATATGAACACTGTGCTGAGAAATACAGACCATTATAACCTGCACAGATACTGTTCACTCTGGTCTTGTAGGGAATTGTGTGTTACAGTTTCTCTGAATAATAAAGTATCACTGATCACTGTCACATACACTGTTCTACATAATATAACTGTGTAGGGAAGCAGGGTCATGCTGCATAGTGAGCTCAGCCAGCAGCTTGGTGGTCTTCTACACCAGCTCGAGGGCTGTGTGTCACAACTAGAGCAACAGTCTGGTGCTGCGACTCAGCCCCCAGCAGCCACCTTTGGGGCTGTGAAGGTGCAGTGGTGACTGCCCATGGGTGGGAACCTCAGTCCCACTGTTTCAGCTAGGGGGATCATGGGCTTCCTATTTCCCAACACCCCTCACCATCAAGGTATTTACCCCCCACATGTGACATATACTGCCCCTGTATGCATCTTGCTTGTCTTGTCTGTTAAACTACCCAACCTACCTCCCCAGATATATCTACTACCCCCTCCAACATCCCACTCTCACCTGAAATAAAAAAGGGCAATCTGCACCCACAAATAAATCTCACCCCATACATAGCTGTCCATTTTGCACACTTGTCCACTGGACACATGTAATCCAGTCTAACTGGCATCACAACCTATTATTGTTGTCTTCACCCCCTCCCAGGGGTTTGAGTGTCCAAATTTACCTCCAGATTCAGTGTATATGCACAGCTGTTGCTGTAAAAGAAATAGGCAGCTATGGACCTTCCCTACACCCTTCCTGCACATTCCTGGCTATTTTCCCTACTGTCTTTCCCTCTTTGTGCCCCTTTTTTCACGACTTTCCTATCAACCACCTTTTCTTTTATTTTAAAGAAATTAGTGAGGGAGTAAGCACTTTTAAGCAGCAGTAAGCAGGTTTAAGCTGCTTTGTGCAGGAGTAAGCAATGTTGACACAGGTTAAGCAATTCAAAAGCTAACTGAGTATAAGAAACTGTAACCGGAAGTTAGCAGTGATTACCTTTGCGCAAACCCACTTACAACTGCTGAAAAGTGCCTTAGTCACTCTGTATCCAGTGGCCATTGTTTTGCCCAGCAACAAACTAAACAGCTTCTGCAAGGCTTGAACCCAAAACCCTACACACCATTGACGAAGTTATTTACCACTAAGCAATGTTAGGTATACATAACCCTGATGTATTCACAAACATATCATCCAGCCCAGTCATTCAACAGTACATAGAATGTATCCAACATGTAGATGTATGTGTGTGTGTAAATATATTATTATCTAAACAGATACAACATATCTGTATATGTATGTATATATATATATATATATATATATATATATATATATATATATATATATATGTATATATATATATATATATAGGTATATATGGACATACATCTGTAGATAACAATGGGGAAATAAAAACATGTATGTCCACATGCAACGTTAATGGGGTTGGGAGGCCCCAAACAATATATGTCTTGTACGAATAGGTATACCCCCCACAGCCAAACACGTCCCCCCTGCAATACACTACCAAGTGTTGCAGATCCCATAACCAGGACCAGACATGAGATCAGCATCCTTAGGATACATATACACAGACACATATATGCAGATACAAATATACCTCTGTATATATATATATATATATATATATATATATATATATATATATATATATATATATGTATACACACACACACACACACACACACACATATATAAACCAATATCTATCTATCTATCTATATATATATATATATATATATAATATATATATATATATATATATATATATATATATATATATATATATATATATATAGACAAATCCTGACAATGTGGATGTTAACAGCCATGTAGATGGGCATAACACGTAACTACTGGTATACATTTGCCCCCATAGCTTATGCATTCACACATCCATGTCTGTCCTGACACATTATAACCGCTGGATAGGGGGAGCCATGGCCACATACCACCCACTAGATATTGACATACATAGCTATGTGTTAGGTGTAGTACACATGCTTGCCCACATGAACAGGTGTAAGCATCAACACAGCCACACTCTCACAGGGACGCACACACATTGCCACACTTGGCAGGGCCATGCATACAACTTATCACTAGTGGGATTGCCACAACACAGTACTGTGCAGGTATCACATGCACTACAGGGGTCATACAGAAGTTATATGTGCAAAGGATATGTGGAGGTGTCTGACATCAGACATCATGCTTCAGCATGCCAATGGAGGTTGTAGTGAGTGTGAATGTGGTCATACGCATCATACATCACACACACAGACATGGGCGCCAGTACTGACATGCATGTGTGCACTTCTTCGTGAGTGTGTTGTGTTTGACAGAGCCAGACAGCTACACAAGGATAAGTGATGGGTATACCTTGGCATCAGGCCATATGACAATGATCTGCTTTGTGGCTCAGGGGTGTAGTGTCTAGAGTTCCCCACACAGGTGGGTATTGTATTCACCTTCCAGTCACCTGGGTGACTATTGCATGTGGCCAATGCCGTACATTGTTTTCCATGTATGTTTTCCATCGTCCATGATATGGACAGTGTCTGAGATATATACACCTCACACATGCATGTACAGTGACATGTGGAACTGTACCTGGGGTGTCTGGTCCATGTTGTATACACAGATCGTTATCAGATGTACCAGTCCTGGCCTCATCTGGTGGGTCTGTTCATGGACAACAGGCTGGCCCTGCACCTACATTGATAGCATGATACTGGCATTCCCTGGTGTCAGTTGCATCTGTCCATACAGAGCTTGTGTTTCAGGCATGTTATGTCCTTTGTGGATCACATTTGATGGCACCACAGGTGTTGCAGGTGTCCAGTTGGGAATATGGGGGAGGTGCACTGTCAGCATGTGTATGCCTATTGGACTGATGGACAGGGTGCCATGCCCTCTGTAGCCCACTGCAATCACACCATGGCTACTATCAGTGGGCAATATGCAGGGTACTACCAATGTAGCGGGTCTTGCCTGGGCAAGTGTGTGAGTGTGTATGAGATATGGGTTGAGAGTGTACCCTGGGTAATACAAGGGTTGATAACATTGTTCAGCTGGCATTGGTGATACATTTAGCGGTATGGATTTGCATCCCAGCCTCTTGGCTATTTCACATCTGTTATCCCTGTATGGTAGGCATTGTGATATATACTTGGCCCAACCATATAAAAGTTTGCAAAACTGGCTCCACATTGAGTCCAGTTGTTGCACACTTACAATCACCGCCACACAGGATTCGAATGACAAACACAGACATACACATACACACACACACCTGTCATGTCTCAGATTAGAACTCCTACCTAACTAGTATATTATACTATAGCACTACGCCGTTATAGGATGCTCCATGGAAAATACTGAAGTGCTCTTTCCCCAAAGGTGTATTTCACAGTGAATGACATCAGCAGGATTGCCAAGGTAGGGCATTTGAATTGTAGTGAGTGAGACTAGCCTAAAATTAATTTCTTCCTACACAAACACACACAACTGCCATGTGTGGAGATAGAACCCCTACCAGAGTTCTATATCACACTACAGCATGATGTTGTTATAGGACACACCACTGAGATTACTGGAGTGCCTCTTCCCCAAAGGTGTATTTCACAGTAAATGACATCAGCAGGATTGCCAAAGTAGGGCATTTGAATTATAGTGAGTGTGACTAGCCTAAAATGCATTGTTCCCTACAGAAACATAGAAACACACAAAAAATCCACAACTGCCATGTGTGGGGATAGAACCCCTAGCAGAGTTTGATATCACACTACAGCATGATGCTGTTATAAGACACACCACAGAGATTACTGGAGTACCACTTCCCCAAAGGTGTATTTCACAGTTTATGACATCAGCAGGATTGCCAAAGTAGGGAATTTCAATTGTAGTGAGTGTGACTAGCCTACAATGCATTGCTCCCTACACAAACATCGAAACACACACAACTGCCATGTGTGGGGATAGAACCCATATGAGAGTTCTGTATCACACTACAACCTGATACTGTTATAGGACTCACTGTGGAGATTACCGGAGTGCCCCTTTCCAAAAGGTGTATTTCACAGTGAATGACATCAGTAGGATTGCCAAAGTATGGCATTTGAGTTGTAGTGAGTTTGACTAGCCTAAATGCATTGCTCTCTACACACACAATTGCCAAGTCTGGGATTAGAACACCTACTCAACTATTCTATCATACTACAGCAGTTTGCAACTATAGGATGTGCTACAGAGATTACTGGACTATGTTTTCTCCAGAGGTGTATTTCTAGGTGGATGACATCAACAGCCTTGTCACAGTAGAGCATTTAAATTGTAGGGAGTGTGACTACCCTAAAAAGCATTGCTCTTTACACAGACAGAGTCAGACAGACACACGCACGAAAACACACACTTGCCAAGTCTGGGATTAGAACTCCTACCTAACTAATTTATCACACTAAAGCAGTACACAGTTAAAGGATGCGCTGTGGAGATTACAGGGCTACCATCTTCCCAGAAGTGTATTTATAGGTGGAGAACATCAGCAGCCTTGCCAATGTAGAACATTTTAATTGTAGGGAGTGTGACTACCCTAAAAAGCATTGCTACCTACAAAGACAGTCAGAGACACACACACACACACACACACACACACACACACACACACACACACACACACACACACTTGCCAAATCTGTGATTAGAACTCTTACCTAACTATTTTATCACACTACAGTAGTATGCAGTTATGGGATGAGCCTCAGAGATTACTGGGCTGCAACTATCCCAAAGGTGTCCTTCACAGTAGATTACCTCAGCAGGCTTGTCTTAGCAGGGCTATGGGGGGCAGTGTGTGTGCATGGGCCATAACCATTCATCTAGAGGTTGACACACCACATTTGGGCACACACAGGGTCATATTTCACAGGTATGTGTATACAGCCGCACGTGCACCACATAGTCTGCAATGCTGACTGATACTGGTGGCTAGTATCTACAGTGAGTGACATTGACCTTATGTGGTTGTGGCCCTTTGGCTGTGTGCTGGGTGGGACAGGCCTGGATGGCTCCTTGGCACAGTCACCTTCTTCCACACATCTATGTATGTCGACCTTTGGCTTATTATAGTGTGTTGTCCTTAGATATATGTTTGTATTCCTATCCATTGTGTGTTCAAAGCATGTGTGGTGCATACTGAGGAGTGTCTGCACTAACATCTGTGACTGTCAGATATGTCTGATCCACTGGTGTTTGTAGACATGGCCTTCATGTGTTTAAGTGTGTGAGCATGCCCAGTATGTCCATCTGTATTGAATGTGTGGATCGAGTCCAGGTAGTTTGTACTGCAGTGCTGACCTTTGTGTTGTACACCTACAAGTAGCATACTGTTTCTGCAGGGTATCCGTCGATCATTTGACATTGACTTAGTTTGTGTAGGCCTGGGGTTACCCATAGGCATCATTCAGGGGCCATAGCACAGCTTTTGTTTGTATTTGTCTACACCTGCCCTGCTGACTGAGACTGTTGTTGGGTATGAGAACCTCCCTGACTGGCATGTGTGAGTCATATGGATAGAAATGTCACCTAGCACATTTCTTGCAGTGGGTTTTGTCACCCTGCATAGTACTGGCTACTTTGGTGACTCCAGTATGTGTTACAGATGTCATGGTGCCACTATGGGTGTCTACTATCTGCTGCCATAACATTCAGCCACCCAATTCCCTTGCATGCTCACATCCATACCATAGATACATGTAATGACACATTCTACTCCATTTGACAATTGGTAGGTTGATTGACTTACCTTGTGGGTATGCCGGGATTGAGGATTGTGTTGGAGGGCTGCCTATGTCGGATGCACATAGCACACTCCATATACATGGTTGAGCACAGGTAGTGTCATGTTTGGCATCCCTTTTACTGTATGTGTGAGTCAGAGAGATGTGTCATTCCATGGGTCCTTACTGTGTCAGTGTATGTGCTATGCGTTATCTCTTTGCCACGGTCTTGGCATACTGCATGCCTCCATCTGCCTACTGGGGCAGGCTCAGGTTGTTCTTCCTCTGAGTCAATCTGTGCCTCTGCAAGCCTTGGCATTAGTGGGGTGCTGTGTGGCCCTGCCCCATGCTGTTCCTGCTGCAGCTGTTTCCACAAGATCATATTGTGTAGCATGGCACATACCATAACAATTCGGATACATGTAGCTGGTGAGTACTCCAAGACTCCACCGGATGTGTCCAGACACCTTAACTGTAACTTGAGCATCCCAAACACATACTCTATTATAAGGCTGGTCTGTGTGTGTGCCTCATTACAGTGTTCTTGTTCAGGTGTGTGTGCATTTCTGATGGGTGTCATCAGCCACGGCTAACCAGCATCCCCCACTAGGTGACCGTAGGGGATGTCCCCATTGGCATATCTCTGGTACAGCTGCATCAGATGTCAAATGTGGGAATTGTGATAGCTTCCAGGGCAGCCAGCACACACATGCATTAAAATGCCCTGGGCATCGCACATGACCTGGCAGTTGATGGAGGAGAAGCCTATGCGGTTGATGTAGGCCCTACCCTCATCCCTGGGTGGTGCTCTGATGCATATGTGCATGCAGTCTATAACACCCACTACCTCAGGGTATTCTGCTATTTGGTGGAAGAGACACATATTGCTGGCCAACACCTCATGGGTGTTGAGGAAATATACATCCTCACTGGCATATGCTGACATGGCATCCAGGAACTGGTGGAAAACTCTGGATGCTGATGCCTGTGAGATCCCCATGATATCCCCAGTTGAGCTTTGGGTGGTACCTGTGGCTAGTATTCCTAGGCCAACACATACCTTGTTATCCACTGAGATGGGTTCCCCTCAGTCAGTTCTGTGTGTCAGGTGTGGCCCGCACAGCTCAACAACTTGCTGTAGAAGGTCCATGTCCACCCCATTGCACTCCACTATCTCCAGCTCATGTAGCACCTGGTAGGTTACTCTGGGTCTGTACACTCTTCTCCATCTCCTCACTGTGGGTTGTTCAACAGCATTCGCATCCTCACCAACCTCAGCCTCTTGCACATGTTGTTCTATGTTGCCTGCTGCAGCCCCTCTCATTTTGTAGTTTTGTTTGTTAAAGGTCCCCGCTTGTATACATCAGTGGTGTAGAGTATGGGAAAAACCAGAGGGAAAGGTGTTTGCATAGTTTATAGTAGTGTTCTGGGTTGGGCTGGTCTGCTGCCTGTGTAATTGGGTGATTCTGATACATTTCAACTGCCAGCTATGCCACTTCTCCTTGATTACCTTCCTACTGCTGTTTTCCCTTCCCATTGCCTTCCTGTTTAACCCCAGGGATGGGCAGCGCAAACAGACCCTGGGATTCATGAAGCCTGCGCCAGGCACAGGTGTAGTGTCAGCGATCTAACACCAAATATGGCTACTAAGTGATTCAGGTACGAGCTTTTTCCACATGCACTACCTGTGTATGCTATGGCCGCACAGCTCCTGGTGCATGTAGGCTAATTACCCCATGCACAGCAGTGTAGCATGCAAATGAAGGTATATAGCAATTCAGGAAGTGGTGCAGGTGTAGTGTAAGCATGCAGAATTGTAAACTGAAAAAAATGGTTTACATTTTTTCAAACATAAAATCGGAGCCATAACAGCAGACCAAACACACATATAATGCAGTTAATATATGCCAATGGCTAAATATATAGCCATTGGCATAAAAAAAATGCACATATAAAAAAGAGCATTTAATGTCATGCCCACACTAACAGGAAGTAAAATCGCAGTGCATCGGTGTGCAAATGGGATCACAATGAAAATATATTTATATGCAATAAAACTGCAATGTAACACATTTCATGAATTCCCCATAATAGTCAATGGCACGCATGCTACAACACACCATGGCGCAAGGGTTGCTAAGGGGCTGTGACAGTGTTTTGCGCAGTAACTAGGAATTAGTAGGCAATGCCATGCAAATGAGACAAGTAATACTGAATCACAAAATCCCCGCCAGTGTACGGATGTACCTCACAGCATAGTGGTACAACACCGAGGTGTGGCCTGGAGACAAAGATGACATGAAAAGAGAGGTGCGCCACCTTAGCTGTAAGCACATTGGAGCATTGCTAATCTTGTTTGCCTGTTGCTAAGCAAAGTCGCAGGATAGGGGTGTGTTGAAGTAGCCATAGCTTTCCTTAGCTGAAAGCACACAAGGTAACTGAATGTGCATGTGTACGTGGATGAAAACGCGCTCGAAATCTGATAAACAGTTGTGCGTTACGCTCACCTGATCTGAGACAGGAAGGATACGGGAAGAAAATAAGAAAATGCTGCAGCATAGTAATTGGAGTGCAACTGAGTAATTAATACCTAGGAACCCACAGTGGGCCATTGACAACAGCTAACAAGGCTGCTAGCAGCTACCTGCAGAAAAGGAAACGAGAGGTGCCGTACTGCAAAGAAAAGAGAACTGTCACAGCAGAACAAAGCAAACTTGCAGTAGGTCAGCTACATAACACATTTCGCTACACAATCCTGGGTTGGGAATGTACAAAACAAGAAAGCCAGCATCTGGATGCATGCCTGACAATGGGAGGAGAATTGGGTTGAAAAGTGAAGTAAAGGGCAATAGATGAATCATGGCAGCCAAGCGTAATTCAACACCAAAGGCCCCACAAGAGCAGTACCTGCTGTAAAACCCATAATTAAGATACCCTGCAGCTGGAATTGCACATACACACCCAATTACACCAGCAGCATCCAAAGCACAATAGTATAAAGTGTGAAAGCACCTCACACACACTTGTGTATTCCGACACTCTGCACCATTGGTGTATACAGACAGGGAACTTTTAATATGTACATGTTAGGGTCTGCCATAGCTTTGATTCAGCAGCATTTGTTGGAGACTGAAGGTGGTGTGGAGGATGATGCTGACAACCATCTCAGGCACCAGAGGAGGAGAAGAGTGTTCAGACCCAGGGTAACCTGCCAGGGGCTACATGATCTGGAGATAGCAGAGCATTAGAGGGTGGACAGGGACACCATACAGCAACTTGTTGAGCTGTGCCGACCACACCTCAGAGCCAGAAATAGAAGAGGGGAACCCATCTCAGTGGAGACTAAGTTTTGTGTAAGCTTGAGAATACTAGCCACAGGTACCTTTCAAAGGCCAGCTGGGGATATCATGGAGATCTCACAAGCATCAGCATCCAGGGTACTCCACCAGTTCCTGGATGCCATGTTACCACATGCCAATGAGCACATATACTTCCACCGAACGCAGGAGGAGTTGGCCAGCAATATGCATCTCTTCCACCATGTGGCAGACTACTCAGAGATACTGGGTGCAATAGGTTGCACGCACATACACATCAAGTCACCACCCAATGAGCAGGGTAGGTGCTACATAAACCACAAGGGATACCCCTCCATCAACTGCCAGGTCATGTGCAATGCCCAGGGCATTATCATGGATGTGTGTGCTGGCAGCTCTGGAAGCTATCATGACTCCCACACCTGGCATGCCTCACAACTGTATCAGGTATTTGCCAGGGGGGACATTCCATATGGCCACCTGGTGGGGGATGCTGGCTATGTACTGGAACAGTGGATGATGACTCCCATTAGAAATGCACACACACCCATACAAGAACGCCATAATGAGGCACACGCGCAAACCAGAATCATTATAGAGTATGTGTTTGGGATGCTGAAATTATGGTTCTGTTTCTTGGGCATATCTGGCGAAGACGTGCAGTACTCTCCAGGCATGTGTGCCAACATCTTCATAGTATGTGCCATGCTACACATTATGATCCTGTGGAAACAGCTGCAGAAGGGACAGAATGGTGAAGGCCCTCACAGCTCACCACCATTGCCAAGGGCCGCACAGGCATAGAGGGACTCAGACCACAAACACCCTGTGCCAGCCCCAGTAGATAGAGGTGTGCCCAGTATGCCCATGCCCTGGCAAAGAGGGAACATATAGCACACACACTGACAGTGTAGGCACCTATGGACGGACATCCTTCTCCACCTGCACACACAGTAAACATGGATGGCACACACACATGACCACCTGTAAATTGTCATGTATAGGTGGTCTATTGTGTGCATCCTACATAGGCAGCCCTCAACTATTTTACACACAACTGCCATTTGCACAAGGTAAGTCAATACCTGAACAGTAAATTAAGCTATCAGCATGTGTCGATACTGTTTGTATAGGTTCATAGGTACATGGGTAGGTACTTGCCTAACTGCCCGAGGCCATTCATAAGCCTAGCCAAAATGTGTCTGCTGTCGCCACCCCATTGATTAACTAACTGTCCCTCTGTGGAGCAGAGCCAATTGTGTGATCCCTGGGGTGTATCCACTGTTCCCCACCCACTCTGCAAGGATTCCCTGGAGTGTTAGTGTGGGGCTCCATATAATGTAATCAGGGAATTAGTTCCAAAGCATGGGGAGTACCTGTGACAGGAATCTGTCATTCCAGCATCTTTCAGTTATGGTTGTGGCAAGGTGCAGCTCATTACAGTGTGTGGCTCACGGTGACATGGATTCCCATAGCTGGAGCATATCCATTAAGCCTCACTTGGACAGGGCTTTGTTGGCCAGCAAATATAATCTCTGAGTAAACGAGATGCCATTGAGTAATGCAAGAGTTTATGCAGTCTGGAAGCATAGGACACATATCTGAGGGTATTATTCCTCTTGGCAAGGTACGTTCATGGCCCTTCCAGCTGTTGGATGTGTCTTCTGAGGTGCATCCAGAATGGGTTATCATACTCGCTGATGGGATTGATGAGTGATGAGTAAAGGGGCACAATAACCTCAGTCTGTTTAGATGCGAACACTTAAGTAATCTAATGGCCTACGTAGACGGATGTCCTAACTACTTTGCAGAAGTGATTGTCAAAGGAGAGATTACTATTTAATGTAGTGCACACATACCCATCACGTTGTCTGAATTATAGTGTCTGCCACTCATGTGTTAATATGTGTGTGTGTGTAGTTTCCCAAAATGGAATGACCATACCGTATGTGTTCTTTAGCTGGAGGCCATGACTCTGACACCCTGTGTTGGTCTATGTGAGGTGCCTTGAAGGACATCTGTGACTCCTGGACTGTCAGTTATGGCTCCCAGTTTGCAGTAATTGCCAAACACGGTCTGCTGTAGTCCATCTGTGTTAGCCCGTACCTCTGAGAAGTATATGGCAAACAGTAGGGGTCCCAGGACTGAGTCCTGTGGGACACCAGTTGTGACTGGTCAAGAGTTGGACCTGAAGGCTGCTAGGCTTAACATGTGGGTTCTGTGAGTAAGCCTGTTGGCAAACCAACCTGTAATGTATGGGTGTATGTACTGGCTGGTGAGTGTAGAAATAATACCTGAGTGGAGAACGGTGTGAAAACCCTTGGCGAGGTCCAGGTAGTATGTGTGAACTACCACATCCCACACCTAAAGTGTAGGTGACTGTAAGATGTTAAACAGGTTCAGTAGGCATGATCTGCATGCAATCAAGCTGACCTGGGTTGGGTCAAGTGTCTGGAGGTTACCATTGTCTATGTTAATGAGTGCCATGAGGATGCACTCCATAGCCGTGCAGATCAGGCTACTCAGGCTTATGGGGTAGTAGTTACCATGGTCAGTTGTGTCACCACCTTGTTGGAGTGGAATAGCTTTTGCCATGCGCCATTGAATGGGCATGTAGCTTGTGTAGAGGCTAATTTTGAATTGCTATATTAGGTGCGTGGGTCACTTTGTCTTGTAGTGTCTGCAGAATGCGGTCTGGAACACCATCTGCCTCCATTGACGCTCTGTCATGCCGTTTGAAAGGGCCATTACCACCTGTATGTCTCAGATGTCTGGGATACTGTACGTTTTGGGTAATGTTGTGGGCCCTGTAGGGGGTGAAGCTTGCACCGAATGTATCATCAAGTGTGTTGGTGATATCAATAGGGTCAGTATATTCAGTGCAATATTGCACCAGCACAGTGCAAATCTGTGTATTACTGCTTAGATCCTTGACATAGCCAAAGAAACCTTTGTGGTCATTTTCAGAATCCATGCCTATTTACCTGTGGATGTCAGCCTTGGATGATTACATGAGTAACATAAGTGTCTTGCTAATACTGGTCATGGATGTCTGCATGTCTTGGGATTTGCTGTTGTTCTGGACTATTGTCCTACTTCAGTTGTATAGCCTGTATATTGCAGGGGTTCAGCAGACTGGTGTCATTATGTGGGAGTAGTGAGTCCTAGTTTACTACTGATGGCACGACTCATGCATCTTTGTAGGTGCTTGTAGAGTGCATTTGTAATTCTGTCTGTATCTTGAGCATCCCTGAGTGTGGGGGCTGTGAACTCTCCCACCTCTGTCATTAGTACTGTGAATTTAACTGTAGGAAGGGTATTCACTGTGAGTTCCTTGGGTGGGGGAGATGGTAGAGAGTGGAAATCATCAGTGAATAGTTCATGGTCAGATCTAAACAGTGACCGGTTTACCTCTGCTGCAGTGCACTTGTTGCACATGTCAGTGATTACCACTTCTAGTATGTTTTCACCTCTCGTTCGTCCATCTACCAACTGATACAGGCCATATGGAGTGATACATCCCAGGAAGTGCTGGGCCTGGAAGTGAATACTTGAGTAGGTTATCCAGTGGTGTAGGGTAGCCGACATTGACCAATAATAGGGTGTCTGGTAGGACTGTCATGTTTGCCACTGTCTCCAGATAGTTGTAGTGGTGCTACTGGGTAATGGAGAGCTATATGTAGCAGCTCACAGTTTGCATTGCAGTCGTGGCTGATGTTAGTTGCACATGGATAATCACAGAGGTATCATGCTGCCCCACTAACTTGGAGGTGTAGGTATCCCCGATAAATATGGATACACTCTCTCCACGTCTGTGCCAGTCCATGCTCAGTGGCTGAAATGTGTGTTATGGGTTGTAGTCTGGTAGTGCTGGTGTGCTCACAGGAGCCTTATTCTGGTCCCAGTCACAGAACAGATGTAGATGTTGTCCATACTGAGGGGTGCTGTGAGTGTGTGCATGTTGTGAGTACTACCCCTGGTGTTTAGTAGGCTAACCCTCATTGATTCTGCTATTGTGCAGTTCATGTCACTGATGTGTGCACAGAGATAGAAATATGTATGTATATATATATATATATATATATATATATATATATATATATATATATATATATATATATATATATATACAGTAACATCTATAGCTATATATATATATATATATATATATATATATATATATATATATATATATATATAGAGAGAGAGAGAGAGAGAGAGAGAGATAGACATCTATTTACACACTTTGTGACACAAAAGCATTCCAAATGGATAGAAGTGTATGCAAAACACATGCAGCGCAGCTCAGGTATTATAACTATTAATATTAACCTATTCCCCATAGAAGCAATGGTTGCTGTGCATGTGGAGATTGGTGTGGGGGAGTACCGCTGGCTAATGGAATATGCATCCAGGAGGGCCTGTGTCGGATGTTCATTACATGAACTGGAGAGGTACACATGGAGTATGGGCACAATGTAAAAAGGACACAAAACAAGAACCATTCTCATCTATAATACATCCTGACAGGTCACATTGCAACACTGACTTCAACAAACATATGAACATTAACAGGTATCATAGATATGTACACCAACTGACTTACACATTTGTTTGCAGTAGTGAGGAACGGCTGTTGTACACTGTACATACTAAACACCATAAAATATGTACATATCTCAAGTGCCTCAGTGGTAAAGCCAGTGACTGTGGTGTTCTTGGTCCCGGTTTCAAGACCTGCAAGGGCTGTTACATCATTCTGAGGTCCCGAATAACAGATGTTGGATGTTGGTTATTAAAGCACTTTTAAGCAGACCCGGTAAGTGGTGCTTAAAAATGACTACACAGATAAGCGCCACACAGGTTTAACCTTTGCTGAACATCACTCAGATCATGGGCAAAGCCGCTCACAACCACTGAAATGTACATTAATCACCCTTGCACTACCAGTGCCTGCTCTGAGAGGTAAAATGACCACTGCCAGGATTAGAACACACAACCATGTACACAATCTTTACAAAAACCTACCACTAAGGTGCCTGAGATGTACCAACAGCAGATGTGTGTTCTGACAGGTTAAAACACAAAAGGGAGGATTGTGTGGAAATAGGACAAACCACCATGTACCCAATGAAAGGTGTATGCTCTCTCTCTCTCTCTCTCTCTATATATATATATATATATATATATATATATATATATATATAGATATATATATATATATATATATATATCAACATATATATATATATATATATATATATAGAGAGAGAGAGAGAGAGAGATATATGTCGACATATAGGGATATACATATATATGTAGATATATAGATAGGTTAACAACATCTACACATCCATGGAGGTAAATATAAATGGGATACCTACCAAATACCGAACGCTTGACATACTGAAGCGCGTAATCATGAGGCTTAAATACTGAAAGACCACAGTACCGAAACACCAGAAGCACGAGTTTTAAAATCCCGATGCTAAGGGAATTTTAGTTAGTGCTTCTGGTGTTGCGGTTCAGGTAGGTTACTGTGTGTAAGTGGGTTTCTGAGGGCTTTAGTGTATGTTCTGAGTGTGTTGTGTGTTTCTGGAGGACTGTAATGTGTGGGTGTGGGTTTGCTTTGTGTGTCTGTTTGTGCGATCCTGGAGGTAGAATATTTAAGTAGGAAGGGTGTGGGGGGAGCAGCCACCCACATGGGAGGTGTAGGTGGGCTTGCCCACCTGCTCATACGTAGTGTAGGATGGTTTGTTTGGATGTGGTGGGTAGCAGTGTGTCATTGTGTGTGTGTTTGTTCTGTGTTTGTGTTACTTTCGCGAGTTTGACTGTCGCGAGTTTGAGTGTTCGGTAATGTGAGGTTTGGGAGTCTGGGCCCGGTACTGTGGGTGTCGGAATTGTGTGCATTCAGGATTCTATAGATATCCCGTATACAGCGGTTGAAGTGTTCGTATATGAGTATAACATGGACCATACAATCACACATTCCGCCATGACCAAACTATATGATCAAAGAATATGGAGAGTATATACCTATACACTATTACAAATATGTGCTATGGACATGAGCCAAAGATAGGGTTACCACCTGTCCCACTTTGCGAAGGACAGTCCCTCTTTGGGCGGTTGTGTCCTGACCAAAAATATTAAAAATGGCAAATGTCCTTAGATTGTAGGACATAATTATGTCCCATATTTTATGTAATAATTGCATAAAATAGATATTTCTGTATCTAAAATACCTAAATGTTACAAGAAACAGGATAAGCAACTAAACCGCTACAAGAAAAAGCTTTTATTTATGAAAAAAAGTAAAGTTGTAACTTTTGTACTGACCGTGGTTATGTGTCGGCCTGTAAAATCTGATGTGTGTCCCAAAAATGTCCCACTATGGCCATTTGAAAAGGTGGCAACCCTAGCCAAAGAGGGTCAGTCACCAACACAACTCCAATGACTGCAAATACCTATGACAGAAATACACAGACAGCTTTCATGTAGCAACACTTTATTACATTTCAATGTATTGCCGAAAGGATCCAAGGACTCACATCTCCTGCATGCTATACAGGAAAAATTTAACAGTGCCTTAATGAATCAGCCTGCAATTACCATAGTATTAGTCCACTAAAGGATAGGTGTTCAAATAGGGAAGGAACCTTCACACACATATTGAATATGTATAAAAGGGTCTACCTGATAACACCGACACACCAATACACTGACAACGAAATAACTGACACAAAAAAATAGAAAATTCAAAAACACAAAACTTCACATGCCCAATAAACCACAATCCCGACAATCAACAAAACAAATACCTTTCCTGAAAAACACACACACAACACAAGCACACCAAAAACCTTACAAACCTACACGAAATCTTACATACACAACTATCTATGCACTAACCTTAACCCAAACCCTAACCCTAAGGTCCGTCACTATCACATACTTAACTTACCCGCACCCTAACCCTAACTGACTTAATCCACCCCCAACCCTTAACTCTGTCACTATGGCACACTTACCTTACCCGCACCCTAACCCTAACTCACTTAATCCACCCCTAACCCTCAAGTCCGTCACTATCGCACACTTCCCTTACCCGCACCCTAACCCTAACTCACTTAACCCACCCCTAAACCTAAAGTCCGTCACTATCGCACACATACCTGACCTGCACCCTACCCTAACATCCATCACTATCACACACTTACCTTACCCACACTCTGACCCTAATGTCCATCCCTATCACACACTTACCTTAACATGTCAGTGTTCTCAGCATTGGGATTCTCAACTTTCGGTCTTCTCCGTTGTCGATCATCCAGTGTCGGTGTTCTCGTTGTTGGCGTTGTGGACATTTGGTGCTTTCAGGTAGACCCGTATAAAAGCAGTTCCTACACACCTGCATCTGCTATGTACACCCATCAACATCTCCCCCACACCCAAACCAATTACAATACATACTGTAATAAAATCACAAATCATTCACTCACTGTACGACATCTGCAGAAGCCTTAACATACCTTGTCAGAGACACACTAACATGGCCCTATGTGAAATAGTTGCTGTTATACAATGGAACAGCTGCTGATGTTACAGGGCTTGTTTGCACTAATCCTGTTTCAGAGGGTTGTGTGTACACCAGGAAGTGTTACCAGTTACTGATTAACAGCACAGTATGATACACATTTACACCAAACCAAAGATGTCTGGTGAGCACACTGTAAACCGCCTAACATTATATGCATAGCCATACAGCCTTGAGTTGCTCAAACATCCTTGCCAGACTGAAACATCTGCAGAAGTATCAGGTACAAACAAACCCTGCATAAGTAGCAATGTTCTAAAATATAACAGCTGTACTCACATGTAGGACAACATCCTCTAGGCATTACACACAATCCACAGGAGTCATGAAGCTAATATATCTCTGTGTGCCTCCATATAGCTGTTGCAATACATCACAAACAACATATCCAGGCCATCTTCCATGAAAGTAAGGCAAAGGGACAATGCCCAAGCGGAGTACTGAATTATACACCACTGTTGCCATGGTATTGGCTAATGGAGTAGCTGCACAGCTGATGTGCATGTAATTACCTACTTTGGAACACCACTTGGTGGTCAGGATAGCACATGTTACTGATATTTAACTATAAAAGGATGGCTTGTCACACATTCAAACCATCTGTATATACCAGCAGAACATTACAAAGAAGATTGAAACACAAACTGAAAAAGATTGAAATAACAGTCAACGACACC
The DNA here is from genome assembly GCF_019279795.1 of Protopterus annectens. Lineage (NCBI taxonomy): Eukaryota > Metazoa > Chordata > Ceratodontiformes > Protopteridae > Protopterus > Protopterus annectens. Next base: position 819,151,584 of record NC_056735.1, on the reverse strand, counting down.
TAGGGTTACTAATAAGGTATGTAGAACACTCAGTATGTCTGTGTATGTAGTATCTGTTCTGTAATAATTAAAGTGTACACAATGCATATAATGGAAACAGTTATCTTGTAGTGATGTATTGTTGAGCATAGTAATGCTTGTAGTATTTATGTGTGTACTGCTGTAGGTCACAAGGCAAACACCTCATACACCACAAGGGATGCTATATAAGGGCTTTGAACCCAAGAATTCCTCTCCAGCCACTGTCAGTAGCAGGGTTGGTCCAACAAGTATGTGCTTTAACAGGGGATAGTATATGTTGATATATTATAACAGTAGGCATATGTATGGGTGTATTACTGAGAATAACATGTCAAAGGTGGGTCTACTGTGCATTTATGATTTTCATTGTGGGATATTGTAAAAGTAACTGTGTAATGTACAGTATTGTAGGCAGATATGTATTACATTTTACATAACATTACTGTTATGTTAGGCAAACATTAGTTATGACTGTTGGCATTTACAATGCACAATAACAGGATATATATGACTTGTAGTCACCCGACAGTTTATCAGCATGATAGCAAAGTAAAATGGAATAGCTAGTTAACTATCCATACACATAAGACATGCAATAGGTTCATAGGTTCATAGGTAGGTACTAGGCTGTCTGCCCAAGGGCATTTATAAGCCTAGCTAGAGTGTGTTGGCTTCTGCCACCCCTTAGATTAGCTCCCTGTGCCTCTGAACAGCAGAGCCATTAGTTCCCTGCTCCTCAGTCCAGCAGAGCCACTGCAGTGATCCCTGGGGTACATGTCTGTCTCCCATCCAGGGGTCAGGTTTTCTCTTGAAGAGTGCAAATGAGGGGCCCTGCCCGATGTACATTGGAATCATGTTCCAAAGCATGGGGAGTCTCCAGGTCAGGAATCTATCCCCCCAGCATGTCCTAGTTATCATTGTGGTTAGGTTTATATCCCTAGAGCATGTGGCTCTCAGGGGCTTTTGTTTAGTTGGAGAATATCCATCAATACTGGGTTGGACATGGGCCTTGTATGTCAAGCAGAAATCACCTTTGAGTATGTGGTATGCAACCGAGTACAGCTGGAGTTTCTTTAGTTGGGCTGCATGGGTCATCTAGTTGAGGTCAGTAATTCTCTTGGTGTGGTACTTCTGTGGTCTTTCAAGGTGTTGCAGCTGACTTGTAAGGTACATCCCAAATGGGGTGTTGTATTCTTTAATTGGTCTAATAAGTCATGAGTAGAGAGGTACAATGGCCTACTTTGCTCTGTATGTGAACCCGTTTGAGATTAGGGGGCCACGTAAAAGGATATTCTAATCACCTTGGCAGTATGGTTATCAAAGGAGAGATTGCTATCTACTTGGGTTCCCAGTTCCCTTATTACCTTTTCTGTATGTAGGGGACTACCACCTATATGGTAGTCTGCGAGTAATTAGTTTTATCCAAAGAGGATGACTATGCCCAATTTGGCATTCAGCTTGAGGCCATGGTATTGACAACAGGTATCTGTCTCAGTGAGACCCTTCTGGAGGGTGTCTGTATCAGCTGAGGAACCAATTATGGCCCCTAGTTTGCAGTTGTCTGCAATTTTTTTCAGCCAAAGTCCTCCTGTGCTTGCCTGTACCTCAGAGAAGTATATACTGAACATGAGGGGTCTTAGGACTGAGCCCTGAGGGAAGCCACTTGTAACTGGTTTACAGTCAGACCTAGGGTATGCAACTCTCACTGTGTGGGTTCTGTCCATGAGCCACTTTGCAAACCATCTTGTGACATAGGGAATAATGTTCAGGTGGATGGGTATGTTGATAATACCAGAATGGGGAATGGTGTTGAAAGCCTTTGAGAGGTCAAGGTAGGCTGTGTGGACCTCCTTACCCTCATCTAATGCCTTGGTAACTGTCTCAAAGCAGTCCACCAGGTTTAGGAGGCATGGTCTGCCCTTAGCAAAGCCAAACTGGGTGAGGTCAAAGGTTTGGAGGTACCCAATGTCTCTGTGAATGAGATCCGTGATGATATGCTCCATAGCCTTGCAGACCAGGCTAGTCAGGCTTATAGGGCAATTGTTCCCGTGGTCCGTTGTGGCTCCACCTTTGTGGAGTGGGATAACTGTTGCTGTGCACCATTCAGGGGGCACAAAGCCTGATGTGGGGCTATTATTGAACATGGTGCTTAAGTGGGGAGCCAGTTCGTTCTGATGTTCGTGTAAAACGCAGCCTAGGATGTTGTCCAGTCCCATGGATGCTGTGTTTTTGGCTTTAGAGAGTGCAGATTTTACCTGCGTAGTTGTGATTACAGGGAATCTGCATTCTTCCTGTATAGATATGGGCCCTTTAGGGGTGATGGGGGGGTAATGATAGCACTGAACCTATCTGCCAGGATGTTGGCAATATCAGTTGGTTCTGTAATTTTCATGCCTTTGTGCTGTAACTCAGAGCAGATCTGGGTGTTGCCATCAAGATTCTTGACATAGCTATAGAATGCTTTGTAGTTGTCCTTGGAATTAGTGGCAATTTTGTTTTTGTAGCTAGCTTTGGAGGATCTTATAAGGGATCTCAGCTTCTTACTGAGGCTGACCAGAAAGCGCATCCACTCATGGGAGTGTACTCTCTTTTGCAACAGTTTCTTCCTTCTGTTGTACAGTTTATTTATGGCAGGGGACCACCAGATTGGCTTCCTTTTTTTGGAGGATAGCGTCTTGGTTCTGTTTGGGATAGCACGATCCATGCACTCGTGTAAGTGCTTATAGAGTACATTTGTGTAGGATTCAGCAGTTGTAACTGTATTGTCCATCTGCATGGGTGTTATGTTCTTAAGAAGCAGAAGTTGGCTTTGGAGAAATATTTTACTGTGGTTTCCTTAATGGGGGGTGGGGGTGGGATGCGGATATCAAGGGTGATTAGCTTATGGTCAGATCGGACCAACAAGGAGTTGACTTCAGGTGTGGAACACCAGTCACTCATGTTGGTAATGACTAGGTCTAGGATATTGTTGCCCCCGTGTGGATAACTTGATCTAGGGTATTGGAGTTTATGAATTCCAGAAAGTGTTGAGCTAATGAGTTGGTACACAAGTAGTTTTCCCAGTTAATGGTGGGGTAGTTGAAGTCGACCATTATTAGAGTGTTTGGTTGAACCCGAATATTTTCCAGTACATCAAGAAAAGAGGAGTGGGAATCCTGGGGCACGGTGGGAGATCTGTAGCAAGCTTAAACTTGGATTGCAGTTTTGCCTAGAGTTAGTTGCACTTTGATAACCTTGGTTGCATTGTGCTAAGCAACTAGCCTGAAGGTGTGGATGTCCTTAATGAATATGGACACACGTCCGCCTTTGGTGTTTTGGTCCAGGTTACATGGCCGAAAAGTGTGGTATGAGTTATAGCCTGGTAGTGCAGGAGTGCTCTCGGGAGCCTTGAACCAGGTCTCAATCACTGCACAGATAACAATGTTCACCATTTTAAGGAGTGCCTCGAGTGAGTGCATTTTGAGGTTTAGACTTCTAGCATTGAGTGGCATTACCCTCAGTTTTTGCTTGCCTGTTCCAGTTATGGTGGTGAATTTGTTATTTGAACCTTGCCCAAAAATGGCACTATAGGGGCAGCAAGAGCCTTAGCCAGTATCCGGAATCCCAGGGGCGACAGGTGCAGGCCATCTGTGGCAAAGCATCGTGGTCTGTTGACCATGTCATCCCAATCAGACAGATACTGGATCCCCTTAGAATGACACCAGAAGCTTAGCCAATTGTTAAAGTCAGTCATTTTGTCCTTGTACTGTGGTATCATTCTGGGCAATGGCAGAATGCTACTCAGGGCTAGGGTCATACCTACCTGGGCTACAAGATTGGAGAGCTGTTCCATGCTTCTTTTCATGTAGTCCAGGGAGGTACATCTCAGGTCATTCACACCAATATGGACAATGACAGAGTCATATTTGTTCTTGTTGTGGAGTGACCTGAGTGCAATGGTTATGTGGCGGATCCTGGCACCCGACAGGCAGCTGACAGTAACCTTCTCCTTGTTTAGCCTGGTGAGTGGGACATCAGTGTGCCTGACTATAGAGTCACCTATGACTAGTGTGTTGGGTACGTTGTTTTGCCTTTTTGGCTATGGTTGAGTGGCACACTGAGTCTGTGGGCTATGTGTCATTTGGGTTGTCTTGGGGGATGAAGTCTGCTTGCATTTCTGCTTTGGAGGTCTCTGTTGCTTAGACAGATTATAATTGAGAGCCTCCGCGAATGTTTTTGTGCTACTATGTGTGGATTTTGGTGGTGTAGATTTAGTGAGACTATGTGATGAGTGTGGTGTGGTGCAAATGTTTACCTTCCACACATGACTGTAAAGTTCAGTCTTGGTTGGAGAGAGCTTTACCTCCAGTTTGGCTAGAGAAGTGCATCTGTCACAGGTTGTAGTGTTGGGTGCTAGGTGGAGAGGGTTGTCTGTGTACATGAGGTAATTTCTACATTGCCTCAAGATGCCCAGATTTATCAGATAGACATGAGAGAACAATGGGAGATGACCATTGGACATGTCTGAATAAAAGCTTATTGTCCTCTAGATAAGTGAGGAAAGTGAGTACAAGAGCTGTTTTTCTCTAAGCAAGTGAGAAAAGTAAGTACAGAAACTGTTTACCTCTAGGTAATGAGGAAGACTGAGTGCTATAGTAATTAGTAGCTTATTTAGTGCTTACAAGTTCTGAACAAGTGCTGAGCATGAATAAGCAGTCCAGATAGTGTATTGGATAATATAAACACACTGCCCCCCCCCAACAGCTACACAATCATATATCCATGTACACTACAGAGTCCTTGTAACCACAACTATGCAGGTACAAGCTGCACTCAGGCTGCATGGGACCTGTCCACATCCCAGGTTGTATCATACACATATGGCAAAAAAATTGCTCTCCGCATACACATCATGTAAAACATAGCTTCAGGTGAGGCTGTGTACACACTGAATGATGCACACCAACAATTATCACAACCCACAAAGGGGGAGAAACCACTGATAATGGGAAGTATTGCACTACTACCCTGCTGAGTCTGGTCTGAAAGGCCATGAACCTTGATCAACTTATTCAGCAGTACAGATGTAGATGACAGTAAGGTTGATTTCACACAGCATATCATAACCTTGCCATGTCATAGGACATCATCACCCAAACTATGGTCCACCTACAATCAGTATACTAGATGCACATTCCTATTTCACAGGAGTGTTTCGCAACTGGACTGCTGGCAGAACCAACACTACAGAAGGTGTCTGAATAATACATGCACATCACACCAGTGCCAGCTACAGTAAGACAGGAGTAATTCATTGTACTCCCCCTCATTGTAGTCTATACCACACAGACTAACAGAAGGCATCTGCCTATTGAAGTATGCAAATGACTATGTCCTAGGAGCAATAGCTGACTCAATGAGTGTTGCAGACAACATACAGAAGAGGCTTTGTAAGTTAGGTGTGTGACATATGGCCACAATCTGACAGCTACATATTGCATTGTCACCCCTATTTTAATAACCCTGTACCCATGAACTACCACCTAGGCAGCGGTCAACATAATGGACACTGTGTGTAAGGGATGCAGCTGGGTAGTTGTCTTTCCTGTGATAGTTACATCACCACACCTGTCAGGTAGTCGTACGTGGCAACCCTAATCATGACAGGGTGCCATCCATGAATAAAGAGATCATTGTTCAGCCATGCTCAACACTCAATGACCCATATCATATCACATATTTTCTCTAAAGGGGTATTGGCCATGTTCAGATGGCCTACACCAGCCTTCACAATCCCCATCTGCACTATGTAGCATGATGCCTACCCTGAATAAAGCCATGTCCAACCCAGTGATGCTGGACATGCTACACTTACACATCCTGATCTCAAACACATACTTCATGAACATCCACCTTCCTAGTACAAGGATCACCACATGCTGGACAGATCCTTGTCCCATACACTTTACATACTCTTGCCATACTATGCATCCCTGTCCAGCAAAGCTGCACATTGCCCCTCTTTCAGACAGTGTGTGATGACCGCATGGTAAATATATCATTAACCCTGTGGATCAGTTATGTGGCACTGCTTGACCTGGCCCCAGAATCCCGCCTGTCAGCTACAGCTAGATAACCTTTCATCCTAGGCTCATACATGGCCCAGGGCATATAGCCTACTAGTTGACTTTTACCGTACATGCTATAGTTGATATCCATCCCTGCAAACACCATCAGGCTAGCCAGTGTCCCATGTGTATCACATGTGCAACACAGGTGATACATGGCAGGATGTTGAACTGCTGTACAGTGCCATGTAGATGTATATGGCAAAACACATACATGTAAAACTTCCATGAGCAAGTCTGCAGGGTCAGAGGTCATGTCCATTAAGGCAGTGTATGTCTTTATATGTGACATATACACAGCATCAAGGTCAACTGCATTAATGTGGACACATCCAGGCATGTGCTGATAGGTAAGAACACCAGTATAGGTAAACAGACATGTCCACACCAAGACAGCATCCACATGGAGTATGAGCAATGTAGTCAGGTGACACACACACATATATGGTGATAATATCCCATCACCATTGAGTGTCAAATGTGTGTGACACAAACATGTCAGTGGTGTCAGTGCCATGTAGATTTGCAAAAACAACTATTTAATCATAATAAATGTGATAACATGCATGTTCAGCTGTAGCTTTGTATGCCTCTGTGAGTTACTGTGACCTGTCTCCATCATTATGTCTTCCAGGTATGCCACGTGCAAGGCTACCACCTTATACCCGCTTGGAGGATGAGGACCTCATCCTATACCTACATGATAATCATCATGTACTGTTCAGCCATGTGCCACAGGATGCACAGCAGCTGGATGCCCTGTGGCAGGAACTTCACAGGAGGGTTAACGATGTGGGTGGCCACAACCGCACATACCATCAGGTGCGCAGACACTGTACAGACCTAATTAGACATGCGAAACAGTGTGCAAATGCAATCACCAGGGAACAAGGTGCAACAGGTGGTGGGCAACCAACCCAGTCCCCACCCACATGTACCGAGGAGCTACTGGCCCACTTGGGGACACCTGCAGAACAACAACCACAAGCCTTAGCTGATATCGTGGAGGTGGGTTTCTCTTAACCACTGACCCTGGAGTTGCCTAGTAAGTCACTACTGCACAGATAACAACTATATTCCATATAGTTACATGTGTCACTGTACAATATGTAATGTAACATCATATGCAAGGCATGTATACACACATGCCACATACTATAGTATGCTACTCTGTGTATGCACACATGTGCATACTTCATAGTATAGTCTATTGTACTAGTGTATGTGTTAACATGCACATTGCACCCTGTAGCTATTATACAGGCATGGATAATGATCATGCTGCTGTGCCACTCCTATTTAGGTACCTCTGGCATTCCACTGCAACAGCAGCCCGTTGCAGGTGAGACTGTTATTATTTATCAGGCATGTTAATGCACAGATCTATCTGCCATGTGGCCATTTACCACTGTACACATAATGTATGTTCATGTCACAATAGGTCGGACCTGCAATGCATCACAATGGCTACCAGCGTGCAATACTTGCAAACTATGTGAAACACCAACATGAAACCTCACAAACTGTCATTGCCAGATGTGTGGACAGCTGTGCATACAACAGTGGAGGTGTTGTTCACTGTAGGGACATGTACTACAGATCAGAACTACACATGTGGGGAATACAAATAGTAGTACACCGTGAGCTGGAGTATGGCCAGCCCACAGGATTCACCAGTATGGATTATACCCCTGCTATGAATGTCACACAATGTTATGTGCTATCTGACATGTCCATGACATCTAGTGGGCTGGCTGCAACACTGCCTAACTATCATGAAAAACATATGCCACATACCAAACATACCACCCTTTGTCTGCATAACTCTGTCGTCAGTGGAGCATATGACATCTATGGGTGTATGTCATATGGGACAACACAAACATGTGAAATAGATGCCCGTCACAACCATTTGGCCAACACATGTTCACACATGGCCATGGAGGATGGCCAGAGGCATGAAGCAACACACACAGTAGATGAGATGTGTTTGTGTGTACACCCTGTTGTACATTGGCTCCACATGGTCCAATTATGGCCTTTGCATAATGGTTATATTGTAGATGTGAAACACTAGACATCCTACAGGCCTGTGCACATCTTGTGTAGGTGTGACATCAATCCACCACATAAGATGTGTTGAACATCTTGAGTGTGTCACTACATGACAGCAGTCACCTGTACAGTATCCACAGACAACCACATCAGCCCACAGATACAGTACATTACACTTTGCTGGTGTTTGACATCACTGTCATCCTTGCTCCTCGTGTGTGTGTGTGTGTGTGTGTGTGTGTGTGTGTGTGTGTGTGTGTGTGTGTGTGTGTGTGTGTGTGTGGTACACAGATATCATGTGGGACATGGTGTACTAACGACTTTGCCATGTCTGGCCATAGTTGCCAGGCAGCAGCAATATGGTTGCAGATGTGCAGGGGTGTCATCTATATACCCTTCAGTGACCTGTGTCAAACATTCCACATCACAGTTTAATATGTATTCACCTCAGTTACGTGGGTCACAATCCACAGTATATATGTATTGTATCTGAACACAGTTATGGCTATGGCTATAAACTGTGTCTGTAACTCACACTGTATAGCAATAGAGACACCACATGATTCCCTGCAATGGCCATGCACATCAGCTAAATGTGCAGTATATCTGCAGGGCGTTCAGACAACACTGCATTGGGACACAATTACTCCACTGTATATTTGACAGGACACCATTGTGTTAAACATGTATGCAAAATCCCGGTACATGTGAGGCAGAGCACCTCGCTGGCCTTGTTCAAGAGGAATCTTGACCAATGGATGGGAGATCGCAGATATACCCCAGGGATTACTTCAGTGTCACTGCTTGACAGAGGCACAGAAAAATGATAGGCATAGTTTTTATTCAAACTAAAGGGGTGGCGAAAGCCACATAACTATGGGCTAGGCTTATAAATGCCCTTGGGCAGATAGCCTAGTATGAACCTATGAACCTATGAACCTATGAACCTATGAACCTATGCATGTCATTGCACACGTCAGCAGATCACGTCATACTGCATGTGATTGTCAAGGTCATATGCCACACATCAGGCAGGTGTACTGTTAACCTGTGCTAGTCTACATGGTGTAACACAGGGATATATGATAACTACCATAATTATTGTCTGAGCTTGATGCCATCTGCTGTATCACATGCATGTTGCATGCCTTCTTTCACATGCATGTTGAGTGCCATAGCGTGTGTCTGTGTGTGTGTCTGTGTGTGTGTGTCTATTGTATAGATTGTAATGTACAGTTCTTGTCTGCCCCTCACAGGTGTTGATGTATGTGTGTTCCCCTCCTGCGTCCATCTGATGTTAGTGTCCCCACAGACTCTAGCAGTGATGATGAACGTATGATTGAGGCACAGGCAGGGTTGTCAGGGGCTGAATCTGTGCCATTGGTTGCCATTCACCTATATTCCCCTCATCTCCACACACAGTTCTCATGCCAACACATACCCCATTACCAGTAGCCATAGAGGAAGGTCAGCTGGCATGTGGTAGTTTGGAACAGGAAAGTGTGGAGGCTATGGAAGGTGTGCCTGAACACCATCTTGTCAGCCAACTGACTGGTGGTGCCCCACACAGGCATGTGGCTAGTGCTGCTCGTAGGAGGACCTCTGGCCAACATACCCCTGCAAGACAGATCGCAGCAGCTGGTGCCACCAGACACATGTTTCAGGCTGTAATGGAGGCACATGCACATGCTAAATGGCACAACAGAGAAGGTCAGAGGCTTCAGAGGGCTGCTGTCCATTCTTTAAGCAACAACATCCAGGCAATGGCAAATGCTCAACAGCAGATTGCTGACGTTTTGGATAGACGATTGGGTGACATGGTTGGAGTCCTTGACCATGGCATGACAATCTGCGAGCGTGCGATGTCTGTGCTGGAACATCTGGTAGGAGTGAGGCATCAGGCACGTGGATGTAGGCCAGCTACATCACAAGTTGCAGGTCTACATGAATGAGCTTCCTCACATGCCCACTCCTATAGTGGCAGTAGCAGCAGAAGTGCAGCTGGTGCTGTGTTGTCCACACCAGGACACAGCAGGCCACATGCACATGGCCCTGGACGGTCCCAACAGGGACATGGTTCCAGTGGACATGTGTCGTCAGACAGTACCCAATCTGCACCTCGGCCTGGTAGTGCCCGTGCAACCCCTGGCAGGCACAGGTCACGTGGCTGTGGACGGGCACCACAAACTGTAAAACCTGGCCTGTACAGTCTACAGCTGTTAATAATTACCCCTGTGTAGGCCAGGCACATGCCAGAACTGTGTGCATACATACATGCACACACCAGAAACATATGTAGGGCACTGCAGCACATGCCTTACATCCACACACACACACAATGAGATCAAAGGCCCTAACCCACACACATGATGTCATCCAATGGTGCAGCCTAGGCCTCTGGCAAACATTATCACCCTGTGCATATGATGATTCCTGTGCTGCATCTCTGTCATTCACACCATCGATGCAGGGACATGCTCATATGGTCTGATGCACAGGGTGAACAGACTAGGAAGATAAGTGTAGATTACAATTGTTGTGTACTGTTGACAGGCAGCAGTCATACCATGTAGTACAAGTTTGGGGTGTATTTTGTACTGTTAACAGTATGTGTCATGTGTAACAACAGTAACTGCATCTTGGTCTTGAAGTTCTGCCTTCCTCCTTCAGGTCTAATTGCATGTGCCGGTGGATGTCAGTGTTTGCAGTTAGTGTTCCATATGTAAATGTGGACTACTCACAGGAATGTATGAAAATACCAGCATGAACTTTGTAGCTTCCACATCCCAGTTAGAAAGTCACACATTCCAAACACATCTACTGATCTACTGATCCACGAGCATGATAGCTGTGTATTAAGCTACTGTGGCTAGAGACGTGACATCCATACTAGGTGACATCACAGATATAGTTACATGGAGTGGGGAGGTAAGAGAGTGGTCTAGCTGATGACAAGGGTAGAGGACAGTGAAAAGTGTGATGCCTCATTGGGAAGCAGTAATACACGTTCCCATGACAGGATGTGAACACACAACTACACCCACACACTCAGGTATTCACACACATGTATTCTGAGACACAGTAACACACCCACACACTCACACATGCACAAGCACACACACACACACACACACACACACACACACACACACACACACACACACACACACACACACACACACACACACACACAGTTGCTAGTGTTGAGTTGAGGACCCCTGCCTATGTGCAAATCATCATTACAGTACTGTGCACTTACATGACACGCCACAGAGATTACACATGTACAGGTAGTCAGTATGGCCTAAGATCGAGGACATCAACAGGGATAGTAGATTGCATTGCCTACATGGGAGGGGGTGTCTTATCAGTTCACTATGGTAACATACATCCTCACTCCAGGGACCAGACAGCTATACATACATGCATACACACACACACACACACACACACACACACACACACACACACACACACACACACACACACACACACACACACACACACACACACACACACACTGTGGCATTCACTATTGACTACACCTATGTCATACACATACAGATACCTCACATGTGTCAGATACACACCCCTGCCTATGTCCTGCTTTCTACATTGCAGTCTGTACAGATGTCTATAAAAGTGTACAGGAGATTGAGTAACAATTGAGATGTATTCCCCACCATATGTGACATATATGGACACATATGCAACCACACATGCCAGTACTGTGAATCAAACACCTGCCTATCTCATGATATGTATGACAGACTTACAGCAGTATTGCACGCATTACAAAGTGTACTGATGCTGCTGATATATGCACACTGGAGGTCTTAAATGTTACAGGTGTCAAGTGATTTACCTTCAGTGTCACCCTGACCACTCTCTAAGTTGTGTGTGTTCCCCTTCAATTAACAAAACCATAGCTTAGCAGTTACACAGGTTATTGTAGGACTGCTTGTGACACACCTGTGAGCTGTCCTCAGCAAACATCCATCTGCAAAGATGCCCCACCACTTAGTTATGTCCACACATCTGTCCATACCTGAAGTACATCTTACCATACATTCAGCATATTACCATATACAGTTAGCAATGTTGAGGCTGCATTGCAACTGCATGGTGTACTAAGACACGTCACCTGCAATCATCAGCAACTATCACACATGGTATCTGAATGCACACCACTACATGTACATGTGTGTAGGTCCTACATTCCTGTCATTTGGGCATGTTTGTAGGCATTGCATTTGGTGGACATGTGTAATGATATACATGACACAAGGACTGTTGTATGATATGATAGGTGTCATGGGTGACCAGTACAGAGGGAATGTTACTTCTGTCAACACTGATATCACACCTAAAGTACTGTTAGCATTCAGCAGCCATGGACCTACCTTCCATGTGCATGTGTGTAATGGCTGTAGCCACCTGTCTGTACAAACGACAACAATAGCTATGCTATGTACATGTATGTTGTATGTGTGTGGTATGTACCTATCCAGGGAAGGTACATGTATGTCAAATCCAAACATGAGGGTGTTTACTAGTGTACAGCAACAGTCATCTGTTAATGCTGTAAATAACTGACAGACTGTGGTATGTGTACAGCTGACCTGGTTACAAACAGTGGTATCATTGCATTGCATAACACATGATGCAACTGTGTCAGTACATGGGTACTCTGCACAGCTAATGTAAAGCTAGGTACAGTCCACTGGTCAAAGGTCATATGGTGTTATACTATTATATGTCCTACCACATGTATGGATGTGTGTTGGTGGTCCGAGGGCATGGTGGTGTCTGAGGGTTACATTCTAGAATGTACCTTATGACACTGTGACCTGCACCTGACTCATCTGTGATGCCTTTTGTGGGAGTACTGGTCAGTACATGTGAGTGGCCTTTATGTATGTGGGAACACCACCACCTGGAGCGGTCTGTACCTGTGTTATGGCCCACATGTCTGGTACTGAGGTATATGATGGCAGTGCTATTGTGCACTACAGAGCCTTCAGCCAGGTGTTCCTCACTGCACAGATGTCAGTAATTACGAACGCTACACATCTAGCACTGGTTAGCATAAGCATACAATGCAGTTGTCCTCTAGGTGTCAGGGTGTTATTCTGTGTTTAGGACATTTGACTTGGAATGGCACTATATGGGTAAATGCAACCAGGGTATTATCCCCACTCCCTTGAATCATGGATGCATGTGATATGTGACAAAGGCCTGTCTACTTTCAGTCATGCCATCCTAGAATGACAAACACTGGACACCCTCGTAATTACAGCAGGACATTGGCTCATTGTGTTGGTCAAGCAGTTGCCACTCCTAGCAAGACATCACTGCGAATGGTAGTATTGTGCTTGGTATAGAATGGTACATCTAAGGTGATGGACAGCAGCAGATGTTGTGTAGAAGACCGGTGTCAGATATATGTAGTGCAGCATTCCTGCTAACAATGACAACTACTAACACCGGAGTCCATTACAATGTGTTCTTTATGTCTAACTGTAATAGCATGGCCACTGTGGCCTTCCATGTTTAGAATCAGAGTGCATCCCAAACAGCCCTGTGCTACTAAGTGTATGAGCATGCCCAGTATAACCTTGTGTAGATGGAGACATAGTGCATTCTGAACAGCCCTGTGCTACTGTGTGAGCATGCCCAGTGACACCTTGTGTCAGTTATGTGCCTCTATGTGTATGGGCATGGCCATTGTAACCCTGTATAGTGATAGCAGTCGTCCATTCCACAGATGGACATACTCCATTTCAGGATGGATTCCTACTTCACACAGATTCACAGGTATATACATCTTAACTGCCAGCATCCCTGTTGATGTCTACATTCCTAGAAGGTCATAATGACAGACATGAAATGTGTAGTCTTTGTGGCACAACTCGTAACTATGTAGTATTGTAATAGTGATTTGTAGATAGGCAGGTGTTCTGATCCCATGACTGGTGTGTGTGTCTCCATCTGTCTGAGGACAGAATAATGCTTTTAGACTGCTCACACTCCATACAATTCCTATACCCAACTTTGGCAAGGCTGATGATGTCACTACCTAGAAATACACCTCTGGGAGTGCTGTGACCCAATAATCTTGGTAGCACGTTCTGTAACTGCATAATACTGTAATGTGATAAAGTAGTTAGGTCGGTGTTCTAATCCCAAGCTTGTCAATTGTGTGTGTGTGTGTGTGTGTGTGTGTCTGTGTGTGTGTCTTCATCTGCCTGAGTATGGAATAATGCTTTTAGACTGCTCACACTCCATACAATTCCTATAACCAACTTTGACAAGGCTGATGATGTCACCCACCTAGAAATACACCTCTGGGAGTGTGGTGACCCAATAACCTTGGTAGCGCATTCTGTAACTGAGTAATGCTGTAGTGTGATAAAGTAGTTAGGTAGGTGTTCTAATCCCAGACTTGCCAACTGTGTGTGTGTCTCCATCTGCCTGAGGACAGATTAATGCTTTTAGACTGCTCACACTCCATACAAATTCTATACCCAACTTTGACAAGGCTGATTATGTCAACCACCTAGAAATACACCTCTGGGAGTGCTGTGAAACAATAACCTTGGTAGTGTGTTGTGTAACTGCATAATCTGTAGTGTGATAAAGTAGTTAGGTCAGTGTTCTAATCCCAGACTTGCCAACTGTGTAAGCGTGTGTGCATCCCTGTCTGCCTGAGGACAGAATAATTCTTTTAGAATGCTCACATTCCATATAATTTCTATACCCAACTTTGGCAAGGCTGATAATGTCACCACCTAGAAATACACCTCTGGGAGTGCTGTGACCCAATAATCTTGGTAGCACGTTCTGTAACTGCGTAATACTGTAATGTGATAAAGTAGTTAGGTCGGTGTTCTAATCCCAAGCTTGTCAATTGTGTGTGTGTGTGTGTGTGTCTGTGTGTGTGTCTTCGTCTGCCTGAGTACGGAATAATGCTTTTAGACTGCTCACACTCCATACAATTTCTATACCCAACTTTGACAAGGCTGATGATGTCACCCACCTAGAAATACACCTCTGGGAGTGTGGTGACCCAATAACCTTGGTAGCGCATTCTGTAACTGAGTAATGCTGTAGTGTGAAAAAGTAGTTAGGTAGGTGTTCTAATCCCAGACTTGCCAACTGTGTGTGTGTGTCTCCATCTGCCTGAGAACAGATTAATGCTTTTAGACTGCTCACACTCCATACAAATTCTATACCCAACTTTGGCAAGGGTGATGATGTCAACCACCTAGAAATACACCTCTGGGAGTGCTGTGATCCAGTAATTTTGGTAGTGCTTTCTGTAACTCCGTAATGCTGTAGTGTGATAAAATAGGTCAGTGTTCTAATCCCAGACTTGCAACTGTGTGTGTCTCCATCTGCCTGAGGAGGGAGTAATGCTTTTAGACTGTGCACACTACATACAATTCCTATACCTAACTTTGGCAAGGCTGATGATGTCACCCACCTAGAAATACACCTCTGGGAGTGCTGTGACCCCTTAATCTTGGTAGCGCATTCTGTAACTGCGTAACGGTGTAGTGTGATAAAATAGTTAGGTTAGTGTTGTAATCCCAGACTTCTAGCTGTGTGTGTGTGTGTGTGTGTGTGTGTGTGTGTGTGTGTGTGTGTGTGTGTGTGTGTGTGTGTGTGTGTCAGTCTGCCTGAGGAAGGAATAATGCTTTTAGACTGCGCACACTCCATACAATTCCTATACCCAACTTTGGCAAGGCTGATGATGTCACCCACCTAGAAATGCACCTCTGGGGAGTGCTGTGACCCAGTAATTTCGGCAGTGTGTTTTGTAATTGCATAACACTGTAGTGTGATAATGTAGTTAGGTCAGGGCTCTAATCCCAGACTTGCCAACTGTGTGTGTGTGTGTGTGTGTGTGTGTGTGTGTGTGTGTGTGTGTGTGTGTGTGTGTGTGTTGGTGTGTCTGTCTGCATGAGCCAAGTACAATGCTTTGTAGAATATGCACTTTCTGTACAAATCACATGACCCCCTATGTCGATCCTGGTATTGTCACCCACCTAGGAATACACCTGTACTAGTGCTGTTTCCCAATATCCTCCGTAGCGCTTGCCCAAAATGCGTATTGCTGCAGTGTGATACGGTAGGTAGGAGTTCGAATACAGGACATGGCAAGTGTGTGTGTTTGGCTGTCAGAGCCTGTGTAGAGGTGGCTGTGAGTGTCTAACCAATGGACATGTTGGGGAGCGTATTTTGTAGTTTTCCTATCTGGTGTCCATCTTATGACACACTGGCCACCTCACGAGGAGTACAGATGTCAGTCAGCCACGGGACTGTGTTGGCAAGCCATACCCCTACATCTGGCAAAAGGCCTGGTGAACAAAGTATGCAACCCTACTAGTACCTGGTGTATGTCCTGCACAAACACACTTGCCTTGGATATCCCACTATGTTGCTAGTACCATGCACATTGATGACAGATAGTAGGCATGGTGAGATTGCAGTGGGCTACAGAGGACATGGAACCCTGCACAACAGTACAATAGGCACATAATTGTAAACAATGTGCCTTCACTATGTTCCCCACTGGATGCCTGCAACATATGTTGTGCCATTAAATGTGATCCACAGAGGCCATACAATGCCGTACACATGTGCCCTGTATGGACCAATGCCACTGACACCAGGGAATACCTGTATCATGCTACCAATGCAGTTGCAGGGTTGACCTGCTGACAATAAGCAGATTTCACCACACCAGGCCAGTATTGGCCAATCAGGGGCTAACAGTCTGTGTACACAACATGTGCCTGCCAAACCAGGTACACCTGTACATGTCACTGTACAGTATTATGGGACATGCACATCCCAGGCAATGTCCATGTGAAGGACTATCAAACACAGACATGGCATGCATTGCAAAGCTGTGACCATACACAATGGTAACCAGGATGTCAGGGCAGATCATGCAGTACCCATCTGTGTGGGACATTGCAGACACTACACCCCTGTACTACACTGCTCACCATTGTCAGGTGGAGCAATGCCAAGGATTACCCCTCACCCAGCCTTATACAGCCATTTTGCACAGCCAGCCACTACACACCCATGAAGCAATGCATACATGCATGTCAGTACTGGCACTTTGTGTCTACGTGTGGGTTATGATGCTCCCAACCACAGTCAATCTCAGTATAACCCTTGTTGGCATACCAACAGATGTCAAACACTTTCACATGCCCTAGCCCATAGAACCTCTAGATACCCCTATGGTGCATGTAGTCCTGTGCATTACTGCAGTGTGGCAAGCTAAGTAGTTAGGGTTTTTATTTGTGGCCCTGGCAAAGAGTGTCAATGCAAGTCCATTCAAGAGTGTGATTGTGGTGATAATGGCATCCATTCACGTGGACAGCCATGTGTGCTACACCTAATGCATGCCTACTATAGCTCTGTTGCAGATGTCTTCTCACTTACACACATATATGTTCTTACAGCACAGCAACATGTCGGCTTTGTGGCACATGTAGTAACTTCATGCACATGCAATAGTAATGACTAGTCAGTCAGAGGTTTGACCCCTGTACTGGTACGCATGTGACAGATGATGCTTAGGGTTTAGTCTCCAAGCCCTTCTCTGGTGTACTTTGTCTGTCCCTCCCACACACTCTCTGGTGGATGTGGAGGTGTACACCTGCTCAGCAGCAGCATGTGTATTGTAAGTGATGGACATGATCAGGTGATGGCCTCTGCACATATTGCAGTCCTCCTCTAGCAGATTTCATAGTGGAACAACTGTGATGGTGTTCCTGTAGCCATTCACATGATAAACACAGTACATTATCTAGGAACATCATGTTGATGTTTGGCCATGCCAAACGCTGTGATTGGTACCTGGATGTGGTATTTTGAAACGGCATCACAGATGATATATGGATGTTCCTGAAACATCATATAAAGTGGAAAATAGCCTAAAGACAGGAGGGTGATGTGCCACACATGACTACAGCATGTAAGTGTAGCTATACTGCATTGAGACTACTGCCTGTTTAACATGCTGTGTGTGGTAATAGCTATTCTGCATGTTTTAAAACAGACATGACAGTGCTCTGTTCATGAGGGCCATCTGTGGACTGGTCAGTGTGTGGAACCATTTGTTTCCTGTGTTACACACTGAACACACATCTGTGCACAGCAGGAGCATAATGTGAGAATTGCAGACAGTACATGGTGATAAAGATGTGTTACTGCCATTGCATCCCTGACTGGACATATGTCACATGAAACAGTGGTATGACAGACACTGTCTGGGGTTCCCAGTGACAAGCCAATAATGGGCAACTGTTCATAGCTGCAGTCACACGTCTACTACACATTGTACAGATGTCATGTAGTATATATGCATGTGCTGTGCTCTCTCTGCAAATGTATACCATCTGTTGTGTTGGGTTGATGGTGATATCTATGCATACTGTTGTACATAATCCTGAATGCTGTTGTCTATTACTAAGCAATATCTGAGTTTAAACTGCAACACCATAGGCTGTATGGGTTGGGAGGTCCCGGCAGAACCTCCTGTCCCACTTCAGCTGACCATGGCACCGGGCACCAGCACATTTGGGGCCCAGCCTTGGACCTCAGCCTCTGTTGGCTCTGCACCACCTTCTGATGGTACCACCACTGAGGATGGGGCATGCCCCCCCTGGGAGTCAGGCCAGACAGGAACAAGTTTGCTGTAGTGCAGTCCTGGACGTGGTGCGCTGATGGCTGATTAAGTGGTTCTGAAGCCAGATACGCAAGCTCAAGGGCAGACTTTCAATTTATAGGGTGAGGCTGCCCCTCCTGGACAGCCCCAAGCACTGCCTCCTTTGCAGCTGTTTTGGTGCAGTGGCAGCTGCCCATGGCTGGGGACCTCCGTCCCACTGCTCCCATGGGCTTGTGAATGCCGAACACCCATTCCCATCCAAGGTGTATCCCCCCTGCATGTGTCATATACAGAACCTGTATATTGTCCTGTCTGTGTTCCTACCCTACCTATCCTCCACGGGCATACCTACTCTCCTTCCCCCACATCCCACTCTCACCCTACGGAAACATAAGGCCAATCGGTTCCTAGGACAACATATGCCCTATATATAGCTGTCCATTTCACACACGTGCCCACTGGACACATGTAACCCTTGTAATATGCATCACAACATACTCCTGTTATCCTCACCCCTGTCCCTCATGCGCACGATCCTGGTATGCACATCACTCCTAAATGGTCCAGGTACACGTGAATGGGGATGAACCCATTGTACACGCAACACTACCGGTCCCACTATGGTTACCCTATTTATCTTTATCATGATGATGTTGCACACAGCACCTTCCAAGAGTACTGTTCTCACATAATGATTGGACAGGTACTGTTGTGTTAATGTACATTACATGCACAGAGTGATGTATACGGTCAATGTACAACTGTCTGCATGTTTGAATGGCACATGTCTGTCTGAGGGAGTCTTGATATTACATAGGACAACACCACTACATAATACAGGCATCGCTGGTGTTTCCCTTTTTATTCATTTGTAATGCTTTGTTGCCACATGGTATGTTCCTGATATATCTCTATATATGTATGTACCTATATGCTGGACATAAACACTCACATATACATCTACATGATGGGATACATTCCTATACTGTTGAATGACTGCGCTGTATGATATGTTTGTGGTAATGTCCAATGTCTGTATATCTGCCATGGCGCACTGGTAAATCACATTAGCTGTGTGTGCAGGGTCCTGGTTCCGAGCCTTGCAGAAGCCATTTATTTTGTTGCAGGGCAGAACAAGGCCATTGGATGCAGAGGGAGTAAGGCACATTAAAGCAGTTGTGAGCAGGTGTGCATGGGTTTGCGTGATGTTAAGCAATGCTAACCTCTGGTTACAGCTTCTTACACTCGGTTAGCCCCTACATTGCTTTACCAGTGCAATACTCACATACTGGTAGCCAAACAGGCTTGCACTCGCTCGCTCCCGCACTTGCAAATGCACCAACATTGGTGCTTGCATCTAACACTCACACCCCTCGCTGGGAGCGAGGACCACAAAATTACCTTGTGATGCCTATTAAATCGGATTACATGCTTACAGTATGGGGAATGGCTGCCCATTAGGTGACGGCATGCCATTCGACTGTACAGCTTCGGTGGCCTGTCCAGTGTTTTATTCATATTATTTGTGTGTTCCTCTTACAATCTGCACCCATCTGGCTGATACATGGGAACTGAGACTCTTCAATACAGACAAGTAATTGGGTTTTGGGACCCACATCCGTCAGTCGAGTCATGCTACCACATACCTATTATTCTATCATCTTTCTAAGGTAGTCAGTGGAATATGTGCTTTCTATCCCTATGAGACCTGTCATACAAATGGGGAAAAATCAGGGACACTGCATAACAACATCAGGGACGCATTTACAATTTTGGTGCTATTAACCTGACACATTGACAGACCCAGAGCATATGTATTTATACACATTGTCTGAGGTACATGCTCTTAATTGTTGTTGTTATTCATTACGTGTAATCCACCACCTTTCCTCCTAATATCACTAGTTCTAGGAGGGTTTAGGTGGGAACAGAGTTAGATTCTGAGTCATAATCAGGGACGTCCCTGGTAATCGGGGACAGTTCAATGGTATGGTCCCTGTGTGTCCCCCCAATGGTTCAAGGACTATCCAGTGGATGTGCTCATAGGGGTTGGGAGGTATGGGTGTCAGCTATGCCCACATTGAATATTACTTAAATCCACAGGGCGGTCCTAATATGGCTCTGCCAGCCAACACCTGCATGCCTAGGCCCATAAATGCATACCCATAGTTCCCCCACTCCTCTACAGCACTTATCCTTACTGTAGGTGCAGGTGCGGAATAAACACACCACTACACACTGCCCACTCTCCCCATGTCGGGACACATGTTGCATGTTATGTTGACCCATGTGTTATCAGGCTTGCACAACCTACTGGTCCGTATACATCTACAGCCTGGCTTGATAAATCATTACCGGCACTGGCTCTGATCAGTAATTTTTGGTGTCCCACAAGGGACATCGATGTCTATGTTTCAAGTGTAGACCTTGCAAGTCTCTCCCACTGGTAGTATCCTGCCGGTGGTCTGGGAAGCAGTGGTGTGTTTTCCTTTATTGTGTGCCTGTATGTCTCAATGGCCTAGCTGGGGGGGTGGGAGGTGATGCTACATGTTACACATTTGTTTATTGGACCTCCCACCACCATATGCATAGCCTGTGAACATATGTTACTCATAACAGCTGTATCATATCCTAGCTATATGCATGTGTATATTTACTGTAACATATATATATATATATATATATTTACATTAATATATACATGTATATCTGCATATGTATGCATACATGTTTATCTATATCTTGCTATATATCTATATATATATATATATATATATATATATATATATATATATAAATAATCCAATGACATATGGGTCTATGGTTGTCTACATATGTATATATTCATATGTGGGTATGTATCTGTATTTTTTTTCTGTATGTATAAATTCGTACTACGGTGAGGGAGAGGCATATTTCTATATCACTATGGGTAGATATACATACACATAGCTCTACATATATATGTCTACATCTGGTTATTACATTCCTTGTCATATAGATTACACTTTGCTTGAATGTGTCTCGCAGTGGGTGTGGCTGCTTATTGGGCAACGCCTCTGCCCAATCAAGACATTCACTTGCATCCCTAGGGCTGTCCATACCGGCCAACATCAGCCGACAGCTGCAAACCTAGACCCATAAGTAGCTACCCATAGTTCCCCCACCCTCGCCTCCTCAACCTCACCCATCCTTACTCTGGGACCTGGTCGGTTCTGGACACACCACTACACGCTTCCCACTCTTCACTTCATGGGACCCATTTCATACAATTGTCTCAGCCCATGGGTCATCAGGGTTACCCACCCTTGTATTCCGAGTCTGTATACACCGTGGACAGAATGGATGGTCTATCACCTTCTTTTGGTTGGCCAATTTTGGGGTGTCCCTCAAGGAACGCTCCAGTCTGTGTTCCATGATTAGAATCCATGGGTGCATTGTGTACCTCTCTGGTTGTATCCTGCCTGTTGTCTGGGGAGCAGTGGACACTTTACATTGATTGCATGTATATTTCCCATGTCCAGCTGTGGGGGGGGGGGTTGGAAGGGCATGCTGCGTGTGTCATGTTTTTTGCCTGGGCTCCTCACTTCCATTGTCATAACCTGTGAACATATGTCATTCCTGTGTGCTTTCTATCATAGCTGTATATCTATGCACACACACACACACACACACACACACACACACACACACACATATATATATATATATATATATATATATATATATATATATATATATATATATATATATGTGTGTGTGCATTTATGTATGTATATATGTACATCACACCTCCCAACCGTACCGAATTACCAGGTAAAATACGAGTTTTGGGGTCCAAATAATGGGGTGCCACGATTCCCGAGTGGCACCTCTTAAATTCCGAGTTTCCCAGCACTTGTCCTTTAATTTCCGAGTTTTCCGGCACTTGGATTTTAAATTTCCCGGCTTTATGAACTGACGTCATCGCGTACATTAGCTCTGTGAAAACAGCCTGCGAAAATGAGCTGAAGCTAACGCGTGAATGCATTTCTGGATGAAATGCTTCTTAAATC
The DNA here is from genome assembly GCF_019279795.1 of Protopterus annectens. NCBI lineage: Eukaryota > Metazoa > Chordata > Ceratodontiformes > Protopteridae > Protopterus > Protopterus annectens. Next base: position 819,128,653 of record NC_056735.1, on the reverse strand, counting down.
CTTAGCGGGAAGTTGGGAACACTTCAGCAGCCATTTAAAAAAGGAACAGAACAGCAACGATTTAAAACTGCAAGCAAGGCATGTGGAATTGCTGGGAAACTGCGAGTGAGCCTAGATGACTGCAATGGGAGTAACAGCCATTTGATCTATGTGCTGCACGGACTAGAACTGCCGCTGACTGGATATCTCTATGCTGCCTGCTGTACAGAGAAAGAGCTGTTGCCAACTGGAAAGGTAGGAAGTGGTGTGCATGTGTGTGTGTGTCTGAGAGGGAAAGAGGGAGTAAAATGGAAGTTTTATAATAATCATTATAAACTCAATCCGTAATCGGTGGCAAGTTGGCAACACTGAATGAATGACTAGTGCAGTGCATCGCAGAGAATTCTAAACACTTTTCAGATGAGAAGAAAACGGGATTTGCAATGCAAGGTTGAATAATCCCTCTCCTTGCTTGATGGTATGTATGTGTGTGCAGACTTCTGTTCTTCTGGTCACTAGCTGTTCCACTGTTAAACTATTAGCTAACTGTGGGAAGGGAAGCAAAGGGATGAAGTTTAGAAGTGTTATGTAATTCGATGTGGCAAGCTATGACTGGAATTGAGAAAGAAGAGAACAGCTGGTATGATGCAGAAGTAAAGTGACTCATTATGACTAAACTGTAAAATGTTTTGCAATTTATTAGCTTTACTCACAAAACTACTGTTTACTATTTCAACAAAAATACTTGGAGCTGCCAGAGTTTGCAAAAAAGAAAACGTGCCAATTTATGAAAAACTGATATTTACATTTCAGTGGTTCCCTGATTTGTACAGTGTAACTCAGATTATTTTATGCTGTAGAAGTTGAACAAATATATTGCACAAGTGTCAATAACAATGGGTTTTCTTTTCCAAGTCTGCATCACTGATAACTGTTTAGCTAATTATTACAACCTGTGTATAGTTATCCAGTTGACAGGTAAGTTAGCACTGGAAAAATAATTAGGACCAAGAAATGGTGCCAATCCCCAAAAATCACATTCTAAAGCTGGTATCCTAAATCTGTAACTCACTGACCAAACAGGGAGTTCTTAAGATACAGGGCTGAATATTTGATTAAGGCTTTGTATATTATATTATAGAACCTTGCTACAACTTTAAATTTCAAGTAACCTCGCAATGTGTTCAGTGCCTGATTTCTTTCACTCTCTCCACTGTTGGCCTATAGCTTATACAGGTGATAAGAAGAGAAATCAATTGCAACACTTGAAAGTTTGACAATTACTATTCATATCTGACCTTTACGTTATTAGACTACTATCCTAGCACTTGCATTTTTCTCAAAGCTTCTGTAAATGCAAATTATAATTTCCTTCATAGGTTCATTCATAGGTGTTTACTAGGCTAATGACCACAAGGGCCTTTTTAAGCCTAGCCATGCATCCCAAATCTCTGACAAGTTCAGATACCCTTGATAAGTCTAAGCAGGGTTTTGGAGATGAACCATTTACAGGTGACCTGTGTCCATTCGAGACATAGGTGCTAAACAAGGAATGAATTTCTAGTTTCCCATGCAATTGTTCAAGTTGCACTTGAATTGCATTAAGGAGGATGTTTCTGTGTGTGCAAGGGGCCTTTGATTTGAATTTTGAAAACAGCCCAAAGGTAATCTTTATCTACCACTGGCCTGATGCATTTTTTTGGATGTGGCATGGGTTTCAATGCTGTTTCCATGAATGTACGTTTCAGCGGCAGAGAATGTTTTAATGCTTAGTCTGTTTTCATTGTGATTTGTTGTGACACAGTATTGCTTTGTTTAGCATATGTCTAATGTCTTAGTGTTTGTGCATTATGCTGTAAAATGTAAAAATAAAATCAAAATCATTGTAGAAGTAAAGCAATACGCACATTAGTGTTTATGGTAAATGGGACAAAATAGCCAGGTAATAGGACATTGGAATTGCTGCAGTGGACTCTGGTGCCATATTTTGGTTGTCTGTTCAGTTTTGTTTGAAAGTTGGTATCCCACAATTCCATCTGAGTGGGTGGGGTTACATAATTATGTATGCAAATTTTATGTTAATCAGTGTACAGATTTGTACCTATTTTTCATGGACCTTGTCCAGATTTTTGATGTTTCCAGGTTGAGAGGTATGATGTACATATATGTGTGTATATATACATATATATATATATATATATATATATATATATATATATATATATATATATATATATATATATAAATGTGTGTGTGTGTGTGTGTGTGTCTATACATATATGTACATATATATATATATGTATATATATATATATATATATATATATATATATATATATATATATATATATATATATAGATATATCTGTGTGCGTGTGTGTGTGTGTGTGTGTGTGTGTGTGTGTGTGTGTGTGTGTGTGTGTGTGTGTGTGTGTGTGTGTGTCTGGAAACCAAAACATACCCCGCACATATGCACTTACACATGCGTAATGGTGTTTATATATGCTTCACCTGCATACTAGTGCCTTATTAATTATGACACTGACATTTCACTCCAGTTATCTTGTAATCGATTTTTAGCACATTATACAGCGGACAGATGTCGCAATATGTTCATGTACGGAATACCGATGGTAATTGGAATGTGATGCAGTGTGATTCGGTACGAGAATGTCTGTTCATTAGGGGGTTGCTCTAACGAATGCACTATTGCTGTGCTGCTCCATATGCATATATACCCATATACCCATGGCTCCTGGTTCCCCAAACACACCCCGATGCCTCCCTAACACTGCTGTCATCCATTCTCCTGTCGGATTCGTGGTGTATCGACACCACTACACACTGGCCACACCCTACTCCTATAGAGCCATCACATCAGTTTACTCACTCCACGTATCCTCAGACCTCCCATACGTTTAGTCCACAAACATTGGTGACGTGAGCGACCAGAGGAATACTATTTGAAATTATTGGGTTGCCCCACATGTAAAACGCATGTGGTTATGGCAAGATTAGACTCTATACTTTCTTACATCCTTACTCCTGTTAACATGACACTACAATTCATTAATATGTACGACTATGCGGTATCGCACACGTTTCACATGGGAGACTAATTCTGTACGTGTTCAGCCTATTTCTTTTACAATTAGACCAGTTTAGTACTTGGCGTTGCTGTAGCGGGCAGATCACAAGAATGATTCCATGTGTGGGGAAACCCTCACATTTGATTATTGTTAGCACAGCACTGACTTTGGATACTGTGTACGCCTCTGCGTTCTAGCAGTTTCGTCCCATCCCTCTTCTGCACAGCCTATTATTCCATCTACTGTCCATGTTTGTATGTGCACATTCATATTATTTATCTCTACAAATGGAATGCATGTGTTACAGAGAATGTACTTCTACATATTGATGTCTGCATGTGTGTATGCATATATACCTATTATGAACTCGCTGACCTCCATGTGGTGGTCCAATTAGAACTGGGCCATCCAACCCTGGCATGCCTGGATCCATAATTTCATACCCATAGTTCCTCCACCCAACCCCTGTTCAACTTACATGCATAACTTCCATTATCCATTTGTTATCACAGCCATGACACACCTCCAAACATTGTCCTCTCCAAAGCGTTAGGGGCCCTACACATATGTTGTCCCACCTCATGTATTCTCAGGCTCTCCCACCATTTAGTCTTTGAACATACCTACCCTTGCTGGTGTTATGTATTACGGCCAAATGCGCCTTCAAATTTTTGGTAGTCCCAGCAGGGACTACTCTCTGTCTGTGTGTAAAGTAGACTTAGCAATTCAATGATGTTACTCCCACTGGTAAAACCCTGCCTGTGGTGTGAGTAGCAGTGCTCTGTTCACTCCTGGCCAGCTTTTTATGACATATGCTGACAGCATTATATAACACCATAGTTGCTGTTGATTCCCTTCTCATCCCTTTTCTATGCTTTATTGTTATGACGTTCATTCTTATATATATATATATATATATATATATATATATATATATATATATAGCTGGGCGCTGCTTACACCTGCACATATGTTTACTGCCGCTTATTTGTGCTTACTTGTGCCTTATTCATTATGACAGTACCACTTTGATTGAAGGGATCTGGTTAAAAGTCCCATGTGATACTCAAGTTCACTTTTACATGTTATAATGTCGGTTTTACAGCAGAACAGCATTCATTCCACAAGGAAAATGATATGTGCTATAGTCGAACTTGAGCCATGAATGCCTGTTCATTAGACGGATGCTCTAACCACTACACTATTGGTGTTCTACTCTATTTATATGTATACCCATTGTTCATAGTTACTTGAACACACACCTCACCACTTCACCAACACAGCAAGCATCCATTCTCCTGTTGGGAAATCCACACCACTACACATGCGCCATTCCCTATTGCTCTGGTCCCATGCCACATGTTGACTCACTCCAAGTATATTCAGACTTCCCAAGCCTATAGTCCTGGCACATATGTTTGTTTGATGGTCAGAGTGTTCATATGGTCATCTGGGTTTAGGCTTGTCCGACTGGGGACTGGGACTGCCCTGTACCCATTTGAAAGTCAGACTTAGCACGTGGACAAGGTTACTCCCACTGTTAGCAGGGGTTTTGCCACCTCTGGCCAGCTTGATATGTCAGCACTAAATGATAAGGGTGTTCCACTGCTGTTTTCCTTCGCATTCATTATGAATGTTTTCTTGTGCCCATGTTCTTTCTATAGATATATATATATATATATATATATATATATATATATATATATATATATATATATATATATATATATATATATACATATCTGTGTGTGTGTGTACATACACATGCATATACATCTACATGATTAATTACTTTGATAATACTGGTGAATGACTGTGCTGTCTGCTATGTTTGTGATAACATCAGAGTTAGGTATAACTGCCGTGGCTTAGTGGTAAATCACATTCATTGTGATGTGTAGGGTCCTGGCATCAAGCCTGGCCGAGGCTGTTTATTGTGTTGCTGGGCAGAACAAGGGCCATTGGACAAAGGATGAGTACAACACTTTTCAGCAGTGGTTTTCCATTTAACCGTCATTTCTCGTCATGCAAACACCTTCTTCATTCTTACTGTGATACATCACCCCAGTTCACATTCCATTGGTATTATATCGTTATACAGCATAAAATTAGCAAAATATGCTCGTATATGGATTATCCATCATAAATGGTGTGTGCTGCAGTCAAGCCGGCAACAACTGCTTGATAGGCGGATGCTCTAACCACTATACTATTGCCGTGCTGCTTCATTTGCATGTATACCCTTGGTTCATAGTTACCAGAACAAACACAGCAAAACATCACTAACACAGTAGTCATCCATTCTCTGGTCAGACATAAACCACACCACTACACATGCGCCACTCCCTACTGCTCTAGACACGTCCCATATGTTGGCTCAATCCAAGTATATTCAGACGTCCCAAGCTTATAGTCCTGGGACATACGTTCATATAATGGTCAGGGTGTTCAATTAGTCTTTCGGTTTTCGACTCGTCCGAATGGTAACTGGGACTGCCCTTTACCTGTTTGAATGTCAGTCTTAGCACATGGATAAAGTTAGTTTCACTGTTAGCATCCTACCTGTGATTGGAGATGCAGGAGGTTTGCTCACCTCTGGGCAGCTTGGTATGACAGCACTAAATACTATGGGGGTTCCGCTGCTGTTTCCGTTCACATTCATTGTGACTGCTTTATTGTGACCATGTTCATTCTTCATGGATATCTATCTATCTATCTATCTATCTATCTATCTATCTATCTATCTATCTATCTATCTATCTATCTATCTATCTATCTATCTATCTATCTATCTATCTTTATCTGTCTCTACATACACATGCATATACACCTGCATGCTTATTTACATTTCCCATATTGTTGAATGACTGCCACTTACCGTCGCACATACCCGCTTCAGTCTGATTTAAAGCACCTTAATCACCCTATATCTGACTGCCATTATTGTGGGCATCATATAAAATTAGCAGCCCTTGCATGGCTTAGACCCGGGAACAAGAACACCATAGTCACTGGTTTTACCACTAAACCATCCGTCATACATTCTGTATGGATGGTAATTAGGATATATGACTTTACTACAGGCATTCCACAGCACTGGCAACAAATATGACAGTCGGTCGGAGTACATATGTATAGTACATGTTACTGTTCATATGTTTCTGAGAGGCATATGTATACATTAGCAAGTATATATATTTATGAATAGTACACATACTTGACAACTACTTATATGCATGTATGCGTGATATGTAGCTATGTGAATATAAGTATGTACATTTATAGATATATGACTACATATCTGGAGTTATACATGGCCATGTATATGAACAACCGCATATGGGAGGAACCTGTTCTGTTTGTATACAGGGGTTGTGTGCATCATTATGACGAGGGACCTGGATGGGGTATACACTTTGTGGACATGTACCATTTGGAAGATGGCTATGGGGAAGCTTCATGGGAACATGTGAAAGGTATATATTCCCGATAATGCATGTGTGGAGACATGCATCATGGTCAGGTGTTTAATTCCGTGTCGCAGGTTCTGCAGAACTGGCTGGAGGCTGAGCAGGGTTGTGGACAACTACTGCTATTGCAACTTGTGTCCGGATGTCTATGGGGCTGGACATTGTGTTGTGCCACCAAGTCTAATCTTTAGAACAGACACATCCCATGAGGGATGTCCAAAAATTGTAGATGCCAATGACTCCAATTCATTTGGCTTTACGAAAATGAGGGAGGGTTATATATGCAAGCGATACCTTGTTTGCAAGCCTGAGACTGCCAAGGGTGAGACTGCCTACTAGATATGGGTAGGGAAAACTATGTGCAGATATGGCTGTGTCAAGCTAGCAGCCCGAGTATGGGTGGTTTTGGTTCACGTTCAGCAAGGGGGGGGTGTGCTGTGGAGGGGATGATGGGTATTCAATTATGTATCCAGGTGTGTTTGGGTTGATTGGCTCAGTTCAGGTCAGACCATTATGTGGGTGTGAGCCGGTAACGTTTCTGTACATGTGTATCGCACATTTTAATGCTCATATGTTTGTGGGATTGTGTTCTGCAATATGGCCTGTAATGGTTTATTGCAGAAGTGAATGTATGTTCTTTGGTTTCCTTTCTGATTCACCAACTGCTCCCTTGTACACCTCCAGTTCACATATTGTAGATCTGACCCAGTCTCCCCTTGGCAAATTATTACATTACACGTCACCCTCCCCCATATTCCACATACACCATCCATCCCTTCTCTGGTTGATGGCCCAAGGTACACACAGCAGAACACATTGTGTACTCTACATATCTCTGGTACCAATATGGTTGTGAGGACAATGCTAGCATATTTGATCTTCCACATGCTGTACTTCACACACATAGGTGCTTGTAAATACTTATCTTTCATGACATGGTAGGTAGTGCCGAGTAATACCCATTCATCTTTGGGCTGTCCAGACAAGTACGACTTGGACCGTGAATGGGCAGATATTGAGCGAATGCTCTGACCATTGGTAGGGTTGCCACCTTTTCAAATGGCCAAAGTGGGACATTTTCGGGACACACATCAGATTTTACAGGCTGACACATACCCACAGTCAGTACAAAGGATAGAACTTTACTTTTATGCCTAAATAAAAGCTTATTCTTGTAGCAGTTTAGTTACTTATTCTGTTTCTTGTAACATTTAGGTATTTTAGATACAGAAATAACTATTTTATGGAACTATTACATAAAATATGGGACATAATTATGTCCTACAATCGCAGAACATTTGCCATTTTTAATACTTTTGGTAAGGACACAACTGCCCAGAGAGGCAAAGTGGGACAGTGCTAACCCTAACCATTGGGCTAGGCTTAGCAAAGGGCAGCGGCACACAAACACGCTGCATTTTGTGTGCCCTTGGTATAACAATCAACACTACAGTGAAATACGGGCAAGGGGTTTTAAATGTCATTTGTTCAAGGGACGGGGGCTCAATATTCAGCTATGTGCCTTTGTGTTTTCTTTTTATTTTGGTGTTCGGGAACTGTCTTGTAGGCTTTGCATACATTTCAGTATCCGCGGACACTGACAGGGGTGATTACTATTAGTGGCAGGCTGTACTAGTCAGCATTTTAGGTTGTGCATCTGCAGCCGACATGTTCACGCCTCCGTGTAGTGCTTAGACACACCCCCTGCACTCACGCACGTTTCTTGTGCACTTTTACTTTGTGGCAGCATGCCTTCATTAATATGCATGTGGTGGTGCTGCACCATCTCTACACTGCATGGTCGGCACAAGGCTAACGCCATCCTTGCGCTGAGCTTCAGGAATCCCGGGGAGAGTGCTCAAATGTGTACAGTGCTGCTATTTCCTGGTTTAACTTGTTTTTTCCCTTTAAAACCCAGTGCGAGGTGTGCACACCCACTTAGGCAATGTAAAGAGTGTTAGGCAGATTCAGACACACTCCCTTGCTTAGCTGTGCTAAGCTAGGACAAACCCGAGCCACAGGGCTCCAATACACTTACACTATACCTGACACATCCCCCTATGATGTCAGCTAACTCCTAGGCTTGCACCAAGCTATTCCTACTCTTACACTGTTGGGACCTGACTAGCATGCTGGGGAAAACTGGGTTTCACTATCATTACCCTCATTTGCATAGGATTGCCTCCTAATGCATAGTTACGTGTCTCACAGTGAGCCTCCCCCCTTAGCAACCACTACTCACTGGCCATGTTGTTTTCTGCCAGCCATTGACTTTCATGGCAGAATAGTGATTTTAGTTAGAATGCTTATTTTAGGTTTATTTTATTATTTTCCCTCGATCCCGTTTGAGAGCCGCTGCCCTACGCTTAAACAGCCGAGATCGGCTAAAAAAAAATACAAGTTGATTTTTTAAAATTTTTTAAGCTGTTAGCAATGCCAGTGGCCTCACACTTGGCCATTGACATGCTTCCGGAGTAATATGCAGCCTTAATTTGGAGTGTCATAGTTCAGTTTTGAATTTTGCAGAAATGTACTTGGTTATTAACAGAGTATATCTCTGCAGATTGCACTAGTCCTGCACAGCTGGTTGCAAACTTCCTGGATCGTAAATTCACCTCATTTGCATGGGTTTCTCCTGCAAATGGGGTGATTTGCATACAGGGGCTTAGTGTGTGCAGGACTAGTGCAGGAGCGCTCATGCATGCCCCAGCAGGCTATTCCTGGATTGCACGGCAGACATATTGCCTGCTAAAGCACCTGCACTGATCCTGCATGCCATGCAAGGCTTACAGAATCCAGGGTTTCATATATAAATATATATATATATATATATATATATATATATATATATATATATATATATATATACGCATTTTACAGTATAAATGAATTTTATAACATGCTGAAGGTAATCAGATAAGCACTCTATAAGTATTAGAAGTGAGTTGGTTGGTGTATACAACGTTTGCATACAATGTGTACAACCATTCAGATGAGGTGGCATTTTTCAAAAATGTTTCTGTGATGTAAGTAAAAGTAGTTCTAGATAAAGTTATGAATAGGTTATAGAGAGACACTCTACAATGTTTGGTTGATTGTTTTAAGTAATAAGAAAGAAAGGAAAGAAAGTCTTAAAGAAGAGGAGAGAGGGTAGGTAAAGAGGAAGAAAATTAGCTTGTTGCAAGGTGCGAGATAAATACTTTAGCGATATGAGAGACTTTATCCAGGGGTGAACATGAGCAAAGCCAATTTCTGCTTAGGTGTTCTTTGAGAAGGAGCTTAAACTTCGGAATGCTGGTACTGTTTACTATGTATTAGGGTAGAGTCCCAGATATTTGATATTTGTCTGGAGTACAAGGAATCAACAAAATTGTTGATAGATCTGGCTACCTTTAGTAGGAGTTTGCTAGATGATTACAATGCTCTATTATTGTGGTAGGGTTGAGTAAGGTTTGCAAGTGTAAGGCAGTTGCTTGGCTGGTGAATAATGGAGTGTGCTAAAGTAAGCTGATTGAGAGTTAAAAGATGTGGTAATTCTAACCATTTTACCTCTTGTAGTGCTGAGCAATGATGAGATTTATTTGGGTGGTTAGTGGCAAACCTTGCAAGTCTACTGTAATTCTTTCAAGTGACTTAGTTCTGTTTTCTTATGTTTCTAAAAATGGTGGAGGCGTATAGTAGGGTGGGAAGTAGATATGTTCTGGCTATAGACTGTCTGGAGGTTTGGGATAGGAATTGTTTGGTTCTGTAGAGGGAGCCAAGTTTGATGTGAACCTTTTTTATAGCTTGTGCTATGTGTAAGTCATATTTTAGGCAGTTATCAATAGTAACGCCTACCAGTTTGGTTTGTGTCATAGGGTCTATTTTGGTGTTGTTTGAGGAGTGGATGGTAAAATGGCAATTAGATTTGCAGTTAGGAAATAACTTTATTTTGGTCTTGTTAGGGTTTAGAATTAGCTGTTTCTTTGGTGAGATACTGTTCTATTTCTGTCAAAGATTTCTGGGGTATGTGTAGGAGCTCAGGGAGGGAAGGGGCATAGCGGATGAGGGAGGAGTCATCTGCTTACTGCACAGTGGTGGCTAAGTTGGTAGTGGAACTGACTTTATTTGTAATTTATTTGCATATGATGGCTGACTGGGTGAGGTTTAAGGAGGATAGTTCATTTAATGAGACACTGTGTCAAAGGACTTAGAATATTGATACAAATTGGCTGTTGTTTTTCTATTGATTAATTGAGTCTGTGAAACTTATAAGAGCAGTTGTACTACTATATTTTGGCCTGAAATCATGCTGGCAGTTGGAGAGAAGATTCCTGTTTATATGTTAGGACAGCAGTTGAGAATGCATGCATTTTTTGAGGAGATTTTTCAGGGGGGATAGCAATTGGCCTGTAGTTTGTGAAGTCTGTGAGGGCTGCCTTTGTGCAATGGTATGATGTGTGAGATTTTCCATAGTTTAGGGATATATTGTTCAGTAATGGTGTGGTTTAATAATATGGAGACAGGATATGCGATGATATGAGTGACTATTTTAACATATTCACTTGGAAGTAGGTCTGCTGTGAGTGATGTGGGCTTTAGTTTGTAGAGGAGTTTTTTATGTAGCTAGTTTGAACTGATGATATACAGAAATAATTGGATTAAGGAGCACTGATGTGGGAAGAATTAGGGGAGTATTGGTATCACTTTTAGTAGTGAGAGTATTGAATTAATAAAGTATTGGTTGAATTGGGTAGCAATGGGCTCTGTTGTATCCAAGATGTTAGGAGTTGGGCTAGAACACTGTCCAGGATGTAGGATCTGTTTAATGGTGACCCAGAAATTTTGTGGGTTGTTAAGGTTTCTTTGTTGTAGAGGAATGTACTATTTCCTTTTGACATTTGTGATTTTTTTACTAAGTTTCTTAGCTGATGAAAATGTTGGTAAGTAGTTTGATTTTTGTTTGAGTTATAAAGAGACCAGGTCCTGTCTCTTCATTTCATGAGTAGCTTTGTTTCTATAGTTAACCAGGTGATGGGTTTTGGTTTGACACATATTTTTCTGAGGGGTCCAGGTTGTTAAGATATCCAGGATTTTTTCCTTGAAGTATTTGACAGCATCATCTAACTGCAGATGCTTTAGATGGGACCAGTCACAATGCTTAAGTAGGGTAGTAAAGGTTTGGGGGGAGAAGTTTTTTTTTTGGTTGTGAATATATTTGTATATAACATTCTTAGTGGGATTTATTTTTTGCCTGAGAAGTTAAGTGGATATGTGATCAATAAGTTTATCTGGAAGGCATCCATAGTGGTGACCTCAGTTGGATGGTTTGTGAGAGTCCAATCTAGGATGGAATGCTTTTTACTATTGGGAAAAACCTCAGAAGTTGATAAAGTTTGTTGGGTTGTTGCAAGTGAGCCAGTCAAGGTTAAAATCTCCAGTGATGATTCTTTCTTGGCTATATGTGGAAGATGCCCAGGATAGGATATTTTCAATTGCAGAGGCATTATTACCAGGGGGAATATAGACTGCTATAATCATGATACTCTTGTTAATGTTAAGTTTGAGGCTGGTGATTAGTAGATTGGGTTATCTGTGTTGGGAGGCATAAGTTTAAGTGTTCTAGAGTAAGTGCATCTTTGTAGAAAATGGGTATTCTGCCACCACATTTATGTTTCTGTTGAGTCTATGGATGTTATAACCAGAAGTTTTAAGCAGGTTTTGATTATTGCTGCAATATCAGGGGAGTAAAAATCTAGGGTAGTGTGGAAGTCTTGGACTTTAAAGATGCTTGTAAGATTCATATTAATGATAAGAATGTCAAAGCTATTACGGGGGTCATTTAATGATATTTTTTGGGCTACGATTTATTTGTGGGTGGAGAGAGTGTTTTGTGAGTTGGTGCCCTGGATTTGGATGTATGTCACCACTTTGAGTGGGGATATTTTGAAAAGAAGAAGGGGTGAGAGTTTGGGAAAGTAATTTTGTTAATTTGCATATTAAGTATGGATGTGTATGTAGTGAATGTATTTAAGTGAAAATAGTTCTGTGGGGGAGTTGTATAGGTGTGGTGATATTAATATGAGAATGAGGGTATTAAGAAATGTGTGCAGTAGTATCATGTTGTCTTTTTTATGGGGAAGCATAGGTTTTTAAGGAGACTGCATATTTTAATTATAGATAAAGTGTGACGAGTACTATGCAACAGACAAAGTGTGATAATGTGTTTGGGAGTTTAAGGAGAGAAAGATGTGTGATATAGTATAATTATGGGTGTAGTAGTTAATGGAGGATACAGTAGAGGGTGAGTTTAGGAAGGAGAAGGTAGAATAGGAGCAATTGTGGTGGAGAGATGATGTAAGAGTGCTGTGATTGGTATTTTGTAGGTGTGGGTCTGGCTAATTTGTATAAGGGTATGAGTAGTGGGGTATGTGGGATTTAGAGGTAAGGTAGGGGAGCAGAGGGAGCCCAAGTGGAGCGAGGGCAAGTAAAGTGGATTGGACCAGTTCACAAATGCGTGCAGAAACTATCTCAGAGACTGTAAGTAAAGGCAATAAAAAGGGGCTATCACTAGCTGTTATTGATGAACACAGTATTAGGGAGGAGAATTAACAAGAAACTGAAACTGGGAACTGTGCAGAAAGTCTTGGTAACCAAAGTGCAGACATTACAGCACCTGTAATGGTGGATAGAAGTTAGGGACAGAAGGGTGTCACATATGTGGCACAGTAATACAATTAAAAGCACTACAGGAATTACAGAGAGAGATAGGAAAAAAGTGGAGGCAAAAACAAACAGGAGGGGAGGGTGTGGGTCTGGCAAGAATGGCTTGGTGATGTGCAGGCAGCCTCAAAACATCAGATAAGTTAAAGTAACATATATGAACTTCTTCACATATATTAAAGAATGGAATAAACTCAGGCAGGACTATGCTGATGATTTTGAGTATAATTTCCACATTGCGAACAGGTCATGAATGCATTGGTTGGTCGCTTGTTTTAATCAAGGCTTGCAACCTAGAAATAAAAAAAGGAGGGAGAAGGGAGTGAGTTACATTTTGGGAAGCCATGCAGGTTGTGAAAATTGCAAGACAGAGTGGGCTACAACCAGAGAAATATGGTTGGGATATCTAAAACAGAAGAGATAGAGAAGTTCTTCCTAGTGGTTTGTGAGAGACACAAGTTGCAGCAAGTATGGAAAAATTAGGGTACTAGGTGAATGATTGGAAAGGTAAGAACCAGTGTAGGAAAAGTACATAAACTTTAGAGAGGTACAGCATATGTGTTTCAATGTAAAAATCAAAGACAAAAAAATTCTATAATAGACATTTGTATGCTATACACTTATTATTCAGACAGATGATATTGCAGCTAATCTTTATAACTGTTAGATTCTTAAGCAGCTAAAAACTGTGCATTACAGTTTACTCTGAGTTTTTGCATTCAGGTATACATATATAGAATAGGATAGCAGAGGTCTAACAACCCAACCAAGCATGGTTGAAAGGATAACTTTTAAAACATCTAAATACCAAGTCAGTAAACCATCTGAATGAGTTGGTAAGTATGTTAGTCTAAACTATCTGAGCATCCTGAATTTAACTCAGTAGATAAGCAAGTTAGTCTAAATGATGGTAGGCAGGTCTGGTCTCTAAAATGATTATCTTAAATATCTAGCAAGCCTCTTTCAAACAGCAAGGTGAGTATCTAATACTGATGCAAAACAGTTCACGAGTCACTTGCATTCACTCAGCTGTTGGCTTTTGATACAAAAAGAAGTAATTCAGCATATCTCTAACTGAGATTGCACAACATATTTACATGCATCAAGAAAGAAACAGATTAAGCTACTAAATCACAATATATTATGTTATCCACAAAAACAGGGAAGGAAAAGGTTAAGTAATGACTCCTGCACACCATCAGTGTAGTTACAGTTGCAGTTCTCTAAGACAACCGATTGGAAAAACTTTTCTTAATGCAATATCCACAAAAACAAAAAAGCCAATTCATTAACAGCTCATGCACATCACAGGATGCATGGGGATAAAAGGATATCTGTGTTATTGTTTCTCGGTATGTCAGCAATGAATGTTTCAAAGTATTTGCCTAGAATGGAAGAGAGGCTAATAGGTGGTAGTTATTAATATCACTTTTACTACCTTGTTTTATATATTTTTGTTAAAGTATATGTTTTCTACAAGCTGGGAACAGTACCTGTTTGTAGTAGCGTGGTAAATTTTATGTATAGAGAATATTTTGTTCTACAAGCATTAAGTGGGCAATATTTTCTTTGTCTGGAAAGCAGATTGTTAGAAAAATATGTACTAATGTATATGTTTAGTGCTTATTAGAAGCTAAAAGGGTTAACACATTTCATTCTATTTTATGTACAGCTTAATTCTGTATGAAATTATAACATGCTTTTTCAAACTGCAGTATGCTTTCTGAAATTGCAAGATGCTCTCTGACCTAGTATTTGCTAGCACAGCAAATTTCATGTTTATGCCTTTTGGAAATCTACTGAGAAGCAGGTGATTATCTGCTAGGTCAGGAAAATGAATGAATAGTGAATGAATAGAACAATATTGTTTTCTATAATGTTATTGAATATGAACAATCAACTCTGTTCATGTTATGAGAACATGCACAGCTGCGGAAAAGAAAAGATACATCAAACAAAGACTGTTTGAAGAAATGAACTATAATCTGTACTTGCTTTGTGCTCAAATTAGCCATAGTACCTTGGATGGTAACATTCATAGTGAGAAGTTGTATCTGACCGGTGGTCATCAGGGCCACGTTGTTTTTCTTAGGAAGTTTTTTTTGTAAACTTGATGTGCCAGCAGAAAATCATGGACAAACAGCTGCTATGAAATAATATTGAAAGAACTTGTGATTTATTACGTCAGCTTGGTAGGCAATGTCTTGTAAGAAATGTATAAGAATAGCTTCACTTCCTGATTCTAGTTAGACAAACTCTGTATTAGCACGTTTTTGTCTCCTTGCTGCAAGATTAAAGTGCCTTAACCTGAACCTGCCATGTGTTGTTTATTTGAAGTTGTTTTTCCTTTGACAGAGTGGTCCTCCAGACCGGAAACTCTCACTTCGCCCCAGGTCAGATGGGCCAGGTGGCATGAAACCGTACGGGGAAGAAACCACATTGGTTCTTCTGCTTTGAAAGACCTCCGACTGAATTGTCGTTCAAAAGAGGCCAGCCACTTTTCTGATCTGCGACTGGAGGACGAGTTAGCATACAAACCAGAGACAGTCAATCACGGAGGCTCAGCTAAGGTGAGATTTACTTTTTTTCTGTTTTAGATCAGGGACTTGATTTGAATCATCTTTCAGGAGATTTGTTTTGTACAAGTCAGGGACAGAAAGATTGCAGTCTTGTCATAGATCAGGGGAAACAGAATATGTAAGACATTTATTCTAGATAAACTGTGAAACAGAAAATCATGGTACCACCTGAAAATAAGAAGGGTTACATAACATTTTTAACAGTCAGAACAATATGGGTAATAAGTGCACAAAAAGTTCCCAAGATCCACCGCTAATCGAAGATGCAAAATATATGCAATTACAGCATGCCGACAATGTTAGATACTATACAAAATGGGTTAATAAATATGAATTTAATGGCAAATTAGAAAAATCCTCACTTATTAAACTTATCAAACAGATTAAAACTGACGCAAAAGTTCAGGTAAAAAAGCAACGTCAATTAGGCATTCCTCAGGCACACAGGTGGATTGAGGAAGCAAACCGTAGAGAACAAAAAAGTAATAATTCAAAAGCTATGTTTCTAGATAAGGAAGACAATAATTTGGTAATAGCCTCAGCCCCTCTGCCCCTTCCACTTCCCGCACCAGAATATGAAGCGAGTGGACAACCTGGTCCACCTCCGCTATACCCGGCTGTTACCGCAAAGCCAAGACCGTATGTTAGAGATCCCATCGAGACTAGGTCTCGAACACGTAACTTAAGAGGAGATACTGAGTTATATGATATAAACAAAAATTCACGAGCTATGACTGAAGAAGAGATATGTCCACTCATAGAAGTACCAAATCCTCAGGCAGGACAGGCAGGACAGGACCCGACTCTCCTAGTATATAGACCGTGGACACCGGAAGACATCCGGAAAGCCACAGAGGGAATTCCCCATCCAAAAGTTAATTTTAGAAAATTCTTAGAAGACTTAAAGGGCATGAGGTTAAGTTATCATTTGAATGGAGAAGAAGTAGAAAAAGTAGTGAGACAAATTGTAGGTCCAGATTGGCACATGATCAGTGGCAACTGGAATCCCCATGATGCAGAACACAAGCCAATGCAGGTAACTGAAGACCAAACACATGATTCCCCATATGAGCAGCAACTAAAGAATGCATTTTTGAAAGGCAGTATTTTGCCTATAAGCAGCTTTATTACAAAGCACATGGTAGACCATTGTACGAGTAGATTACAGTCACTACTTGAATATGCTAGACATGCCGAAAGGCATTTTAATAGTAAAAAGAAAAAGAAAGCCCAAGTATTTTCTGTAGAAGATGGAGCAGAGGTTTATGTAGTACAGTCTGGAAAAAAGGGCAAAAAAAATGCCCAGGGAAACAAACAATCTGATAAACGATCAGAAGAGTTTGAAGAGAGAAAGAAAACGGGTGAATGTTTTAAGTGCGGAAAGAAGGGATATTTAGCAAGGGATTGCAAGCAAAATAAGAAGGTAGCCATGGAAGATAAGGAGGGTGAGGACTGACTATATGATAGTCAAGAATCACTAGAAGGCAGTAACCGAGAAAAGACAAATGCAAATGTGATAGAGGGAATAGAGGATGTGATAGAAGAAATAGAGGAAGTACAAGAAATCACCGATGGTGAAGAAAGTGAAATTTTGGACTTAGCATTATTGAGCCTAGAGCTCTATTTAGCAGACACAAAACCAGAAGTTACACTTCTGGTAGAGGGGAGGGAAGTTAAATTCCTGTGTGACTCAGGGGCTTCACGAACCCTGATACATCCTTCCAAACTACCAGAAAATTCAGAATCACTTGATTACATATTAGTGAAAGCAGCTAATGGACAGCTGTATCGGGAGCCACTCTCCCATAACATAGCAATAACTGACCCTGTTTCAGGGATGACCAAGAAAAACAAAATTGTTGTTTCTGCAAAGTGCCCAGTAAACCTTTTGGGCAGAGATCTTATGCAGATGTTTGTCATAGCAGTAGTACCAACTATGCAGGGTATGGAAGCACAGCGACAAATGGATACTTTTGTGGTGCGACCGGAGGGTGAAACATTTTATTGGTACAGCCAGGACTTAGTCACAACTGGTCCAGGGGCAGTAACTGAAGAACTGATGAACGTAGCCATCAGTAAGTCCCCCTCCCTTGACACTGATAAACAGCATTTGTTGCACTGTACTCTGTATTATTGTAGCACACCAGGACCTGATAAGGAATATGAGCAAGAACTGTTTAAAAACCATGCAAACAGATTAGTATTACGTAATCTGTACTGGGACACAGAAGGGAACAGTGTAGTTAGCTGTTCATTGCCCCAGGAATTCTTTGCACTCTATAAATCTAATCGATTACCACATGTTAGTTTAACTAAGGACAAGAATGTGAAATGGGTAGATCTAGGAGAAAAAGTCACAAAGTGGGAAAAACAAACAGAGTTAGAATTGTCAGAACAGGGAGTACAGAAGCAGAAGTTAAATTGGATAACACATACACACCCAGCTGTATACTTGCAGTCTAGTGAGGACAGCTGATTAGCATTCTTACTAGAAGAGGAAGAAAATGCCTTATGGAGCATACCAGAAACTCTCTGGTCAACAGGGAAATCAGATGTAGGACTAATTTGTACAGCAGGTCCAGTTACTATTACACCAAAATCAGCATTTAGACCTCAAAAGACACAGTATCCCTTAAGAAAGGATGCAGAAGTAGGAATCAAACCTATGATAGCAGCTTTACTTAAGGAAGAAGTACTGGTAGAATCTCCCGATTCACCATGTAACACACCCTTATTTCCTGTCAGGAAAGCAAATGGAGAATGGCGTATGGTCCAAGATTTACAAGCTGTAAATGATGCAGTAATACCTAGAGCACCTACGGTGCCAGATCCACACACCCTATTGAATGATTTGAAGCCTCAACAGAAGTATTTTTCTGTGGTAGATATTAGCAATGCATTCTTTTCGATACCGATACACCCTGACAGCCAACACTGGTTTGCATTCACATTTCAGGGGAAAAGGTATACATACATGCGACTACCAGAGGGGTATTGTGAAAGCCCAACAATATTTGCACAAGAGATGGCAAGCAACTTGGTGGGATTTAGCCCACCAAGAGGCAGCCAAATTTTACTTTATGTAGACGACATCCTGCTGGCAGCCCCCACCCAGCAAGAATAAAGAGAAAATGCCATAGCATTACTACAATTTCTAGCCACTCAAGGACATAAAGTAAACAAAAACAAATTGCAGATTTGGAGAAAGCAGGTTAAATACCTGGGATATGTAATATCCAAAGAAGGCAGAACATTAGATGAAGATATGAAAATAGCATGTTTACAAGCACCCAAACCGACTACCAAGAAGGAAATGATGTCCTTCCTGGGCATGACTCATTTCTGTCGGAGTTGGATTCCAAACTATGCCTTGAAGTCTGCTCCACTGACCAACTTGATATACAAGAAGCCTATGGCAGCACAAGATTTATTACAATGGACACCAGAAGTAGAATCAGCTTTCTGTAAACTGAAACAATTGATAGCATCCTCATTAGTTTTAGGATTACCAAACTATCATAAACGTTTTTTCCAAACTGTAGATTGTAAGCAAGGTTACATGACATCAATGTTAACATAGCAACATGGGGATAAGCAACGCCCCATAGCTTATTATTCATCACAGCTGGACTCAGTGGTGCGATCACTGCCCCACTGTGTACAAGCAGTAGTTGCAGCTGCAATGGCAGTACAGGCTTCGGCCTCAGTAGTGTTGTTCCACCCTCTCACATTGAGAGTGCCTCATGTAGTCGCAATTATTTCACTGCAAGAAAAAGTAGCATATCTTTTTCCTGCTAGACATCTTTCCTGTATGACTATACTCTTGAGCCAACCTCATATGACAATTGAATGATGTACAACTTTAAATCCATCTACCTTGCTCCCGACCCCTGCGGATGGCACACCACACAGCTGCCTGCAGGAGATTGAGCAAAAGACACTGCCTAGAAAAGATCTAATGGATGTTCCCTTGGATAATGCCGAGGTGACATATTATGTGGACGGCTCATGCAGAAGGGGGCCCTACAGGACAGAACCTAGTGGGGTATGCAGTAGTTTCTGACACTGAGATTTTAGAAGCAAAGTCTTTACCACACAACTTATCTGCGCAAGCAGCAGAATTGATTGCCTTAACAAGGGCATGTACCTTGGCAAAGGGTAAATGTGTGAACATTTTTACTGACAGCCAGTACGCTTTTTCTACTGTACATATTTTTCCACAACAGTGGAAAAATAGAGGAATGATAACATCTACTGGTAAACCGATTAATCATGTGCAATTTATTTTAGATTTGTTAGAATCCATTCAGTTACCTCAGAAAGTAGCTATTTGTAAATGTGTAGCTTATACCAAGCAACAGGATAGGATTTCAAAAGGTAATGCGAAAGCTAATACAGCTGCAAAGCAGGAGGCTTCAGCTTCTGAAGTATTTCTTTTGAGTGAGGAATTACAACCTACTGAGATTTTAGATTTAGAAATGTTGAAAACAATGTAAACACTTACTATGAAAATAGAAAAACAGAAATGGATAAAAAGAGGAGCAATTCTAGAGAAAGGGCTGTACATCTCCAAAGAAGGAAAACCAATTTTGCCATCTAACTTGTTTAGATATGCAGCTTTGTTGAGTCATGGGCAGTGCCATGTCTCAACAGGGGGGATGGTACAGCTAGTGAACCGAGTGTTCACTGCATATGGATTTACAAACTACACAAACATTTTTTGTGCAGCATGCCATGTTTATAACAAGCATCATGCACAAGTGGCATTGAAGCCTAAGCAAGGGAATTTTCCAACACCACCGTACCCGTTCCATACTATCTGTATGGATTTCATAGAACTAAACAAATGTGAAAATAAGAAATATTGTCTTGTCATTATAGATATGTTTTCCAAATGGGTGGAAGCTTTTCTGACCAAAAATCCAGATGCAGCTACTGTTGCAAAGGTCCTTGTTAAAGAAATTATTCCTAGATTTGGCATACTGGAAAAGATCTACAGTGACAATGGCACACACTTTGTAAATCAAACTATACAACAGTTGAGCCGATATTTTGGAATTTCCTTAAAGAACCATTGTGCATATCACCCCCAATCTGCAGAATTAGTAGAGAGACATAATGGGGTTTTGAAAAACAAACTTAGGAAATTGATTAGTGAGACACAAAAGAACTGGGTGCATTGCCTGCCTCTGGCACTGTTGAGCATGAGAACTGTTCCAAATGCAAAGGGGTTAACTCCTTTTGAAATACTGTTTGGGAGGGCATATTGTATACCTCAGTGGAAACCTCTCATGCCTGCAGACCAGGAGGCCAACAGTTCGCTTGCAGAATACATGAGATGACTTTTAAGTAATAAACAACTTTTGCAGTTAAATTCTGTTTCAGATAAAGAACAAACCCGACCATCGGAAGCAGCAGTCGTCCCAGGCACGTGGGTCTGGTTGAAAGTTATCAAGAAGAAGAATTGGACCACACTGAAGTGGGAAGGGCCGTACCAAGTGCTACTGTCAACACCCACTGCAGTCAAGATTGCAGACCGAGCATCCTGGATTAATCTGACACACTGTAAATTGGTTAAAAACTTTAAACTGGACAAAAAACGTGTTACTGTTACACAAGAACAAAATGACCAGATACAGAACAAGTAGAAATGTTGAACAATCTCAGAAGTATTGCATGATCATTCTGTTGGCCGTATTGATAACATTAATCTTTTTGTTGTGGCCTTTCCTTTTTCCAGCCACACGAGCTGAACTGAATAAATGAGATTCATTACTTATAGACTGGCATCTGAACTTTAACACTTACCAAGCAATTAAATATGTGTATGCTGAAACTTTTAATGTTTCAAATTGCTGGATCTGCACAGCTATACCAACAGCATACGGGGGATTATTAATGACTGCTGTCCCCCTAGAGGTCAATGAGACCTGTGAAAATTTGATTTTCGATACTACAACTGTGAAATCACAAGACAAAATAGCATTGTACCTGCCTGTTACACAAAAGGGAATTGTATGTTTTTACAAAAATGATACGGTACAGGTGGGTTGGAGCAATTGTAATGTGACTGTTCCATACAAATGTTATATCAAAGCTAATAATGCAGGTTATATTTGTGATACAAACTATGACTCTTATTTTGAACTAATGCACAAAACGGTTGATGAAGTACAACATAATCCTGTTCTTTTTAAACAACTATCTATCATTGATAAGAAAATGTTTCATGCAGGGCAAGTATATATTAATACTAAAGTACAGAATTGTTATTTTGTGTGTGGGAAAAAGGCATACAAATGGTTACCTGAGAACTGGTCCGGCAGTTGTTTTTTGGGTTACCTAGTTCCAGCCATACGACGCACTGCAGTTTTGCCGCAGGGAAGAATTCGAAATGTCAGAGAGGTCACCAAGAACCCTGGAAATCCAATCAAGAGACCTGAGAATCCAATGGGATGAATCGAAGCAGGCTGGAGAAATCATAACTCCATGAAAAACAAAGATAAACTGACACACATGGACTTGAGTGACACTATTATATCGTGGGCAGGTATAGCCCCTCCATATGGCGCAGTGAAATCGATTTGGGAGCTGAGAAAACTGTCCAAACTTCTCGAAGTAATGAGCAATGCAACTTTTTCTGCTCTCGAATTAGTGACTGATGAACCGAATGCTATGAGAACTGTGGTGCTTCAAAACCGCATGGCTCTCAACTTCACCCTAGCGGTGAAAGGTGGTACGTGCACTTTAATAAAAGAGGAGTGCTGTTCATATAATCCTGACAACCAGCATGAGATAAATGACCATCTTGAGGTGATTCAGCAAGTGTCGGCCATGACCAAACCAGGCCCAAACCCACTGATGGATTTTTTCCAGAATTTGTTTGGGGGTGGGGTAGCATCCTAATGAACATCCTGATTGCCATTTGTGTGGGATTACTCCTATTAGGAGTGTGTGTTTGTTGTGGTATTCCCTGCATGAAAAGATTAATCAAAGATTTTATAGACATGTCAGTTTCTGAGACTTTATCAAAGTACTGAAATTGAAGAACTGTTGAAAAATGAAACACTTTCATAAGTTTAAACTAAATGACTCTCTTAACTGCACATTCTAAACAGAAAGAGGTTAGGAGAAGAAGCAACTGTTTATGCTTTTAAAAATAGAATAAAAAGTATTAACAGGGGGGAAATGTTAGAAAAATATGTACTAATGTATATGTTTAGTGCTTATTAGAAGCTAAAAGGGTTAACACATTTCATTCTATTTTATGTACAGCTTAATTCTGTATGAAATTATAAGATGCTTTTTCAAACTGTAGTATGCTTTCTGAAATTGCAAGATGCTCTCTGACCTAGTATTTGCTAGCACAGCAAAATTCATGTTTATGCCTTTTGGAAATCTACTGAGAAGCAGGTGATTATCTGCTAGGTCAGGAAAATGAATGAATAGAACAGTATTGTTTTCTATAATGTTATTGAATATGAACAATCAGCTCTGTTCATGTTATGAGAACATGCACAGCTGCGGAAAAGAAAAGATACATCAAACAAAGACTGCTTAAGAAATGAAGTATAATCTGTACTTGTTTTGTGTTCAAATTAGCCATAGTACCTTGGATGGTAACATTGCATAGTGAGAAGTTGTATCTGACCAGTGGTCATCAAGGCCACGTTGTTTTTCCTTACGAAGTTTTTTTTTGTAAACTTGATGTGCCAGCAGAAAATCATGGACAAACAGCTGCTATGAAATAATATTGAAAGAACTTGTGATTTATTACGTCAGCTTGGTAGGCAATGTCTTGTAAGAAATGTATAAGAATAGCTTCACTTTTTCTAGTTAAACAAACTCTGTATTAACATGTTTTTGTCTCCTTGCTGCAAGATTAAAGTGCCTTAACCTGAACCTGCCATGTGTTGATCATTTTGAAGTTGTTTTTCCTTTGACACAGATGCACTAGAACTTAATAATTTTGTGTACTATCTTAATGCCAGCACTAATTTTTTGAGGTTTGCTGTACCTTGTTCAAATGATGTAATCAACTATTTAGACATTAGATTAGATATAACAAATAATAAAATTACCATATCTATTTATAAAAAGGAGGTACAGACTAACACATATACTCAAAGAAATAGTATGCCTGGAAGTCATGTTTTTGAAGGTGTGGTAAAAAGTCAACTGCTATGTGCTGGTAGACTTAATACTAATATTAATAGTAAATGTGAGAAACAAATGAAAGACATGATTGCTGACTGTAAAGAGAGAGAGGCTATGATGAAAATTCTCTGAAAAAGTATATAAACCATAAGAGAAAAGAATGGTAAGGCTAGGCCACATTTTTTAGAAGGGAATACTGGCACATTAAACACAGAAAGAAGTAACACTTGTCAGTGTTTGCGTTACTTGACAACATATAATAGAAAAACTAAAGCTGTTAAAGATATTATCTCTAAGAACTGGTCTTTTATCAACTGTATCCAAAATTAAGCAGATTATAGGGGACAGACTCAGCTTTTTCTTATAGAAACAGCACTAGCCTAAAAGAAATGCTTATGTTATAAGGATATGAAAACAAAAGAAGATAGACCTGTTCAGAGAATGGGGACTTTTCCTTGTCTAAACTGTGTGTGCTGTAAAAATATACTGACTGATGACAAAATTTCTGTATCCTGTTAGTTTGAAATCAGTTTTAAAGAAAAAACAAATGGTTTTAAGGTAATAAATCAATATATTGGATGGTGCAGTGATACAGCGGTAGCATTGTTGCCTCACCACAAGAGGTTCTCTGGTTCAATTCTTGGCTGGGATTCCTTCTGTGTGGAGTCTGCATGTCCTCCCTGCATTTGTGTGGGTTTCCTCCCACTTTACAAAGACATGCATCTGGGGTGTTTCTTCCTGGGTCTCCACTGAAAATTGGTTTTGTTCCAAGTCTGACTTTTCCGGTTAACAAATGTTAAATAAATAAAAATATTGGTATACGTATACTTTTTTTAATGATTTTATTTTAGTGATTTTTGAATGTTATAAATGTTTTTTATTTGAGTTCATCTGTTTATGTTAAATTTTATGGTAACTATATTTTAATCGGAGCTGTGTCATGTGATCTTATTTGAATTATTAAATAGGGGAGGATATTCTTCATGACTTTTTACACACCGATGAAAGGCTGCTGCCCAAGAATTTTGTGATATATTAAACACCATTTTTCTTGGTTTTATTGTCATGTCAAATGTTTCTTTCCACTGGAATATATTTTTCATTTTTGGATTTGCTTTGGTTTCAATGAAGGCTTACCACTGTGCTGGTCCCTATTTGCTACAACAATAGCATTTGTAATAGCTTGGTAAACTGTATGTGTAATATTGGTAGTAAGTGATTTTTAATTATTAGTAAGCATAACCCAGCCACTGGGGATGCACAAGCCAGTGCATTTCTTTGTGCCGGTCCCAAGCCCTGATAAATGGGGAGGGTTGCGTCAGGAAGGGCATCTGGCATAAAATTTTGCCAAATCATACATGCAGACAACAGTACCGATATACATACTGGATCGGTCGAGGCCCGGGTTAACAACAACCGCCACTAGTACTGTTGGCCAACAGGGTGCTGGCAGAAATTGGACTACTGTTGGCTGAAGGAGGAGAAGAGGGGTAAGGCATGCCCGAAAGCAGGTAAAGGCTAGGACTGTGATAGTGAGGGTCGGAACTTTGAATGTTGGCAGTATGACTGGTATAGGGAGAGAGCTAGCTGATATGATGGACCAAAGGAAGGTTGGTATATTGTGTGTGCAAGAGACCAGATGGAAGGGGAGCAAGGCTAGGTGTATCGGAGGTGGTTTCAAATTGTTTTATCATGGTGTGGATGGGAGGAGAAATGGCGTAGGCATTATCCTGAAGGAATAGTATGCTAAGAGTGTTTTGGAGGTGAAAAGAGTGCCAGATAGAGTGATGTTTATGAAGCTGGAAATTGATGGTGTAATGATGAATGTTGTTAGTGCATATGCTCCACAAGTTTGGTGTGTAATGGATGAGAAAGAAAAATTTTGGAGTGAGTTGGATGAAGTGGTGATGACTGCACCCAAGGGTGAGAGAGTTATGATTGGAGCAGATTTCAATGGGCAAGTTGTTGAAGGGAACAGCGGGGATGAGAAAGTGATGGGTAGGTATGGTGTTAAGCAAAGGAATGCAGAAGGTCATATGGTAGTAGATTTTGTGAAAAGGATGGACATGGCTGTGATGAATACGTATCTTAACAAGAGGGAGGAGCATAGGGTGACATACAAGAGTGGAGGAAGATGCACACAGGTGGATTATATGTTATGTAGAAGGGCCAGTCTGAAGGAGGTTGGAGACTGTAAAGTGGTGGCAGGGGAAAGTGTAGTCAGGCAGCATAGGATGGTGGTTTGTAGGATGACATTGGTGATCAAGAAGAGGAGGATGAGGGCAGCACCTGGAATCAAATGGTGGAAATTGAAAAAGGGTAATTGTGAGGTGATGTTCAGGGAAGAGTTAAGACAGGCACTGGGTGGCAGTGAAGAGTTACCAAATAGCTGGGTAACTACAGCAGAGCTAGTAAGGGAGATGGCTAGAAGGGTGCTTGGTGTGACATCTGGAAAGAGGAAGGAGGACAACGAGACCTGGTGGTGGAATGAAGAAGTACAGGAGAGTATACAGAGAAAGAGGTTATGGAAGAAGAAGTGGGATTATCAGAGAGATGAAGAAAGTAGACAAGAGTATAAGAAGATGAGGTGCATGGCAAAGAGACAGGTGGCGAAGGCTAAGGATAAGGCATATGAAGAGTTGTATAAAAGGTTGGACACTAAGGAGGGAGAAAAGGACCTGTACTGATTGGCTAGACAGAGGGACCGAGCTAGTAAAGATGTGCAGCAGGTAAGAGTGATAAAGGATAATGAGGGAAACATACTCACAAACGAGGAGAGTGTGTTAAGCAGATGGAAAGAGTACTTTGAGGGGCTGATGAATAAAGACAATGAGAGGAAGAGAAGGTGGGATGATGTCCAGATAGTGAATCATGAAGTGCAATGGATTAGCACGGAGGAAGTAAGGATAGCTATGAAGAGTATGAAGAACAGAAAGGCTGTTGGTCCGGATGACACTCCTGTGGAAGTATGGAGGTCTTTAGGTGAAATGGCAGTGGAGTTTTTAACTAGATTGTTTAATGAAATCTTGGAAAGTGAGAAGATGCCTGAGGAATGGAGAAAAAGTGTTTTGGTACCGATTTTTAAGAATAAGGGTGATGTGCAGGACTGTAGTAACTACAGAGGGATCAACAGCATGAAGTTATGGGAAAGAGTAGTGGAAGCTAGATTAAGAAGGGAGGTGATGATTAGTTATCAGCAGTATGGTTTGATGCCAGGAAAGAGCACTACAGATGCAATGTTTGCTCTGAGAGTATTGATGGAGAAGCACAGAGAAGGTCAGAAGGAGTTGCATTGTGTTTTTGTGGATTTAGAGAAAGCATAAGGCAGGGTGCCTAGAGAGGAGTTGTGGTATTGTATGAGAAAGTTGGGAGTGTCACAGAAGTATGTAAGAGTGGTACAGGATGTGTACGAGGGTAGTGTGACAGCGGTGAGGTCTGTGGTGGGAGTGACAAATGTGTTTAAGATGGAGGTGGAATTACATCAAGGATCAGCTCTGAGTCCTTTCTTATTTTTAATGGTGATGGACAGGTTGACAGACGAGATCAGACAGGAGTCCCCGTGGACTATGATGTTTGCAGATGGCATTGTGATTTGTAGTGAGAGTAGGGAACAGGCAGAATTGACCCTGGAGAGGTGGAGATATCCTCTAGAGACAAGAGGAATGAAGGTCAGCAGGACTAAGACAGAATATATGTGTGTGAATGAGAGGGAGGATAGAGGAATGGTGAGGATGCAGGGAGTAGAGGTGGCGAAGGTGGATGAGTTTAAATACTTGGGATCAAGAGCTCAGAGTAAAAGTGAGTGTGGAAGTGAGGTGAAGAAGAGAGTACAGGCAGGATGGAGTGGGTGGAGAAGACTGTTAGGAGTGATTTGTGACAGACAAGTACCAGTAAGAGTGAAAGGGAAGGTCTACAAGAGGGTAGTGAGACCAGCTATGTTATATGGTTTGGAGACAGTGGCATTGACAAAAAGGCAGGAGTCAGAGCTTGACGTGGCAGAGTTGAAGATGTTAAGATTTGCACTGGGTGTGATGAGGATGGACAGGATTAGGAATAAGTATATTAGAGGGTCAGCCCAGGTTGGAAGGTTTGGAGACAAAGCCAGAGAGGCAATATTACATTGGTTTGGACATGTGCTGAGGAGGGATGCAGAGTATATTGGGAAAAAGATGCTAAGGATGAAGCTGCCAGGTAACAGGAAAAGAGGAAGGCCTAAGATAAGGTTTATGGATGTGGTGAGAGAGGACATGCAGGTGGTTGGTGTGACAGAGCAAGATGCAGAGGACAGGAAGAAATGGAAACAGTTGATCTGCTGTGGTGACCCCTAACGGGAGCAGCCGAAAGAAGAAGAAGGAGTAAGCATATGGAGGGAAAATAATCAAGGGCCTTAGAAGCCGAATTCTTTCTTTTACTAAAAGCTTTTTCTGTCATTTCCTGAGATATAATAGGGCAAGGTGAACCATCAGGAATTGCAATGTTAGTTGTTAATCTGTCAAAACTAGATCTAGCAGTGAATAGTGTTATATAGTGCTGGTTGAATATGTATGCTATCTTCAAAGAATCGTGTATTATACTGACTTCAGATTTTATAGACTTTACTGTCTGATAAGAATTAACACTGTTAGTATGCTTATAAAACCTTTTCTTTTTAGTATGCAGAGTAAGTTTTTATTCAAAACTTATTTTCCCCATTCTAATTTTCCTCCTAAGTGATCTACCTACTGATGTTATTATTTATTTATTTATTTATTTGCATTTGTCAACCGGGTTGGTCCAGCTGGGTAAGAATTACCCTTTTTCAGTGGAGACCCGAGGGGAAAAGCCCCAAACAGACATGCAAATACATACGAATAGAGACAAATTAACAATATTACAGAGGAAAACAATATTATGGGTACAATGGATAAGAAAAACAAACAATATTCTTTTGCTTGCTGTGGTTGCATTTTTTCTTAAAAAATCTTTTAATTCTCTTGCTTTTTTTTTCATGTCATTTACAAAGATCCAAATTCCACCAGGGAGTAAATATATTTTCATATGAACTCTTCTTATAAGAGCTGTGGATTCAAGTCTATTAAGAAGCAAATCATGCAAACTATGTTAGCTGAAATTTACTACTGTGTTTCAATAAGCAGGAATGCCAATCTGTTGAGTATATTGATTCTAATAAAGTACTATAATTGCCTCTTTCATAACTGTGTTTTTTTACAAACACATAGCAGAGGAGTCTCTCATCTCCCCCTTTAGGTTTTGTCTCAGTTACCTGATGCATACCTTTCAACCTGCGGACAGTGAAAATAGGAGGAAAGGCCCTTGAAACACAGGAACATCCAGCCAAAAATCTGGATATATAAATAGAACATACCTCTTCCTACTTCCAGTAGGAATGTGAGATAATTCTCAGATTCAAGTGTTTAAAGCAGAATGACAAAAATTATGGAAAATATAATCACATTATCAAAGAGAGAGTGTAAAATTGGTAGACTTTAATAAACTGTGTTGCAAAATTCTACTATACAAGGTCACTTATTTTTGTGTTTGAAAAAGGGAGAAGTAAGATGTGTTTCCTTTTTCTTTAAATTATTCCTGCCACTAGTATGTTGGTCCTGTAGTGTAACTTTCTCCAAACTAGATAGTTTCAAAAATCATAAACAATGTGAGGATGATTCAGAAAATTACATGTGAAGTGGTAAATCAAGCCTGAAAATCGGGAAATGCCTCATACTATAGGAACATTGGATGCAGGGATAAATCACTCCTGAAAACAGGAATTTTCCTCCATAATAGGAGCAGTGAAAGGTCTGCCCTGAAGCCATACTGATCCCATTCCTGTTTTAACCAGCAAATTAAACTTGCCTCTGTAAAGTTCTAACAAACTGAGTAATACATATTTGTCTCAGCTTCTATGGATGCAATAGAGATTATGTACGTACATAACAACACAACTGTAGCTGCATGAAATAACAGACATCTGGATGAATGCCTGTCAACTGCTGTAATTTAGGCATAACATAGTTACTGCCATTACATTTCACTTTTTTTGCTGATAGACTTGTTAATTTTCTGAAAAAAAGGACATTTTCAAAGGAGCATGTATTATTAAATAACTGCATTAACCTGATACAAAGCATAATTTTCAGTAACTATATTTTCCTAATATCTGAAAACACTTAGGCTTTAAATAAAAGAAGACCCTACTCCATTTTACTTGCTATGGTTTTTGAATGTCTACTGTCTTTATTTGTAATTCTCAGAAGATGAAAGGTGTAAGTGGGTGTGCTGCTGAGAAAATGCATACAAATAGCTGCACTCTGCTCAAAGCATGAAGTCTTTACAAAAGTGATTCATATACAAATGTCTTTCTTCTTGACTCTCTTCATTCTGCAGTTTGAAGCCTCGCATGGACTTCTCAGATGGCATGCTGAAAATGCTCTTCAAAGGATAACTTTCAGCATTTACATGAAACCTTTGTTTAAGTTCAGTATGCAACAGTTGAGTTCATGGATCAATCAAAATATTGCAGTTCAGTCACATATCCTATTGCACTTTAAATGTTCAGTGCTACTAACATCATCACAGATACCAATGCTAATTTATTAAACATAAGAGATGAGAGTTTTCAAAGTTAAATATGGAAAAATTCTTTAATGTGGAATCTTTGGCTTTATAAAGTAATTATTTCTTAGTCTTTGTGAATGATATGTGGAACTTCTTTGTTAACTACTACTGCAAAACATGGATGAGTCTTCTATTCTGCTTCCCTACAAGAACTGCGAACAGACCTACATTTGACTTTTTTCTTAAATACAGAAATAAAATCTTGTTTAGTGTTCAACGTACTTTGGCCACCAACTCAAAACTTCAGCAAAGGTTATTTGTATCCTGTATGACTTGGTTCATGTATGCAGTGCCAGAAAGACAATGGCATAACTATTCATCCTAGCATTATGTTTTACCACTAGCAAAAGAGGCATGGTTTCAGAAGTCTGGCAGTTATTCCAGAGGGCTAAGGCTATGAGCTGTTAACAAGCTCTATGAGATGTTAGCAAGCTGCCTCCTTCAGTCTTGGTTTTGATTCTTTCACCTTCCATTTGCCTGCTGTGTGTGTCTGAAGAAGTAATTTAAGCAGACAATGTTTTGAACTGGATGGGAAACAGGGGTAGGTACATCAATGGGCTCCTCAACAGCATTTCTAGCAACTGCTTATGATGTCAAGTAAAGTGAATGTGTACTAAGTCACTATATGATTCAGTTCAGACACATTATCATGTTCATTGTTAACGTCTGGTCAGTTTTATAAAAAATATTTTTAATATTGCTTTATTCTAAAATTATGCCAACAAAGCCATCTCCTTTTTCACATTCTAATATTAATCACCCCTGTAACCCCTTTCAAAATAGCTTAGAAAAACTTGTAATCTCTTCAATTTACTGTACACTAGCTGGGAAACTCAGTGATTCATTTGAGTCACAAGTCATCACATCCACAACCCTCATTTAGTCTTCTTTATAACCCATGTTATATGCAGTCATTTTGCAATGGAAATGGTTTCTTCAATGAGGTACGGTTTCTTATTTGTATTCTGTGTACAGACTTCTGTACAACCATAAATGCAATCATATAATCTGCCATAGACTTACCACAAGTAAAGCCATTAATGAGGAGGATCAAGACGAGTAATGAAGGCTCTTTTCAAGCCACATCCTGCGCATTTCTCATACAAGCCTAAAATGGGCAACTTGCCCTTTTTGCAGAGGTTAATGCCCCTCCACAAATACTGCTCACCCAAACACATGCATATGTGCTAAAACTGAAAGTTTAACTGTTAATTTTAGAAAATGTTTTCTTTGACCACTTAAGCCATAAATCATACAGTCTTGATTGTGTTGTTAGCTGCAGTTATACACAAAACCGTTACTTTCTTCCTGTTTTACTTTCCATGTCTTTTGCTATAGTCATCTGATTGCCAGCTTTCGCATACTTTCTTAGATGCGCTTCCCCACTTCACATAGTCTTCTTCTCATGTATCTGTTTTATTACCTTCTTGATAAAACATACAGAACTTTGTCCCGGTCCCCTTCAATAACACACATCACACCAAATGACATTTGATGACATTTATTAAATTTCCATAACATAGCTTTGATCACCAACTTTATTAATTACAACTATTCATGATATAATTGATTCTAAATACAGCATGACATCCTTGTAATGTTAATTAGGGCAGTGTACCTACTCACCCTGCCCCAGTAAGCAGCGTCCATACCTCTACTCACTTCCTTTACTTATGAAGCAGCGTTCCATCACACTTCATACACCATTCATTGTAATGTTAATCAGGGCAGTGTACCTACTCACCCTGCTGAACAAGCAGGGTCCATATCTCTGCTCATTTAATTTGCTTATGAAGCAGCATCCCAACTCACTTCATATACCATCCATTGAATTACCTTTCACCAAATAAGCACCATCCTTACCTCAGCTTGCTTATCTATTCAGCAAGCTTCCTCCAACTACTCATTTCCTTTTCCCAGATCCTTGAAATGAACCTCCAGACATCAGAGGGGGAAAAGAAGAGGACAAGCCAATTCCTCCTCCCCTCCAACCAGCCTGACCAGGCTGTTCCCCCTCGCTTCTAAAATTGTTCAATCCACTTCCCATAAAGGGAAGGGTCAAGCCAAACATCATTTGGTGTACCCATCATCGGTAAAGCACCTTAGAATCCCGTCATAAACCCCTTTGCCATGCCATCACCGAAACACACCCCAATGAAACTAAATAAAGTAGGATTACTGTGACCCTGGTGTAACACCAAAACATCCACACCAAAAGAACACACACCCTTTAAGCCCGCTGCTTTCAAAGCTGAAATCATGGCTCAGCCTGAATGTATTGACAGTCTATAACTACAACTAAACCACAAAGTATAACCTTGTGAACTCAAGACGGCACCCAGTCTAACAACTAATAGCAAGTCTCACACCCAAGTGCTAACCGTAGCATATCACCTTAGCCCCCCACTACCCAGTTGTATATGTGCAACAACTCCATTAATGTAGGGAATAGTCTAACTCCAAAACTTTAATGTCCTAACCTTAGATGGCAAAAATCCAGCACCCCTTGACCTAGTTCCTGAAAACTCACCTGTGCTCAGCAATGAAATACTCTATATGCCAAGCCATAAACACCCCCAATTCACTCATTACCAAACCATTCTTAACCCCTGTTTGTCCCTAGCCTTTCCCATAAAAAGCTCTTTCCTTATATTACCTATACCACTAGTATCCTACAGCTGCCTTATCCTGCAACCAGGCTTCCTTATACATTCAAACTCCCCTGTAACAACACACTCAGTTTCTAAAACTACCCCAACACAGCCACCTACCTACCATGCTTCCTAAAACCCTATCTACAAAATTCACCTAAACCCCATGTGAAATGATCCTTGTGCTATTCTGTAAAACCTTAACCTGGTATGTAACATTAACACTACCTACTCAAGAGACAAATTTGTCACCTCAAGATGCCACCCATTAGGAATAAACTCCAGCATCATGTCAAACACCTCCTTGTCTCTTCCCCCACATATGGTTCGAACAACTGGATGAGTGAATGCAACCAACCAAGGTTCCAAGAAAGCAAGGATTGAACTTCACTGGCTTGCAGGAGCCCTAGAGCTGTAGCCTAATAAGTTCCTGTGCTCCTATGAATATCATGACCCTAAGCATCCCGTGGGATCCCCACACTCCCCATAAATCATCCCCGCCAGTTTTCCCCCTTTGGCCCCCTTACCTAACTCTTCCTTACTTGCCCCCTATACCAATGCAATAATCAGCTCCCAGTAATTAAACACAGAGCTCAAACATGCCTTACTAAGATGATTACTCAGACCCTCCTTGTGCCCCGTTCAAGTGGCAAGAATGTTCATCCTATCAAAAACATCACCTTTCAAATCCCCTTTTCAAGCCACCACATGATGCTTTCTGCACTCCAGCAATCTGCAAAGAAAGAAACAATGATAAATTCTATGTGCACACATACCATGATTACTTAACATGGAGGCACTGACCAGCACCCCTGCCACCCCATCAAACCCTTACCTATGGCCAATGGCCATGCTCCCTTTTACTATTGAATGCAAATGCCCAAAAACAGGAACAACTTTCATCGTTAATCTAACATACTAACAATTAATAGAACAAATTGCACAACCCATTAACCCTGATATAAAAACTCAAAATGCCTGTCCTTCCCTGACTAGCAGTGCAAAACCCTCTACCAAAACTCAACAACTTTGAAATCCATTTACTTCCATCAATAACTGTTGCCCACTTGTGTTCCCCTTGTGCAGCCTCCTCACTCGCCACTGCTTCCATCATCTGCGAATACACTGTATCGCCGCAACTGGTACTTGGCACACCACCATCTACAAAGAAAAGGACAATATTAAACCCTCTAATAGTAATGAGCAGGCTCCACCTTATACCCACCTATTCAAAATAACAGCCGCAGCATTCCAAGACCCCATCTGCAAGAAAGAAAAAGACATGTAAAACATCCAAAATACGTCACACATTCCAAGGCATCTTCAAGGACAACCTATCCTGCCAACCCGGGAAGAAATACACCATCACCACTCCCATCTATGACAAAGCAGCCATAACTGAAGTTATGCGTCCAATGACCCTATCAAATACCCCAGGTAAATTTAACTACCAGTCGAGTATGTTAACACTAAACTCCACACTTGAAAGTACCTATCAATATCCACCCGGGAAACCTTGCGATTCCAGACCATCAGTTAGAGCCTTGTATAAGCAAAGCTAACTTATATTGTAAAGCCATCTGCCTAGCTCTTTAACCTTCCATCCCCAAATGAGGCACACTAACCAAAATACTATGGAAGCAGTATTCTACGTACAAGAAACATTGGTTCCTGCCTTTATGTTGTGTTTTATTTCATATATGTAACCTTAAATCTTAAACTACAACCAACAAGTGTAACTTCACACTCTACCAACATGATCATATGTAACATGTTTAAACCAGTTTATTTTTAGCTCTTCACTAACTAAATATCACAAAATAAGCTATAATGATGATATTTAAAAAGTATGATTTAAATTTAAATTAGTTAATATATATTTTTTACATATCTATTTTATTAATGCTATGTTTTTCTCCTATTTATGGAATTGTTTAATACAAAAATGTATACAATAATTTATGTATAGTGACAAGCACTGATTTTTGGCTACTGTACCTTTAAGAAGAAATTATAGTGGGTATGGGTAAGGGATAATTGTCTTAATTAGTTAGATCTGATGAAGTTCTAAGACATTAGGAATGAAAGCATTTAATTGTGAAAATTATGCTTTTGTGATTGTATAGTTAATAACCTTTTTTTTTTAACTTTTTATTCGGTTATCTTGACATCCTGAAGTTACTGTGGGCTGTACAACATTGTACTTTTGTCAGCTCTATAAAACACATCTAACCCTGTAACATTAAAATTCTTATCTCACTAGCATTATATTTGTAAACCTCCAAACATTTGACAGGTGTAGCTGGTTATAGTTGACTGTTAAACCTCCTCTTTGGTGTCACCTGAAGTTCATTTATTATTAACTACAGAGAAAGAAGTCTAGATGCAAACAACAACAGTTCAGTGTGAAAACATTACTTATTCTTATTTCATTCACTCCGCCTTCTAATATAATAAAAACATTTAGTCCTTCAGCACACTTTCCATTCCATTTAAAACAGTTGCTTATATGATGACTTTTCTTTAACATGACACCAGTTGTTTATGAAAAATGACAAATGCTTTTAAACACAGCACCTGTAGACCTCTTTAAAACATGCATGAATAGCTTTTAGCTGATCTACTGTGCTTTATAATGAAAGCACTGGAAGCATTTTCACAGCATATTGCAAGCAGATGCCATAAGACAAGCTGAATTAGATGTTATGGCACTTTAACTTTCCATTTAAATAGTGAGCGTGTCTTAAAAACTCATTTCACTGAACAGCTGTACTTTACCTTGTACATTTGCAAATGATGCCCTTGACAATCACTTGTCACATACTGTTGATTTGTCCCAGTTCAATAACACACACATCACACCAAATGACACCATTGTACTGGGAACCCTTAAGTCACTAAATAACTAAAGCCTCCCACCAAACACAGCCAGAACAAAGTCCTGCCCGGACAACAGACCTGTTTTTTTTTTCTTCCATCACGCATGAGCATCAGGGAACACAATCCCCAAGCCCGCAAAAACCACAAGAGGCTCAACTGAAGCCACACAACACAAGGCCCTTTCAACACCATCAACTGCTTCGGACAAAGAGCCAGAAAAACAAAACAACATCCACGCTGCACAATGGGGGAACCAAACCCCCAACACAGGGAACTCCACCAAAACCCACATCACCACCAATGACCAGTAACCTCCTCTTCCCCTTCTTCACACAGCCAGCAAACGAGACTACTGCAACACAGACCTGCCACAACAATGCACTCAACATGACTCATCAGATGCATGTCCCAGACCCCCAACAACAACGATCCCAAAATTCAAAACAGAACTGAAACAAGGCTGCGACCATTCGAAGACTCCAGCACAAGCTGACATGGAGGGACCACCCAAGACCGATCCCACCTCACATCAGCGCCTTTTTTTTTTTTTTAAATATACATACATTTCCACTGAGAAGCAAAAAGAATGGTGCCTTCCCACCAGACCCACCAGGACTGCGAAGCCTGTCCTCCAAATGTCCCTCATCTGCAGAAAAGCTGCACCACCACCACTGCCACTCTCCACCAGTAGTCACCACAACACCACTCATGCGCAGTCGGAGCCATTATTTTAACTCACTCGAGGCAGTGAAATGCCGCATAGCTTCCCTAGAGGAAAATACCTCAGAAAATGGTTACTGCAGCAAAACGCTTAGTGAAATGAATACCCCTCTTAACTCTGGTATAAATAAGCCATTCACCTACTAAATCACCAGTTGCCCTACTGGCAACGAGGCCTGGGAAAAAAAAAACACACACACAGCAGGGATGACAAAAACTACTGCAAAGCTACGTACCTCACCAAACGAACCGTCACCGATGCAATAGACTGTGAGACCAGCCTAAAATGAAGAGTGCTAAGCCACCAACCAAAGAGAAAGCATAATCCCTCATAAACAATGTGCCTCGTAATGTCAATTCGACCCTTTGCCCTAAATACCATCCATACCAATAAACTTACCCCATTAACCATTACCTGCTCTCCCCAGGACCAAAAAGCCCATATAACCACCTTTCCTCATCACAAGTAACCTTTTTATATATAAATAGACCACCCTCCTATTATGACTTTACCACTACTCTTGACCCACGGCTAACCTGTACTCTGACACACCCAAAGGTCGTCTCGGACAAACAACTTGCCTTTGCAAGTTCACGTCAAAATGTGATTGCTTAACCCAACTACACTAGACTAAACCTCTTAAGCCCCTCCCCATCATTATCTCATTTCCTCCCAACCATCCCTGCCTCCACTTAACCCTTTCACCTCACCAACCCACTTAAATCCCCCTAATCTTTACCTAACCCCCCCCCCCATGAAGATGTCCCAGGACAACTTAGTTTTTGCCAAACTTCATTTGTCTCATATTCTCCCATCATTGAAGGCAAGCTATTTTTTTCTGTACCCTTTGTAGACATCTATTATGGAATTTCCAATGTAATGGTAAAATGATGTCAGTTGTACTTCTGCTTTCTCAAGATTCCTCACATGAAACACTACCCTCAGAAAAGTCTTGGTGCAGTATACATAAACCTGCCTTTTTGTGTCTTTTGCCTCAAGGCACTGACTGCTTATTTCATTTTCTTAGTGTTGTTCACTTTTTACATTTAAATTTGCCATACATATGAATGACTTTTCTTATTGATTACAATTGATGACCATTACAAATAAAGCTTCTGTGTGTCTCTCAGCAGTGCACAAAATAATTTGATTTTCTGCACCAAACTGTACAGTTCAAAATCAGCAGTTACAGTTCTGTCATTACTTTGGCACACTATGCACTAGTTTAGAGCCTTGTCAATGTATTGGCTTATGGATTTAGTAGTATCAGTGACTTTTGTTTAAATAAGTAAGACATTGCACTAGTTGGCCTATATTCCTGTGTGAATTAGTTGTATTATATGGAACTGTATTATTTCATTTGCTACTGCTCTGATGAAGTATTGAATGTTAAAGTTACTGCAGGATTCCCTTCCTAACAGACTTACCATTGTATTTCTCCATTATTTAACTGCTGTTTTTCCATTTAAATTTTCTAATGTTTTTGTTGCTGTAGGACATTTTCTAAGAATACACTATAAATCAGTGATAGTGAACCTTTAGGTCTTGGTGTGTCAAAAATTCAGAACATGGCCTAACAAGACTCTGCTGGTGTCCCCCCAACAAACAAACAAACAAGGAAAAATAAATAAATAAATAAATAAATCCATCCATCCATCCTCGATGCCTTTTCCCATTTATGCACATGGAAATAAAACAGCATAGCTCTCAATCCATCATGGATAAATCTCAGCTAAAGCAGGGACAAATCTAAACATAAGAGACATGGACAGTTTTAAACTGCTAGTACTATTAATATGAGACACTAACAGAAAAAAATGAACATGAATTAATATACATTTTCAGAAGTAAATTAAGACTGTAAATCTTATTATTGTCAGTATTAAGTGTAAAACATTGCCAGTTTTAGGAGGGATTAAGAGGGACAGTGGAGAGGAATGTAAAACAGCATACGCTTAGAAATGCAGACTACTTGCCTTTTGCAGAAGTGTAACCATGAAGAGAAAACAATGTCAACACTACCTCTTGCAGACTCTATTTACACAGTATACTGAAAGCGTTTTTGAGGTTAATAACTTCCTTACCTCCGCAGCAGTATTTTTGAACTAGCTCCTGGCACAAAATAACTCCGTGCCCTTAACATGAGCAATGAATGCAAAAGCATTTTCTTTCGTAACTTGGGTGTTGGTGAACACTGGAATGTCACCCAAAATGTTTGCTATGCATTTGTATTAAGCCTGTGGCCACAGTAGTGAATTTATATATATATATATATATATATATATATATATATATATATATGTGTGTGTGTGTGTGTGTGTGTGTATGTGTATATATACATAATAAAAAAACTGATAGTATCACAGCAGTCAATTCAGTTTTAACACAGCAGAGTTAAAAATATATCACTTTATTACAATGATTGTTGAAAAGAAATTTGGACTTATCAGAATCACAGCTATATATATATATATATATATATATATATATATATATATATATATATATATATATATATATATGGGTCTACCTGACATAATTGAATTTTCAGTTCATCGATCTTGAAAATCACAAAATGACTTTACTAAACAGTCAGATCACTCGCATTTTATGATGAGAAAGCAGTCACTTGGCCACCATTTCAAAATAAACACACCAAAGCATATCAAACCCACCCAAGTACACACACACACACACACACACACACACACACACACACACACACACACACACACACACACACACACACACACATAATTAGAGAGAGGGAGAGAGAGAAATTATGTTGTTTGGTACATTTTCCTGGAGTTCTATATGTCACTAGTAAAATTAAGTATAGAGTTTCAAAACTCATTTGAAGTCTTTGGGCTACCCCATAACATAGAAGTCCTCCAAAAAAAGTAAAGCAAAGCACTGGTAAATGTTGTAAAATGTTAAAATAGCATCCAATGTTATGCATAAATCTGAAGAAAAAGTGCATCAAAGAAATAACTGCATAAAAGAAATGTCACTGATTGTCTTTAAACATCATGGACGGCTACTTTCTGTTAAAGTAAGTCTAACTTTTTCTAAATACTTAAGTATGGCTCGCCATATCTCTTTAGTTTTGATACCATATATCATGGGGTTTAATGTTGGTGGTATAGTAAAGCATAAAACTGTGAAGATGATGCTTATGTATGCAGGAACAATTTTTTCAAAAACAGATACCAGTAGTGAAAGCCCTGCTGACAGATAATATAAGACAATCACAAAAATATGAGAGCTGCAGGTGCTAAATGCCTTCTGATAAGCTTGTCTTGTTCCCAATTTTAGTGCTGCTCTAACAATCATACAATATGAAATTCCAATCAGTGCTGCATCAGGCACTCCTATCAGAAGAAAGATAATGTAAAGATAATTATCACTTATGACTGTCTGGGAGCATGCTACACTGATCACACCAATATACTCACAGTAAACACTGTAAATAGCCTTTGCATTGCAGTATAGCTGCATCCTGGCAAGTACAGGCATAGGCAATACTATAAATACACTTCTTAAAGTAAAGAATAATATTGCTTTTATTATAAAGGTGTTTGTTACTATTGATGAATATCTTAGAGGCTTGCATACAGCAACATAACGATCATAAGCCATTAGAACTAACACTGCTGATTCCATTACTACAGTAAATGAAACAAAAAACATTTGTATGAAGCAAATATCAAACTGTACAGATTGTGGACCAAACCACAGTATTTTCAGCAGCTGGGGAATGAGAACAACAACACCTACAAAATCTGCCCATGTCAAAAGTGAAACAAAATAATACATTGGTTCATGGAGGCTTCTTTCAGTTACTGTGATGAATAAAACTAT
>NC_056735.1:818956451-819087446 GCF_019279795.1 Protopterus annectens | reverse complement strand
ATACTTCCCCAATTCCCGTGAGGTACTGGCCAGCAATATGCATCACTTCCAGCAAGTAGCGGAATACCCTGAGGTAGTGGGTGCAATTGACTGCACGCATATACACATCAAAGCACCAGCCGGTGAGCGGGCTTCCCCTCCATCAACTGCCAGGTTGTGTGTGATGCCCAGGGCTTAATACTGAATGTGTGTGCTGGCTGCCCTGGAAGCTACCATGATTCCCATATATGGCATCTGACACAGCTGTACCAGACATTTGCCAATGGGGACATCCCTCAAGGTCACCTAGTGGGGGATGCTGGCTATGCACTGGAGCCATGGCTAATGACATTCATCAGAAATGCACACACACCTGAACAGGAATGCCATAATGAGACACACATACAAATACGAAATGTAATTGAGCATGTGCTTGGGCTGCTCAAGTCACGGTTCTGGTGCCTGGACACATCTGGTGGAGCCTTGCAGTACTCACCAACTACATGTACCCAAATTGTCATGGTATGTGCTATGCTACATAATATGATCCTGTGAAAACAGCTGCAGCAGGACCAGCATAGGCCTGGGCAAAACAGACCCCCACCATTGCCAAGGCCATCACAGGCAGATTATGACTCAGAGGAGGAATAAGCTGAATCTGCCCCAGTAGGCAGAAGGAGGCGTGCCCAGTATGCCCTGGCCTTGGCAAAGAGGCAACACATAGCACATACACTGTCCCAGTAGGAACCCTGGAAATGATACCTCTCTCTGACATGCACAAAGAGTAAAAGGGATGCCTAACATGACACTACCTGTCCTCAAACACGTATAGGGAGTGTAGTATGTGCATCCGACATAGGCAACCCTGCAGCACCACCCGAGGCATGATTGCTATCTGTTAAGCAATATAAAGCAGTGCTAAACAGCTTTCACCACCAATCAGTATATGTAAGCAAAATTGCACACACTAACTAGCACAACTGTGGTCAATGTTGACCAATATTGGCCAACGTTCAGCAATGTTGGTTAACATTGAGCAATGTTGGACAAGCGTGGTCTAAGTTGGGCATGTCCGAACAAAAGCCAACATGCTCGTATTTGCCCACTGGCCCGTAAGCAGTCTGGTCTGCTCAGTATGAAAATATAAAGCAGTGACAGGCCTCAAACCCAGGATACTATGCACTATAGTCATAGTACTGAACCACTAAACCACAACAATATGTCAGTGGTCAGCCTGTATGAAGAAATGTTGATAGGTCTATGCAAAGTATCTCATGGAAACCCTGCAGGCATAGCATAATCCCCATCAAGTTATGACACAAAGGTGAGCCCTGCAGTAAGAATAGAACCTGCTCTTCAACACACAGATAGTATAAATGTCAATAATGGTCATGCTCACACACATCTACAAATGTAGTGGATCTCAGACAGCAACATAATGAAAGGTCACACTGGGCATGCTCACACACTTGAATAAATGAGACAAATGTCAGGCAACCACACAATGAAAGGCAGAACTGGGCATGCTCACACACTTAGGCCATGACTGAGTACAGCAGTGGGCCACACATATCCATCAGTTGCATGTGTTAACCCAGGAACCTCAAACTATCCACCAATCTGCCTTGTGCACACAGTTAAATGACAACAGAAGCATATATAATATAGAGGACCCCTGTCAAAATCAAATATGTTCTGCAGATACTTAGGTTGTTCATAGAAAGTGGGAAAGCAAAGAAGAAACAAAACCTGCAATCAGTATCATCAATAAACAATGTGCATCCCGAACAGTATCACAGGTCCAGAGACTGATATTAGGCTATCTGCCCTAGGGCATGTTCAAGCCTAGCCAGAGTGTGTTTGGCTATTGCAACCCTGTTAGATTAGTAAACTGTGCCTGTGAATAGTAGGTCACACAAGATAGCCCATTTACATTTACTTTAATGTGCCTCTGTCTAGCAGGGACACAGAAGATATCCCAGGGGTAAACATACGATCACCCATCCACTCATCAAGATGCCTCCTGTAGGTGGTCAGTGGTGGGCCTTGTGTATGTGGGACTGGGATCCCATTCCAGAGTGAGTGGAGCCTCTGGGATAGCAATCTGTCCATCCCGCATGTCTTATTAACATCCGTGCTGAGGTTTACGTCCCTGGAGCATGTAGCTCCAAGGGATGTGGATATCCTGAGGTGGATCATGTCCATGAAATCTGGGTTGGACATGTCTTTAAACAAGAGACACAGATCGCATTCAAGTAGGCGGTAAGCAACTGAGTATAGCTGGAGTTACGGTAGCCGAAGTGCGCA
Organism: Protopterus annectens; assembly: GCF_019279795.1. NCBI lineage: Eukaryota > Metazoa > Chordata > Ceratodontiformes > Protopteridae > Protopterus > Protopterus annectens. The sequence continues at coordinate 819,085,160 of NC_056735.1, read as the reverse complement.
GGCCATCTGTGTGAGTCCCTAGATTTACTTGGTGAGGTAATCTGTGGCCATAACAGTTGCTGCAGGTGTCGGGTTAGGTACATCCCAAATGGGGCATTGTATCCAAGCATGGGCCTGATGACTATAGGGGCACAATGACCCACTTGATTTAGATGTGAAACCTCATGGATAAGGTGGGCTATATAGAAGGTCTGTCTAACCACTTTGGCAACGTGATTGTCAAAGGCGAGAGTACTAAGTACTCGTGTCCCCAAAGCTATAACAACTCCTACCGTACATAATGGCTTACCACCAAAATGGTAATGTGTGGGCACGTTGTCATTCCCAAAGGGGATGACTATGCATCTAATGGCATTTAGCTGTAGGCCATGGCTCTGGCGCCAGTTATCCATCTCTGTGAAACCCTTTTTGAGGATACTTGTGCCAGCTGGAGAGTTGATTATGGCACCCAGTATGCAGTCATCTGCGAACATGGTCAGCCATATCCCTCCTGTGATAGCCTGTACATCAGAGAAATATTTACGGAACAAGACAGGTCACAGGACTGAGCCTTGTGGGATGCCATGTGTAACTGGTGTATAGTCAGACATGGCACCTGCAAAATTGACCATGTGTGTGCTAACCCTGATCCAGTTAGCAATCCATTCTGTGACATATGTGTGAATATCGAAGTTGATCAGCTTATGTAAAATGTCCGAGTGGGGTATTGTGTTGAAGGTGTATGCGAGGCCCAGGTAGGCTGTGTGGACATCCTTCTCTACATCTATGGACGTGTTAACTGTTTAAAGAAGTTGAACAGGGTCAAGAGGCAAGATCTGCCCACAACTAAGGCGAGATGTGTAGGATCCAGTGTCTGTATGTTGCCGATGTCTATGTGTATGACTTCCATGATGATACGCTCTATAGCTTTGCAGACCAGGCTATCTAGGCTTATAGGGTGACATTCTCCATGGTCCACTGTGCCACCACCCTTGTGGAGCGGGAACACTGTTTCTGTATGCCATTCCTTGGGTACACATCCAGTAGTGACTCTGAAAATGAACAGTGACCTATTGTGAGGGTTACGTTCATCATGAAGCTCGTGTAACACGCAGGCCGGGACACTGTCCAGTCCCATTGATGCTGTGATGTCTGCTTTGGAGAGGGCAGCACACACCTGTACATCTGTGATGTCAGGGAGGCTACACCCTTTTGGGATGGACATTTGCTGTGTAGGGGGGATGGGGGTGGAGACATTTGCATCAAACCTGTTTGCCAGGATGTTAGCAATGTCTGTGGGTCAGTGTATGTTTTGTCAACATGCAGTAACTCACAGCATATCTTTGAGTTTCCACCCAGGTTCCTGACATAACTAAAGAAGGCCTTGTGATTGTCCTCAGTGTCTGGTGCAGATCTCTGTTAGCAGTGGCCCTTACATGAATACATGAGTGATCATAGCTTTCTGCCAGTACTGATTAGAAATGCCTTCCCATGTTGGTATTGTGCTCTATCATGTAGTAGCCTCCCCCTTACGTTGTATGGCTTATGAATGTCCGGGGTCCACCAGACAGGTCCCCTGCCTTTGGAGGAGTGAGTCATGTTGTAATTTGTGATAGCACGATCCATGCATTGCAGTAGGTGTCCAGAGAATGCGTATGTAAAGGAATCAGTGGTCTGAGCCATAGTTACCACTGTCCCAGGGTCTTTGTAGAATACCACCTTGGTTTGTAGAAGTGTGACGTCTGCTCTGAGAAGTTCTTCACAGGGATAACCTACTATGGGTGTGGGGATGGGATATGGATGTCCAGTGAGATAAATGTATGGCCTGACCTCACCAATGAGGGGCATACCTCTGGTGTGGAACATAGAGTCCCCATGTTGGTGATGAGCAGGTCCAATATGTTCTCCCCAGTTGTGGGTGTGGTGACCAGGTGTGCCATAGCATTTGAGTCTATATATGCTAGCGACAGTTGTGCGAGGGTGTTGGAGCCTGTGTAGTATTCCCAGTCAATGTTTGGGTAGTTGCAGTCACCCAATATAATGGTGGTTGGAGAGACCTACATATCCCCCAGTGTTCCCAGGAATACTGAGTCTGGCACCTGGGTTTGGGAGGGTGGTTTGTAGAAGGCTACAAACTGAAAGGCAGGTTTGCCCACTGTCAGTTGCACATGAATGGTCTCTGATGCTTTGTGCAGTGCTAATAACCTGGAGGTGTGTGTATCTGTGATGTATACACCCCCAGTAATGTTGGCCGGTCTGAGTCATGTGTCCGAAAAGCATGGTATGAAGTACAACCTGGTAGTGCTGTTGTGCTGTCGTGAGCCTGAACCAGGTGTCTGTCACTGCACAGATATCGACATCCCCCATACTGAGGAGAGTCCTGAGTGTGTGCATTTGAGGGTTAGACAGCAGGTGTTGAGCAGCATTACCCTTAGTTTCTATAACCGTGTAATGTGTATGGAAGTGGGTTGTGTCATGAGCCTTGCTTAAAAAAGCCACTATGGGGGTGGCAAGAGCCTCAGCCAGTATTCGAAAATCTAGGTGTGACAAGTGCAAGCTGCCCATAGCGAAGCTACGTGGCATGTCGAGCATGTCATCCCAGGATGACAGACACTGGATCCCCTTTGAATGACACCAGTATGTCAGCCAACTGTTAAAAGTGATCAGTTTGTCTGTATACTGTGACATCAGTCCTGGTGAGGGTAAGATGCTACACAAGGTCAGGGTCATACTGTCCTGGGCAACATGATCAGAGAGCTCATCTATGTCACATGTCATGTCTGAGGTTATTCACACCAGCACGGACAATGATGGAGCCACATATGTACTTGCTGTGGAGTGACCTGAGTGCATGTGTTATGTGGTGGATCTTGGCACCCGACAAAGAGCTCAAAGTGACCTTCAACTTGTACAGCCTGGTGAGTGGGACGTCAGTGTGTCTGACAATAAGAGTCACCTATGAGAAGTGTATTAGGTGTGTTCCTTAGCCCTAAGGGAAGTGACTGTGTGGCACACTGACTTTGTGAACTATGTGATATGTGGGTAATGTTGTGGGGTAGCTGTTGGTTGTGTGACTGCTTTGGAGGTGTCCGCTGCTTAGGCTGATTTTATGTAGAGCCTCCGATGTGTGGTAATGTATTGTCTCTGCTGTCACTATAGGTCTATGTGAGACAGGAGTTGTGGTGTGTGTGGTTATCTTCACCACCTGATAGACTGTGCCAGTCATGGGTCAAGAGAGCTCAGCCCCCTGTTCGTCTATATAGTTGCATCTCTCACATATGTCTGAGTTTGTTGGGAGGAGAAGAGGGTTGTCTGTGTACATGAGACAGTTGTAACATTGCGTCAAAAGTCCAATATTCACCAGCTGGACTGGAGAGTACATATGACACCGACCTTCGGACATGCCAGGATATTATGATGACATACTCTGTTGACCGATCACACAGGATCAGTAGGGTGGTAAGTGTGTAAAAGAGCACAACAGGGGTGTAGTGCTCATGTTTGTCAGTATTTTTGAAAGATCATCTGCGAATGAGTCCAGACAGAACCATGGCATTGCCTTCAGATATGTCATAAATAGCAATGTACACCTATATATGTCCTGAGTCAGGGAAAACTGTACCTGACTGACAATGCCGACAACCTGTCAGACGGGCCCATACATGCATACCCACCTTCCAATGACAAAAGGCCCTATCATCATACCAGGAGATACCACATGTGGAATGGGTATACAGCACCTCCCAAAGCCAAAAACATGGCATCAGTTGGATTAATACTTCCCCTATATGTGACATAAGTGAACTACAGAACAAACATACCCTGCACCGGAACAGTCTGTCAAGCCTGACCCACACTACTGGATCTGAAACTGTTGAATGTGTTACACCAACATATGGCACACCCCACAAGTGCCGGTGCACACCAGACCATGGGAACTAACGTCCTATAAGCCTATGAGGTCGAACTGCAAGGCCATGTAGTCCATCATGATTGAAGTCATAAACAGAGCTATTGCATGCCGGCAAACACACAACCCTATCAACCGTGGTATGTTCATGGGCAGATCATGGTTCCCAAACTTGCTAGGCTGTTTGCAAGGCACCCACCCAGGACATACATCACTGAAAGGAGCTACACACGTCCCACATAGACTCTGAGTAGCCCTTACTCAACATACCAGACACATGTCGTATCCACAAAGTCAACAATCTGTGCATAAATATGTATTGTCATTTGAAGGAATGGCAATTTGTCCACGGATAGATCACACAAGCCATGAATAGTGGTGTCCTCTACAAGCTGGTAACACCTGCTTACCCACATGGTTCATGCCTGGGATTTGCATAAAACAAAGTGCATGCACATTACCATGGCCAGTCTGATGATATCTGCAACCTACAAATATAGCAGGAGAGTAGAAGCCACCCAGTAAAGCATATAGCGCATCATGAAAATGTGTATTTCTCTAGTATCAAAACATAGTTAGATAGGGGTTTGAATCCTGCAAATGGTGATTGTATGTGTGTGTCGGGGTTTATGTGTGTGATTTCTTTGAGAGGAGTTGCCTTTTTGGAGCCTAGCAAAACACATTCAAAGAGGTAGATTCCCCTTTGGCAAATCTGATGATGTCAGTATCCCACAAACACAGCAGTGGAAATGCAAACTCCCCGTAAAGCATATAGCATGTCATGTTAATGCACATCTCTCTAGTAGCATAACATAATTAGGTAGGGGTTTGAATCCTGCAGAGTGTGTGTGGGGGTGTATGCTTATGTATGTGTGTGATTTCTTTCAGAGAAGTGGCCTTTTTGGAGCCTAGCAAAACACATTCAAAGAGGTAGATTCCCCTTTGGAAAATCTGATAATGTCAGTATCCCACAAACACAGCAGTGGAAATTTAAACTCCCAATAAAGCATATAGTGTATCATGTTAATGCGTATCTCTCTCGTAGCATAGCATAGTTAGGTAGAGGTTTGAATCCTGCAAATGCAGAGTTTGTGTGGGGGTGAATGTTTATGTATGTGTGTGATTTCTTTCAGAGAAGTGGCCTTTTTGGAGCCTAGCAAAACACATTCAAAGAGGTAGATTCCCCTTTGGGAAATCTGATGATGTCAGTATCCCACAAATACAGCAGTGGAAACATAAAGTCCCAGTAAAGCATGTAGCGCATTGTGTTAATGCGTCTCTCTCTAGTAGCATAATATAATTAGGTAGGGGTTTGAATCCTGCATTTCCAAAGTGTGTGTGACACTGTTGATCACAGTATTGTGGATTTTGCTTTTACTAATGTATGACATATCAGTATAACAACAGTATGTGCATTGCACATGTCAGGTATCTGTGTGGCAAATACACAGATGTACATGTGACCTCAATTGTTAACTGTGTGGCAAATACATAGATGTACATGTGACCTCAATCACATCACAGGTGTGAAGCCTGCCTTCCACACTACTACATCTGTTACCATTGACAGTCTGTGGTGCTGCTTCACAGACCATAGGTCACATATGTGTGCATGTAACACAGCCAGCCACTGTAGGGATCTGTGCCCTAGGTCATCCGTGTCTCACACACACACACACATAACAGTGTGTATAGAATAGTGTGGGTGAGGGTTCATGCCTGGGGCATATCACAGACATGTTCAAACACAACACAGTCTGTCAATAATGGGCATCCAGTATAGGTGTATAACAACCCTGTGGATATGCATACAGACCCCTTATTGCTTATGTGATACACTGACGGACATCAGCATACTCTTGGGAATGTGAATACCAGAGGACAGATGACATCACATGTGGCTGTATATACACATCTGTATCCCTGCTACATGTCATGGGCTACAACCAATGTGGTACTGTCAGGTTACCCTGAGTAGTAAATGTGGATGACTATGCTATAGTTGGCTCATAGCTTCACAGTATGGATTTGTCAACAGTTATCTGTCTGTATGTTACCCTTGTGGAGGATGAGCGTTTAATCCAGAGAATGCATTGTAGGCCACTGTATGCATTACTAGATGTGGACGGACATATCCATAGTGTATCTGCTAGTATCTAGGATGACCACATGCCTACAGGAGTGGTCATGGGAATGTGTGGCAGTCAATACCACTGGTAACTGGTATAGTATAGTACCGGAAGGATTCATATGCTACTGTGTACCCTACAGCTGTGTGTCAGTTGTCAAAACATCATCTAATAATTGGTTAAAATCAGGCTGTTGAGATTATGTACACTACCAGAATGCAAACCAATGACCATTATTAATGCTACCACCCACAGCATAGTGTGAAATCATGTACTACACACATGTGTACCCAAGTTGTAACATTTGTGTAGTACAATGCATACTGGCCACCAATAGGACATATGAAGTGTTAACACTGTGTAATACAGGGCTTGTCACCCTTTCCATGCATCCTCCATGCACATACATGCAGACAGTGCACCTCCACCATGTTCACAAATGTACACCTGCAAATCTGTGCTGCATACATCACACACGTACCGTCCACTCACCAACACATGCTGCCAGTACCACACACATCAGCCAAGTGGCACATGGGCGGGCAGTCCATGTTTGGAATTAACCCTGGTGTAAAGCAATAATACATTGATATTCTCAGCTTTAATACATCATGCCTGCTGAGATATACCTATAAGCATATCATTACACTTAACTGTTGACAACATGCTAACATTGCTACACTGCTGTTAGGTCACCCTGTGCATCAGTACCATATTAGCCTGTTCCTGGATCACAGTCACAGATGACAGGAGGTGGCACAGTTTCATCATATGCACAGGGTGTGTTACTGGTTTGCCAGAGCTCGACACTGACCCATCCAATCAACATGTATGTGTGTGTGTGTGTGTGTGTGTGTGTGTGTGTGTGTGTGTGTGTGTGAGGGACAACAGCACAGTATGGGTCAGTGTTGATGTGATGTGTGTGTGTATGTTTTAGCCCTAGGTGTTTGGATTATGTGTGTGTGTCTGCATGCGCACAGTTCCCCCTTGTGGCTGCCTAATACGGGAGGTTGTGGGACCGCCACAGACTGTACCTGCCAGGCTGTACAGATCACTGTCTCTGGCAATGGACACAGTACCTGTGTCTGGCAGGGGTGACACGGACAGTATCAGGTACTACGACAGGCTGGGTACTATCATCAGAGGCAGAGGTATGTTGACTGGACCCATGTCCCTACTGGGACTGGCCAGAGCCACGTGCACGTGGTCGTCCAGGACGGTCTATCAACAGGCCAGCCCCAACATTGCTGGGGCTGGTACTGCCACTACGGGAGCGGCTGGGACTTGTGTGCTATCCGCGAAGACTGACAGCTGATGAAGTTGCTGGCATATGTCCACGTCGACGTCTCAGCTGTCCTGCACTGTCCTGGTGTATGGGCATCACATTGCGGAGGACATCTAGTGTCTCCTCCCAACGTCTATCAATGACTTCAGTGTAATTACTTATGGCACCGGCAAGGTCATGGTTACTGTCATTGATAGCGGTATTATGAGCCCTCTGTGCCCTAAGTCCTTGCCTGGTGTACTTTTCCATACGTGCCTGTCCCTGCATTACAGCCCTGAACATACCTGAGGTTGTGAGACCTGTGGGGGCATGTCTGCCAGGGGCATTATGACCAGCAGTGCTTCCACGAGAAGTCCTGGACATATGCCTATGTGGTACCATTCCAGGTGTCTGGGCATGGCTGCTGTGTGGGGTTGCATGTGCCATTGATACCACACTATCCTGGTCAATGCCTACCATATGTTGTTCCTCAGCTAAGGCCATTGGTGTTGAGGGATGTATCGGCAGTATGTATGTGCGCATAGATGGGGTGGAAAGCTGTGTACTGTTGATTGGCGGACCAACGACACACCCTGTCATACCTGCCTGTGCCACAACACATGTATCATCATGTCCACTATTTGTGGCAGTGACGTCAGATTCCCTGCTGCACTCATCCAACATTACTTCAGGACCTGTGAGAGGGAGACAGGAAACACACTTTACCATCTGTACAGGATGTTATAACACATGCACACATGCACACATGAACACATGCACACATGCACACAGGTGCACATGAACACATGCACACATGAACACATGAACACATGCACTCATGAACACATGAACACATGCACACATAAACACATGAGCACATGAACTCATGAACACATGAACACATGTACACATGCACACACGAACACATGCACACAGGCACACATGTCCACAAATGCACTCATCACTACAACATACACACACACACACACGCACACACACCACCACCAGCAGTCCAGAACATACTCAGTAGCGTGTGATGGTGGGGTACAGCATCACAAGGCAAGCAGTTATATCACACGTGTCAGCATGAAGGACGTGTGTTTCCCAACAGCATGCAGTGCGTGTGTTGACAGCCCTTGCACATAACACTATACCTGTATTTGATGCATGTGTGTTGTTGTTCATTGTTTGGCCTCACCCTGGAATGCACTGTGTACATGGACATGACAGTGCTGTGCAAGTGTTATAAGCTCTGCAATGTTCAGTGCACCATCTCACACAGGTGTACATACCATGGCTGGATGTGTATCTGTGTGTCACATGGATAGCCATGTCTGATGAGAGCATCTGTGTGTTCAGCAGATAATTGTGGACATAGGATTAGCACAATTGTTAGAACATGCTTATGTGAGATGTGTTCTGTATACACACAGGATGAGTAGTGCATGTCTACCTGATGGAATACCGTTTCTCAATATGCCCATTGTACAGTGGTTACGGTGTGTGTAGAACAGTATGTGGACATGCCAGTGCCAGACATGGCATGGCATGGTACAGCACAACTGCAACATTACACATCACAGGGACACAGTGTGTGTCATGTGACCTATACACTCAATAGCATGCCAAGATATATATATGTGTCACATGGTACAAATGGTGATTGCTATGCATACCGTGTATAGTTGCCTATGTTTGCACACGCACAACACTGAGGTTCATAGCAGGTCATGCTATGTGTAGTACTGTGGTCACTGTGACTGGATGGGGTGTACTACCATGGGCCATCATCATGCATCATCACGTGGTCACTCAAGGCTACTAATGTGTTCCAGACCAGCACATACCATGCTGTACGGGACATGCAGTACCATGGCTACATTCACCATTTCACAGCCAGTTGTTACATGGGTTTGTAAGGTGCACAATAGGGGGCATTGCGTACCATGAATGTGTACTGTGTCGAAGAGTGTCGCACAGCCTCATGTGAGGCATCTACCCCTCGTGTGCCATGCGGATGAAGTGTGACCTTACAGTGGACGTCTGAATACGCCATGTGTGGCATGTTAAAGTGTACTGTGTATGACAGTGTTGTGTATGTTGTGTGCATGTGTATCGACTCTGACTATCCAATGTCCACATCAGTGTTGACACACTTCTGTGGACTGGTCTCTGTATTGTATGTGCTTTAGGCAGCTACCCACATTACTGGAACGTGCATATTCTCAAAGCAAACATCCTCAGCATGCATTATGCATATGTGTGTTACGTGTACATGGCCTAAACCTCACCTATGACATGCACATTTAATTAGCAGTATTAAAGGTAGAACACACTCACCAGCATGGGTTGTCTGCCTTGCTGTTACACCAGAGGGGCCTACAACGATATGAGACACATCGTCAGTGCTAACAACTGTGTCATTGCTACTGTGTGTTCGCAATCGTACAGTACTACAACGGTTGACAGTCACAGGCCTACAGATTGTATTCCTATTTATTAACATTGCACAACACTAGGCACCACATCGTATAACTACACAGTACACATCTCACATAAGCATGCTCTAACAATTGTGGTAACAGTACTCCACAGCTATGCCATGTTACCTGCACGCTCCTTGTCAGCCTGCTGGGTGACTCCAGCCTCCATGATGATACATGTTAGTTGTTGCAATTGTTGTTGGTCAGGAGCCACCTGGCTCAGGAGCAGCTCCTCCACTCTGGTGAAGGGGGATGGAACGCTACCCCTCCCCACCTGTGGCAAGCTGCTGTCTGCGGATATCAGATGCATGCTGCCAGACATGTCTAATTAAATCACTGCAGTGATGGCGTACCTGCTCATATGTCCGGTTATGCAAGCCTATGTCATTTACCCGACAGACAAGCTCCTGCCATAGTGCAGTCCACTACTGCTGGTCCTGGCTGGTTCTGCAGAACAGCAGGGAATACTTCTGCACCAGGCTTGCAGTTAATACCTCCTCCTCCTCTGCCATGCTATAGGCAGGGTTTCTATGTTGGGACATAGCCCTGGAAGACAATAAAACAAATTGTGTGAGCAAGTCATGAGGCATACGTATATTACTGATGTACAGTTATCACTTAACCACCATGTATAGCAACCTATTGTCTGTTAGAAGATACACACTTTCAACAACGCATGTCAGTACTCAACACACAACTGACTGACAGTGCCTAGCACACTCTATATATCTAACCAGGTTTTGCACAGGATCAATCTTACAACAGTATGTAATACTACACTACAGTACATGGCACACTGTATGCAACACAATGCACAACCCAAACACAGGAGGTATACATCATGCTAATGCATCATGATAAGTGTTATCCATTGCCATGATTGTGAAGTCCAGTGACAGTCTCACTAGTATACCACACTAGTTATTGGTGGCAGACCCCTGCCTAACACATGTGCTCATTGATGAATATAGGTGGGATACTGCTGTACTACACTATACATGTTTTCAGATACACACCTATATCCTGTAACACACATATGACCAAGGCCATGGTACAGGCTTACCCACACACACATCAGACATACACACCGGACACATAGTTATGGCAATACAGGTGACCTTTACCTGTGTACCTTACAGTGCTGTGTGGCAGTAGTTACAAGACTGTTTGTCTGAGGTATGTAATCTCTGAGGACTACAGGGGACACATGGAACAGTGGTTCCAATCAGTGTAGACGTAGACCATACTGTGCTGTTTAGGCATACAGCCGCAGGTAGTACTACAGTTCATACAGGGGTTGGATTCACCAGCAGTAGCACTCAATAAGCATGCATGTACTGCTTTGGCCTACAATGGGCACCATAGTCAACAACAAGGGACTATGTCAGGACATATGGCATACAGCTTTCTCAGCCTAGCAATTGTATACACAGCTTTTGCTGGGATCACAGCTAGGACACATACTACCATGACAAATACAGTTTCCCTCTATGCTAGCACACATAAACCTAACTCTGACACATTCACCAACACATGCACCATCACACTCAGTCAAGCTCACATAGCAATTCTGGTTGCAGGTACATGTGGGTGTGTATCACCTCATAGGTAGGTATGAGGCTATTGGCCCTAGGGCCTATGGAAGCCTAGCCATACACTACCCTGGCCTGTGACACATAGGTCATTGCATGTCACGTGGCCCTGTCAAGCGGTGTCACAGAGGTGAATGCCTGGCTGTATTCACTATCTCCCATACAATCTTCATGATTAATTAAGACGACTGCTGATTGGGAGCTTTGTTTGCTATGGATAGTTGGTTTGTTCCAGGGTATGGGATGTCTATGTGATGGGAACCTATCTCTCCAGCATGTCCTGTTTATTGTGGTCAGAAGGTTTGAGTCCCTAGAGCATGTAGCATGTAGGGATTATGATCCGATTATGTGCAGCATGTCCAACAGCTCTGGTTTTTACATAGCTTAGTATGTCAGGCAATCATCACCTCTGGGTAGGTGGCATGCGACACAGTGTAGTTGTGGGTTTGTGGGATGGTCTGCATAGTGCATCTGTTTGGGACTGGTATTACTCTTTGTGAGGTATGTCTTTGTCTTTTCCTGTAGGTCTGGATGTCTTGTGAGGTACATACCACATGGGGCATTATACCCTGTAATGGGCTTTATGTGTGATGGGTTGAAGGGAACACTGACCTATATTTCCCTGTATGACACACCTTTTGTGATGAGGTGTGACAGGTAGACAGATTACATGACTAATGTGTCACTGTGATTATCGAAGGGGAGACTACAGTCCACCTGTGTCCCATGGTCTCTTATCACACTTTCGGTATTAGGTAGACTACCACCTATGTGGTGGTTCATGTGTGTGGAGCTTCTTCCAGTAGGGATGCCACAGCAGTGTCAACATTGAACTGGGATCTACGGCTTTGTCAACAGCCATCTGTCACAGTAATTATGACCCTGTTACATTCTCTCTCTCTCTCTCTATATATATATATATATATATATATATATATATATATATATATATATATATATATATATATATATATATATATATATATTTTTTTTTTTTTGAAGACAGTATTCACAAACATCTGGATGTACCCTTAGACCAGAAACTGTTGATTTTGGAATTAATGGAAGTCGTTCTAGACAACAACTATATAGGCTTCCAAGGGGAATATTTCCAACAGTTGAGTGGAGTAGCTATGGGGGCTGCTTGTGCCCCCATCTACGCCAATCTTGTGATGTTGGAATGGGAAGAAAGATACATATTCAACAGTGTACATAGTAAACACATTAAGTGCTACTTTAGGTTTTTGGACGATATTTTTGTTTTATGGGAAGGTACAAAGGAACATTTGAAGGAATTCATTGTTTATTTAAACAACACAACTGATTTTTTATCATTTACACATACTGTCGGTGAAAAAAGCATTAATTTCCTTGACATCACAGTTAGCAAAGTTGCACAAGGTTTTAAGTCTAGTATTTTTTGTAAGGAGACATGGTGTAATGGGTATCTACATTTTGATAGCTTTCACCCATTTCATCAAAAAAGGAGCCTGATTAAAGGGCAGGCTGTAAGGTTAGCAAGGATGACTTCAGACTTTGAAGATTTATTCGAAGAATTTGTTTTCCTAGGTGAAAAATTTATAGAGAGGGGGTACCCAAAGGCTTTGGTCGGTGAAATTTTAGAGGAAGTATATAATGGTTGGGGGATGAAATTTAAGGCACTACTGGGTCAACCTTTCAAGAAAACAGAGGAACCTGATAAGGAAAAAATAAACTACCAAGGGACATGTATAACTGAATTTAATGGTTTTTCTGATGAATTCACCAAACATTTGGAAACCAATTGGTCTATATTAAAGACCAATAAGGAAGTACATGATGCAGTAGGTAATAGACCCCATTTTACTTACAAGATAGGTACTAATTTTAAAAGATTGTTTGAGAGGGACGGAAGTTATGGTAACATTAAAAAAGCTACCAATTCCTGTGGTAGATGTGGACAATGTACCCACATTTATAAAAAAGAATTTATAAAATTAAACAACGGGTTGGGAAGTATAGTTTATTTCTGTAAGGGCAACTGTCACACAAAGATGTTAGTATACTTAGCTATTTGCACACAATGTTTGTCTTTTTACGTAGGGAAAACTGAAAGGGCACTGAAGGATAGGATTTACGAACATATGAATGACATTAGGGTTAAAAAGGAAATCAGTGCCCTTTACAAACACTCAGTTGTTTGTAGTTCATTCAAAGGCTTTGAATTTGGGATCATTGATTTGGTCAAAAATGATTTTAGAGGGGGTGATTTGAAGAACACATTACTTTACAGGGAAGTGAGATGGCAGCTGAGACTGACGGCTAACATTTTCCCTGGTTTGAATTAGTATTAGTATTAACTCTATCTTAGTTGACAAAGCAGGGAAAGTATGAAAAAATTTTTTTTTCATTCATGTTCATAGTTTTTAAATGCAACATCTATATATATATATATATATATATATATATATACACACACAAAAAAAATGTTTGTTAAGTTTTCAATAATTTATTGTTATGTATAAAAAACTTTTTAAAGTCAACATAGAAGTGTTTTAAACTTTATTAATATTGTTATTGCACACATTGGTGTGATGGATTAATTAATTTCGTTCAGATGCTTTTAAAAAAAAATTTAACTTTATTGAATGATTGAGATAATTAAGGGTAGTATAAATATAGGAGTGGTACCATTACAATTTTGTCTGATGAAGTCTTATTTGGTAGACAAAAGCGCTTACTTTTTGTTGTTGGAACAATAATCAAGAACTATTTAATCTTCCTTGGTGACTTGGAACCACTTTTTGTCTTATATATATATATATATAGATATATACACATATATATGTGTTTCTGTTACATATGTTTACACATGTATACACAAACAAACATTGGTGTACATAGTGATATCCATATAGGCACATAAACGATCCACCTTTCATGGTGGGAATGTCAATTATGTGAAGGCTGTGAGGTATACTGTTATGTACTCATATTCCACAGAGTTGTGTGGAATGCATTGGAGGTGTACTTAGAACATGTAGCTTTAGCAGGCCTCACTGGCTGCAACACTGCGAGCATGACAATTCATACCCACTGCGTTTAACCACAGTTCATATACCAGCACTGTATGCTGACTTGTTTGCCACACACTACAACCTACAGTGGAGTATGCACAGAACAGCCTTCAACAACATTTGTATGTCCACCCTTCACAAACAGTTGCAGTGTGTCTTTTGCTCTATGCCCATGTACAGATGCTAATATATGTGACACAGACAGATCTCTCCATATGTGTGTGCCATGCACACACAAGGTCCACACTGTTCTGTGTCCATGGACCTCACAGCTGACCTGCTGAGCCCTGCTGCAACATGAACAGGTGTCACATGTGAGCACACAGTACTATTAGAGGGTGTATATATAGCTGACACTACTGATTTGCCATACTAGCTTGGTACAGTTGTTGCTAATATTAACCTACATGTTGATATGACTATCATGCATTTGTTACTCTATCACATCCATGGTTTTATAGCTGTATGCGCTACACCCCCAAACAGACATTGTACACACTACTGTACAGGACACAGATGACATGGTTCAGATGTTTGACATTTAATTCTAAGCTACATATGTCACACTTGTGTCCCACTGCACACAGCTACACACTAAAATGTCCATGGCAGTATATTTGCAGGGCATCTGTGCATAGATGCATACTGCTGCCACATATTGATGTTTCAAATTATGTAGTGTAGTCTTCAAAAACATCTATTACATGCCAGTAAATACATATCTGTTACATACCTTTCCTTTGTATGTGTTTGTAGTTCCCACGTTGCTGTGTCTTCAGCTTTGATTGATGTTTTTTTTTTTTTTTTTATATTGTATTAGTTATTTTTTTTTTCCACTGGTGTGGGTGGGGGTGTGTGTCTCTCTCTTCGTCTCTGTCTCTCTCACTCTGCAGCTGCAATGTGATGATTGCATGCCTGGCCAGAAAGTACAGCCTGCTTATGTAGGTATCTGCACATGTGCATGTGATGGCCTCTGCACCAATTGGTGTCTGCCATTTGGAGATTGCATGCAGCCTGCTGTGTGGTAATTGCAGTATTCACTGTCATAGCAACCCAATGCTATAAATTGCTATGTCAGGTAGGCATAGCCCTTTCATCTTTCCAGAGTGGGGCCCATGTTTCTTTGCTGTGGAGACCGATGTGTAAGTCAGAAGGTTGGTATGGTTCTTATATCTGACGCTAGGGGTGTAGGCAGTGATATTTTTGTTGTACTCAGACCTGGATGTTGCCACTTCCACTACACAGTTGTCAGTGTAGAATTGTACTCACCCCTACATTTGCTAACACAAGATACATGGGCGTATGTAGTTTCTTTTCTACTGATACAATTTACTGCCATACATAAGTAGTTATTGGGATGTATTATTTTGGCACATGAACTGTTTGTGAACTGGTATACTGTGATCATTTATTCACACACTCAACTGTGTGGGGGTTGTGTGGTGCTGCTGTAACAGTATTTACTGCTAGAATGTCTGGTTCTGTCATCACAGTCATGTAATGCAATTCCACAACAACTGCTGGTGTAGTTCCACAGGACAGGTTTTGTGTTATGGCATTCCTACCTTTACTTTATATTCACACATTCTGGTACATGATATATATTTTTCAGCAATATCTTACTGTACACATCACACTCATGTAATGCAGTTTCACAACAAGTGCTGGTACGGATCCACAGAACAAGCTTTGTTTTGTGATCTTCCTATTTTTCCTTTACATTCACTCATTGTAATGCATGATATATTTATTTCAGCACCAGGTTATTGTATATCTGCTGTGGCTTAGTGGTACTTCATGCAGTCTAGTGTGTTCAAAGTCTGGAGTTTGAGACTGACAGAGATGTTTTATGTTGCTGCTGAGTAGAACAAGGGCCCTGACATACAGAGTGATTAAGGCACTTTTAAGCAGGTTTGTGTGGGTTTGCACAATGCTTATCTAAGCTTAGCTAAGCGCACACATGCACACACTCGCTGAAACCCGCTTACTTCTGCTTAAAAGTGCTTACTCCCGCTAACCCCCGCGCTAATTTCTTTGAAAGAAAAGAAAATGGGGAGATAGGAAAATTATAAAAAAGGGGGCACAAAGAGGGAAAGACAGTAGGAAAACAAGCTGGGGATGTGCAAAACGGGTGTAGGGAAGGTCCATAGCTGCCCATTTCTTTACGAGCAACAGCTGTGCATATGATGCTAATTTGGAGTGAAATTTGGAACCTTCCACCCCTGAGAGAGGGGTGAGGACAACAAAGTATGTTGTACTGCCAATTCTAATTATCTGTTTACGTGTCCAGCGGACAAGTGTGTAAAATGGGCAGCTATGTATGGGGCGTAATTTTGTTTGTGGGTACAGATTGCCCTTTTCTTTTTTTTTTTTTTTTTTTCAGGTGAGAGTGGAATGTGAGGTAGGGAAGTAGGTATATTTGGGGAGGTAGGTTGGGGAGGTAATCTGACAAAACAAACAAGATGCATACAGGGGCGGAGTATGACACATAGGGTAGGTGAACACAACTGATGGGGACGGATGCTTGGAAATCACAAGCCCATGAGCCCACAGATGGTAACAGTGGGACTGAGATCCCCACCCATGGGCAGTCTCAACTGTACCTTCACAGCCCCGAGGGTGGCTGTGCTGGGGGCTGCATAGGAAGGGCAGGCTCACCCGTGATACATGCTACTCCCGCCTCGAGCTGGCGTAGGGGATCAGTGACTAAATGCTGGATCTCCCTATGCACCACAAACCAGACCCTTCAGAGGGTGACAGGTGGCCCTTCTCCACCCACGCTTGCAGGGGGGTGATGAGCCCCATCCCCTGCAGTGCTTCCACCTGAAGGTGGCACAGGACCAATGGAGGAGGGTGGCCCGGGCTCGGCACCAGACCTGCTGGTGCCAGGTGCAATCACCAGCTGAGGAGGGAGAGGTGGGTCTGCTGGGACCGGCCTTCCCATACGTTCTGTGTTTGGGTGTGTTAATTTACAACATAGACAACAGCATTCCAGATTAGTTGTAACAGCATGCAATAATATTCCCATTAACCCAACACACCAGGGTTCCAACAGTTGAACAGCAAGCATAACACATGCATATATTGAACAACAGTGGACATTACAACGGCATGCAGGGATGATTGGTGGCAACAGGCCACCAAGATTGTGGTGTTTGAACAGGGCACATGCATCAAAGTAAATGCAATTATTTATAGAACAATAGGACATATGTCCCAACAAATGTTTTCAGGTTACACATACCCATTGAGGTGTGGAATTGCATTGTTTATGTGCATAGATTAGGGTGTAAAAAGAAACCTCCATTAACATCTTATAAGTACTTTTACACTTCACTACATTACTATTGACTGCAGGTGTATATCCCCTACATGTATTATTACACTAGGCAACTTGCATTAGAATGTGTAATGGTTTTGGATAGTTCATTATAGACCTGACCTATATCTGACATACTAACTGTCCAGGTTGCAGAAGTTACTGCTGCATACTTATATAGTTTATTTATATTTCAATATCTACATATCTGGATGTGTTCACGTAACATTTTCAGTTACATTTCTACTGAACCCTACATTTCATGTAGCACACTCACATTTCTGGATAACACCTTGACAAGCTACTCATGTGCCAGGATTACCTATGTATTCCAGCCATTTAGCTACTGTTGGGGACTGTTATATGCTTCACAGCTACTTGCACTTCCTTCATCCACTTCATATGGGACTGCACAACCTTGGGTTGACAGCGCTTATAACAACAGTACTATTTATTTGATGCAAGGGTACAACAACATTTCAATGTGGGTGACACAGGCACACTACAAGTATTATACCTTTATTAATTACATTGCGCACTCATTTCTACAGGCTCTCTCCTTTATTTGTCATTACAGTGCATATGGAAGACCTATTCAAGACATATTATTCCTTTATTGATAGGTTACAACACTCTTTTTCAGGCTCACTCACTCATTATTTTGACAGTACATGCAAAGATACTATTCCAGACTTACTTTACCTTTATGTATGGGTTACTACACTCTATTCCTGGCTCTCTGACTTATGTTGTGTAACAGTACAGGCAGAGGAGTTATTCAGGGCGTGTTATATCTGTATTATTAGGCTACAACACATTTTACATGCTTTCTGACATTTATTATTTCCCCTTTATTGATGGGTTGCTACACTCTATTCCTGGCTCGATGACTTATGTTATATGACAGTACATGCAGAGGATTTATTCAGGGAATAAATGTTATATGCTTCACAGCTACTAGCACTTCCTTCATCCACTTTATATAGGAATGCACAACTGTGGGTTGACAGCACTTATTACAACAGTACAATTAATTTCATGCAGGGGTACAACAACATTTCAAAGTGAGTGACACAGACACACTCCACATTTTATACCTTTATTAATTACATTGAGCAGTCTTTTCTACAGGCTCTCTCCTTTATTTGTACTTACAGTGCATACAGATGACCTATTCAGGACATATTATACCTTTATTGATAGGTTACATCACTCTTTTTCAGGCTCACTCACTTATATTTTTGACAGTAGATGCAGCAATACTATCCCAGACTTATTTTACCTTTATTAATGGGCTACTACACTCTATTCCTGGCTCTCTGACTTATGTTATATAACAGTACATGCAGTGAAGTTATTCAGGGCAATTTATATCTGTATTATTAGGCTACAACACATTTTTCATGCTTTCTGACATTTATTATATAACAATGCATGCAGTATAATTACTAACCTGCCTGGTGGCGCAGCTTTAGCAGCCTATCTGCATAGGCTTAGGCTTGCTGATTAGCGGCACGGACACCTGCAGTTGTGGAGTAAATGAAGGGATAGTGACACATACCTATCCCTTTAATAGACTACCTTAGCATGTCTTACATACTGCATTCCATGGCTACCTACTCAGTAGTGGGGCATCGTGCATCTGACGGGCCTCCTGGATCCATTGGTTCAGTAGGTCCTGCTTCCATCTCCTCAGGTCTGCATGGTGGTGACGGACCTGCTGACCAGTCCTTGGGACGCCTGTGGCACCGGTGAGGTCATGAGCCAACCGGTTCCAAGCCTCTGCCTTATACTCCATTCCTTGGAACTGGCCCTGCAGGAGTCGAGACTCATGACGATGGACGAGGAGCCAAACCATATATTTTGACTTCTCGATGCCCCAGAGTTGCGCTCGGAAGCGACTACCCTCTCCAACACCAGACATTCTAACTGCAGTTGCGAGCTACAATCAGATATGGCAAGTATTCCCACCTATGAGGCTTAAATATGCCGCATTTCCCACACTTTTTTGTGATTGGCCACTTTTGAACATTTTTGGCTGGCTGCAGACCTGCTTAGCAATGGTTAATATACCATTTATAAGTATATGTAAGTTGACAGTGGATGTTTATCCTAAACTGTCATGGCTTAGTGGTTCAGTACTTTGATTATGGTGCACAGTGTCCCGGGTTCGAGCGTTGTCATTGCTTTTTTTTATACTGTCCAGGCAGGCTAGGGGTTGTGGCTGTGTTTAGGCAGCTTTGCTCTACATTGCTCCATGTTGCTCCACGTTGCCCGACGTCGCTCTATGTTGCCCTATGGTGCACTGGTTAACGCCGTGCGCAGCTCCGCTCAAACTTATTGTGCTGGGTATAGTGCTGCTTAACTCTGGGCAACTATATTGTGCTGGGTATAGCGCTGCTTAATTCTGGCAACTATATTGCACTGGGTATAGCGCTGCTTAACTCTGGGCAACTATATTGCGCTGGGTAAAGTGCTGCTTAGCTGTGGGCAACTATATTGTGCTGGGTAAAGTGCTGCTTAGCTGTGGGCAAATATATTGCGCTGGGTAAAGCACTGCTTAGTTACGGGCATTTATATGTCATGTTTCTTCTTACATTTCTATATTTACATTTTGTTCACTGATACATGGTCCATTCCAATGCTTTTTAGCAATATTTTAGTCATTTATATGTCAGGTATTATTTCATGTGCTACTTTAAAACATAAAATTGAGGGGAGTGGTGGGTGTCGAACCATGAATGCCACCTCTTTGTGTGAAGACTCTACCACTACGCTATTGCTATTTGGATTGATTTGCATTTGGTATTATGCTCTACAATGTCAGCATTGCTGACTCTAGCTAAGCTATGTGCACACCCATGCAAATACGTGCAAATACGGGCAGCTGTATCGGGAATTGGAACTAAACTTCTATTTTACAATTTATAACTCTACTGGGGATTTACAATGTGAGGGGGTTTTGTGTTGGGTGTGTTAACATGTGGGTGGACTATTACACTTTTCACATTTCACATACTTGCAGGGGCGTGTACCTAGGACTGCTCGGCAGTCGGACACGCACCCTGCCTCCCTGCACGGTCCGTGTTAGACTTGGACTGCTGTCAGCATGCCCTCATGAATATGCATGGCACGCTGACATCAGTCCGTTCAACTGCAGTTTCCGAGTAAGACATTTTTAGTCTTACACGGAGGTTTCGTGAATCTGGGGGAATGACTTTAATAAGGCACTAAGTTGTTGCAATTGGTCCCCCCTCAAGTGGTTACCTCTCGATGAAGCAGTACAGTATTTTAACTCAACCTTCCTACTAATCCTAGACTATCATGCACCCTCCAGAACTATTAGGCCAAAAACCTACCACACCCCATGTTTTACCAAAGATACAAAAAATGCAATGAAAGAAAGGGGCAAAATCTGGAGAGCATCTCACAAAGATAAAAATACTACTCCTAGGCAAAAGTACATAGAACTACGTAATAAAGCCAAGAGGCTAACTAAACTTGACAAGTCCAACTACTATAAAAACCTACAAGATAAAGATACTCATAACCCCAAAAAAATCTGGGCCTCCATAAATAGATTACTTCATCCTGGGAAAGCGTCCACCCCTACCCCTGTGTTGCCAAACAACCAAGACAATATCCCTACACAATTTAATAAATTCTTTACAGAAACTGTACAAAATCTAGCTAATACCCAAAAAACAATGGCACTCCAATACAGTCATCCACTACAACCAACAGTAATGCAAAAAACAACACATCTAGCTTTTCCCTGCAGCCAGTGTCCACTAAAATGATTTCAAACTTCCTTAAGAGGCTAAAACCAACCACACTAGCAGCCGATAAACTTCCTGCAGATTTCCTTCAAATATCAGCAGAGGCCATATCATATCCAGTGTCAATTCTCATAAATAGGTCAATTTCAGAACACAAAGTACCTACCTTATGGAAAACATCCCACATTGTTCCTCTGCACAAAGGAGGCAACTCCTTAGAGCTGACCAACTATCGCCCTATAGCTATACTATCACCCTTATCAAAAATTTAGAAAGAGTTGTTCACTTGCAACTAATGCAGTATCTCCAACAAAACAAACTACTATCCAATTCCCAACATGGCTTTAGATCCCCCCCCCCCCACATAGTACCACCACTGCTCTTCTATCTCTCACCAACACAGTCAACCACTTCAGAAACAAAGGTCTTTTTGTATCATCCATTTTCCTGGACTTATCAAAAGCCTTTGACATGGCTAATCACAATATGCTCCTCAATGCTCTATCTAGTCTAAACATATGCTCCTCCACTATACTATGGTTCAACAGCTACCTATCAGAATGCCAACAAGCAGTCCACTGTCAGGAAAAGCTGTCTCCCCTCTTACCAGTATCCATAGGAGTCCCTCAAGGATCAATCCTTGGCCCACTGTTGTTCTCTCTTTTCACTAATGACATCTCCTCTTCCCTGCCCACTGCCTCAGTAGTACAATATGCTGATGACACCACCATAATATGTGCTGCCCCCAGCATAATGGAACTACATACCCTTACCCAAAATAACTTTACTCTAGCTGAAACCTGGTTTTCTAACATAAAACTACTTCTCAATCCCAAGAAAACAAAGCTAATCTATTTAACCCTGACAGATCGCCTAACTTAAACTATAGCTTCATCATAAACTCCAAAAATAATATTCAAATCACACCAACCAACCACACAAAACTGCTAGGCGTCGAGATTGATAATAATCTGAAATTTGATATCCATAAAGCACAAACCATCAAAAAGATGAACAGAAAATTAGGACTCCTCTATAGAAACAAAAAGTTCATGACTAAATAGACCAAAGCCACTATTGCAAGAACCCACCTCCTCTCCATCCTTCTTTATGCCTCCCCTATCCTAACTAATCTTCACCTTACCGAACTTCGCAAACTGGAATCATGTTACAACAAGATTGCCAAGTTTGCTTCAGACTCCACAAATAGGTCACATCATTGTCATTCCCTAATGCAACTCAGGTGGTTGGAGCTTCCTCAGCTACTACGACTTAATCAAGTCTCAGTAGCACATAAACTCTACTACTACCCTGAGGAAACACCTGCACTCCAGCAGCTAATTCAGCCCCACACCACCACTAGAGCCCTAGGATCTAGCAATCAAAACCTCATTCATGTAATTAGACATAAAAATGAAGCAGGAAAATCTATCTTTGCCTGCACAATAGCCCAAAACTGGAAATCACTCCCAAGCCATGTAACTACCACTACTTCTAGTACCCAATTCAAACACCTCCTGATATCCCATTATTCAAACAATTGAAAGAAGCACAAACTTAGGCAGAAAAAATACCAAGGCTAACGTAAAATCCCAAAACTGGAAACAAATATCTTGACGAACCAATCCACATAGACAAATCCAATGTCCGTTAAAAAGGAAATTTATTCAATTTAAAATAAAAATGATGATAAAAAGTCCCTGGGTGCTCACATACGATAAACGCTTTCAATTAAATCTTCTTCAGATTGTAAATAAAATAGGGACAGTGTTACTTTTATACAGGATCTTTGACAATCAATTGGCCAATAACAGCTTGCAAAGAACAAATGACTAATGACTTCTCTTCCTTCAACATCCCTTTTGATTTATGAAACCAATCAAAAGCTTTCATAGTTAAATCCCACCTCTAATTTGTTTGCATTGGCATTGATAACTAATATGCAAATTTGCTGTAGTAGCAGCCAATCTCAGCTCAGCAATTCTTCCTCCAAACTCAGCATCAGTACAATAGGATAAAACTTACTAACACCTGTATACTACACTATTAAAATCTGTACCTAATAAAGGATACGATCTGTATCTGAGAAAGGTATAAACCTTATCAGAGCTCTTCATATTCTCATCTTGGTTTTACCTCAATACCTATACTTTCAATGTGTGGGTGTGAATATATATATATATATATATATATATATATATATATATATATATATATATTAAAAATAAAGACAATCGCTGCTATGAAGACACTATAAATTACCAGCACAACATAAGCCAGAATTAGATAAACAAGTAAATAAATATACAATTATCTCTTGATAGAAGAACCTATTATTCTCATTATAAAGGGAATACCAAAAATACACAAAGACCCAAAAAGACCACCACTCAGACCCATTGTTTGATTAGAATAAGTGGTTGGGTCACTGAAAACATTTCCTTTTATGTGGAAAAAATGTTAAAACCTTATGTAGCTAATCATAGAACTATTTTAAAAGACTCTAGGATGTTTTTGTTAGATTTTTATGAAGCCAGTAGAGCTCATTGTGACCAAGATAATATACTTATGGTAACAATGGATGTTAAGTCTTTGTTTACTAATATTCCCAATGACAAAGGCTTAGAATTTTTACAAACATATTTGATGTCATTTTCTAATATGCTACCTACTAAAGCTGAATTCATCTGCACTCTATTAGAAATAGTCTTGGAAAGTAATGTGTTTCTATTTAAGGACACAGTTTATATGCAACAGAATGGCGTAGCTATGGGCACTTCATGTGCCAATAGCTCATCAATCTCATAATGGCAAGTTGGGAAGAAGAAAAATTATTCAAAATGGAAATTTTAAAAGCGTAGTATTTTATAAGCTTTGTAGATGATCTTTTTTCTTGTGGAAGGAAATACAGCTGAATTGGATAGATTTGAGAAGGAAATTAATGCTTTAACTCCCTTTCTTAAATTCACTATGATTTCTTCTGATAGGATGATATCTTTTTTAGATATAAATATCTGGCGATTACCAGAAGGAGGGTATAACACCGGAGTGCACAGGAAGCCTTGTTATAAAAACAATTTGTTAAGCAGAGATAGCATGCACCCTCCACACATTTTTAGAAATGTTATGAAGGGTCAGGGCATGCGTATATCTAGGTTAACACCAGATGAGGAACTATTTGAGCAAGGTTTAAGTGACATGAAAACTAAACTTGGAGTAAAAAACTACAAGTTAAGTGAAATAGATGATACAATCAACAAAGTTAGAGATATGAGATCCACTAGAGCAATTCCCATCTTTTCTGAGGGAGGTTTTAATGAATATAAGTTAAAAAGTAATGATATACAGGATGTTGAAAAGGATATACTTAGATTCTCGGTTCATTATACACAGGATATAAATTCTGTGAAAGAAATAGTTATTAAATACTGGGAAATATTAAATTGGATCCTGAAGTATCCAAATTTATTGAGAATATCCTAATTTTGCCTACAAAAACAAAAATAATCTATATAAAATGCTCTGTTGTTCAACACCGAGAAATCATGAAGCTAAGCATGAGAATTTGGGTTCTAAGCCTTGCAATAAATGTAATTATTGCAAGTATATATGATACACCTATGTTTGTACATCCAATGACAGGTGATAGTTTCATTATTAATGTGAATGCAAATTGTGAGTCCAAGCACATAGTATATTTGGCTATGTGTTCATTATGCAATTCATATTATGTTGGTAAACGAATCGCATGTTAAAACAACGATTCGTGAACATATATACCAAATACGTATTAAATCTGAAGTAAATGCATTATCCAAACATGTAATGGAAACTAGTGCCGAACATACATTTACATTTTCAGTTTACAAGTATTAGAACTCCAGTAGGGGGTGACATTAGAAATCAAACCGAGTCAGTGGAAACTCAGTGGATAATCAAATTGAGTGCACATCCCCCAGGGTTAAATGACAGAGTGCCCTTAAAACCCATACTTAAAATAGAAGACATAGAATATAATTTAGGTCCCCAGTGCATACACATATATATATAAGTACATTTATTCTTCTTTTTTATATATGTTTTATAATAAAACATGATTTTATGGTTTTAATTTATTGTTAGTAATGTTGATGTATCAGCCATTAAGTTATGTACTTTACATATTTTATTCTAGAGCGTTTGAGCAAAAGTAAAGGCTGCATTGTAACTTGCTTTTAATGATTTAATGAATTAATTAAGTAAATTATTGGCAGCTTCAATTAATGTAGTAGTATTTAAAGGAAGTGATGCAAAAGGATGTTAAAGGTTTGAAAAAGCTTATTGTGAAAGCGCTTACCATGGATCTAATAAACCAGAATTTTTAATATATTCTTTCATCAACTGGCAGTACTGTGCATCAAGGGATTTATCTATTGGAGTTTGGTATTGATGGTCTGAACAGACGTGAATTTTTATGCCTTTAAGTGATTTGTAACTTAATGAACAACTACAAGCATTCTATGGTCTGAATAGACTGGAACTTTTAGTGCTGAACTAACTTAAACTGCAAAACTAAACTGCTTGTGCTTCTAACAATATGTTGACTTCATAACTTATTACGTGGGGCTATTACCAGCAGATGTATTTACTTGTTTATATATATATATATATATATATATATATATATATATATATATATATATATATATATATATATATGTATATATATATGTCTCTACAAATGTAAATGTATAAATGTATTGTGAATGAGAATGTATATGAAAAAAAATAATTTTAGTTTTCTACCAATTGTTCGTTTTACTAAATGCATTACATGCTGTGTAAATTTTCATTTTTGTGCTACTTTACATATTGTAACACCTAAATATGTTATTAAGAATGCTTAGAAATGTATAAATGCTAATAGTGTAACATGGAGCTTTTCTCACCGGGCCTCCGCTGAAATTGGACCTGTGTCCAGTCGGACCCTCACAGTCGCCAAGGTCGGGTATCCAAAAGTGTATAAGAATAAACGTCCAAAATAAAATATTGTGACTGCCACAGCTAAAACAAGGAGGCTTTATTAATAAAAAAGAGATGAGTGGTTTCAGGTTAACATAAGTTTGCATTGTAGCTTTGTGCCAACTTTATATTAAAGGTCGGGAGCCAGGTAAAGTGGAAAAAACCCTGGCTAAGGAATTCAGTTGCAAGTTAAAACAAAGTAATTAGACAGAGTGATACAGACTGAAGGTATTGTTACATATAGCAGAATGTTATTTGAAGTTCCTTATCTGTATCTTTTAGTTAGAGGTACCTATCATTTATGATCAGTGGAGAAAGGAGTACTTAAATGACAATGTGGGCAGAGTTGTAGGAGAATTTTAATGAAAGTGAGTGAAGCAGACCATAACACTAGCTTGCATCATGCAACAATCAGTTTACGCATTAAAAGTACCTGCAACCCTGTCTGAAGAGGGTACCAAAGGAATGTGGAAAAAACGTTTGATCTAATTTATATATATATATATATATATATATATATATATATATATATATATATATATACATGCATAAACAAGAGTAGGAAGCAAAATTATATAATGTCTAAGGATAATTTGTGATAGGTAATATCCTATGCTGTAATAATGAAGCGGTCAGTATGCCCATTTGATCATATAGTCATTTTCTTCACTGAGGAAATCAAATGTCCCTATGTGCTGTCCTTGTGTCTGCTACCCTCTACTCTCCTCCCTCCTCCATGCCATGTTACTGGCTCATCTTACTTTACTTGTTCTTCACTGTGTGGCTGTTCTAGTGCTGGGACCAATAACCAAACTCTGGTTGCATGGGTGCAGTAAGGATTGTTCCATAGATGCAAATAAAAAATGTTACACAAATGGCAATACAAACTATTATGCAGCATCAATGGTAAAAGACCTGCTAGAAATATTGATATACAGTACATTGCATACATTTAATGAAAACTTTCTGCAACTCAGGCTTACTGGGAATCAAACATAGCAAGTAAAACAGGATTCAGTAATAAACGCCTAACAATGTTAAGAAAATTAGAAATAAATGAACAAGTGTGGAAAGTATACTGAAGAAAGGCAAATCAGGAGATAAACATCTTAGCAGATTGTCAATGTACACTGATAACCAATTGATACAGGCAAATTCCCCTACTACACCATAGATAGCTATAGGTCCCCCACCATGAAACAGAAAACGTATACAGCATACCTGGACTTATGAGAGTCACTTGGCATACAGCCCAACACCATACTCATGGGTGATTTTAATTATCTTACTATTAACTGGGAAACATGCACGACCACAAACATGCTGTCTCAGAAGTTCTTGAACTTTGTCAATGCAAATGCTCTGGAACAGCTAGTCAGCAAACCCACAAGAGGCTAAAATGTAATGGACATAGTTCTCACTAACATTGGAGAACATTGCAACACTCCCCTCCCCCGCATGATGCCATCCCTGGTAAGATCATAATATAAATCAGTCTTTTTAGATATAATTATAAGACCAGGTACCCCATCAAGCTCAAAAACACTTAAGAATTTTTCGAAGACAAATTACCTTCTTCTAAGGGATGGTATAAGAGATTTAAAAGCCCCCTTAAATGCAGATAACATAGACTCTATACAGATGTGTATACCAATGCCCTGTATAACCACTTAAGCATATGTATAGAATCAGCTGAAACTGACTGAATTAAAACCAGGCTTTGCCGAAAAAACAAGCTACCCTGGTGGACCACTAGTATAAATAGACAATACAAGAGAAAGAAACTAATGTCCAAGATAGCTGCATATTTGAGCTGTTTGGTTAGGTTTTACATACCTACATCAATTTTATTACAAGCTGAGATAAGCACAAGCTTGCAGTGTTATAAGAAAGTACTGCATTTTATTTTTTCTGTTTTGTTTCATTGAATATTGTGTTAAAATATTACTGCATTTATCTGCTTATTTATTTGTTTCACTGAAAATTGTGAGCTCTCTCTCTGTCTGCAGTTAGTTTTCCCACCCACCCTCCCTGTTCTTGTTGTGGCATTAATCTTGGTGGCTTTGGAATTGACCACCCTTCCTGTGGATTTGTGTTTGAGCACTCTGCCTGGGCCCATCTCATTTGCTCACTCAACCAAGTACAGTGAGATCAAATTTTGATTTCAGACACTCCTACCATTCCCATCTGTTCAGGTCTATCCCAGCTCTATCCTAGTCTAGTCTCATTAGCTCATTCTACCTAATACAGAGAGAACATTTAAGTAGGCATACCCACTTAGGCCCTGAACTTGTCTGATTGAAGACTGCTGGAACAATGCTTAGTTCTGAGGTTTTTTACTGGTAAATTAGATAATTTGTTTAAATCAGTTTGCTCGTTTTCTATTGTTATATAAAAAAAAAATCTGCATTAACTGTATTTGTGTTTCTTCCTGCTTTATTGCCTTATTTTGCTTTTGCCTCTTCTTAAAATTACTCATTTGTGTTTATTCTGCTGCATTTATTACTGCTTGGTAGTAGCCTGATTAAATTGTAGCTGTTATTCTAGGTTTTTTGGTTAAAGCACTTGGGCTTCAGACCAGTTGTTTTACATTAAGATGGTTTGTGGTCTGCCCTCTTGTGGCAGGACAGGTAGCTTACATCCTTCTAAGTTGGGAATTGCTGAGTGAAGGCTCAGTGTCTGTTATTCTAAAAGTGTATTAGTTCTGGCTTAAGCACTGGGCTCCAGGCTAGATATTTTACATTAAAATTTGTGGTCTGCACCCTTGTGGGAGGAGAGGCTAGATTCTGCCCTTCTGAGCTGGGAATTTCTGGTTAAAGGCTTACCGTGTCTGCTTATTTGAACTGTTCTTCTGATATTGATGTGTTTTGTCTGCTGTAGCATAGAGTAGATTCAGGCCTGTTGAATCTAGCTTTGTTTGTATAACTTGAGCACTAATCCAGGCCATCTTTTTTGGAGAAGGTTCCCCTGCACCCTAGTGGCAGGAGTGTGCGGTTAGAACGTGTCTGATTGAAAACTGCTGGAACAGGGCTCAGTTTTGAGCTTTGTTACTGGTTAATTGGGTAATTTGTTTAAATCAGTTTGCTTGTTTTCTATTGTTATAAAAAACAAATAAAAACAATTGGACTTTATTCATCTGCTTTTACTGTAATTGTGTTTCTTCCCACTTTATTACCTTATTTTGCTTGTGCTTCTTCTTAAAAATACCCACTTGTATTATTCTGCTGCAGTTATTACTGCTTGGTAGTAGCCTGATTAAATTGTAACTGTTATTCTAAGACTTTTGGTTTAATCACTTGGGCTTCAGACTAGTTGTTTTACATTAAGAAGGTTTGTGGACTGCATTGTTGTGGCAGGACAGGTAGCTTACATCCTTCTAAGTTTGGAATTCTGAATGAAGGCTCAGTGTCTGTTATTCTAAAAGTGTATTAGTTCTGGTTTAAGCACTTGGGCTTCAAGCCAGTTATTTTACATTAAGAAGGTTTGTGGTCTGCACTCTTGTGGGAGGAGAGGCTAGATTCTGCTCTTCTGAGCTGGGAATTTCTGGTTAAAGGCTTATTGTGCCTGCTTATTTGAACTGTTTCTTTCTGAAATTTGTGCACCTCGTTTACTGTAGCCCAGAAGATAGTAGTTAATTGGCCATTTTGTGTTAATTTCTATCTCTTTTATTTCCCTGCTATAAAAAAAAACATTTGCAAGTATTTTTGTGCTTGTATTCAGCTCAGCAAGTGCCTGCCAGGTGTCCTGCAGAGTTCTACAGCAGCAGAGAGACAAAGAGAGACTCTGGAGTGATTAAGTATCATTTTTTCTGCGGTTTCTTGCTGTCTTTAACTAATTCCACCTAAACGCCGATTTTTTAGCATTTCTGTGATTTTAAAAAGCTTGTTTCTGCTACATATTGTACTTATTTGCTGCCTGCACTTGAATTAAGTCATTTTTGTGTTTAAATAATCTGTTTAATTGTTGTAAGCTACACACTAAAGTGTGATAGCCATTTCTGTGCATTTAAAGTGCTTTTTTTATTGTGTCTGCTTTATTTTCTGAAAAAAAAAAATATATATATACTTGCTTCCCACCTTTCTGAACTAGTATAGTCCAGTTTTCAGGTTATTGCTGAATTCAGGGCTGTATTACAAGTTTCTGTGTTGCCAATACCTTACTTGGATAGAAGGAAGTTCCTCTGTTCACCTGTGAGAGAGGGAGCTTTAAGCAGCCTATCTGTCCCTGGAGGAGTGGTTTTAACCCAGAAGTTAGTAGTTTATTGGCCATGTTGGGCTAATTTCTATCTCTTTCATTTCCCTGCTATAAAAAATGCATTTGTGTGGTTCTGCACATTGGGCAGCGCCAGTTATCTAGGGTAAAACTATTCCCAGCTCCACAAAGTCTCCTCTTCAATTTTTCCTTTGAAACTAGACAAACTTTCAACTTAATCACTCAAACCATTCATTTCTCAGCCCGGAACTTGCTCAAAACTCATAGCAAGCACTTATAAACCCTAGCACTAGACCACCCCCATACTGTCCAGAAGTACAAGGCACTCTATTCGTCCCTACCAGCCAATCAGTAAAACAGCTCACTTTACCTATTCAGGCATGTCCAAAGGGCAGTTTCAGGTGTACCCTCCAGTCCAGCTGGTGAATCTGGGCATTTTGAGGCAATGTTACAACTGCCTCATGTACACAGACAACCCTCTCCTCCTACCACCAAACACTAATACATGCGAAAGATGCAATTATACAGCCAAACTGGAGGCAAAGCTCTCTCAACCCAAGACTGGAACTGACAGTCAAGAGAAGAGAAATGCTTACAACACACCACCAGTCTCACATAGACCTATTAAACACACATAAATACATGAAAACATACTCATAGGCTCTAAATAAAAATCTGCAAAAGCAACAGAGACCTCCAAAGCAGACATCCAAGCAACCTCCACACCACATCGCAAACCATGAAACACATACTTCACATAATCAGTGTGCCATGCAATCACAGCCCTTAAGGCAAAATAACATACCCAACACACTAGTAATAGGTGACTCTATATTCAAGCACACTGATGTACCACTAACTAGGCTGGACAAGGAGAAGGTTACAGTTAGCTGCCTGTCAGGCGCCAGGATCCGCCACATAACACAAGCACTCAGGTCACTTCAGAACAAGTACAAATACGACTCTGTCATTGTCCATGTTGGTGTGAATGACCTGAGACATACCACCCAGGACTACATGAAAAGAGACATGGAAGAACTCTCTGATCTTGTAGCCCAGGCAGGTATGACCCTGACCATGAGTAGCATCCTGCCCTCACCAAGAATGATGCCACAGTACAAAGAACAAACGATCAATTTCAACAACTGGCTAAGTTTCTGGTGTCATTCAAAGGGGATCCAGTATATGTCTGCCTGGGATGACATGCTCAACAAGCCATGTTGCTTCGCAAGAGATGGCCTGCACCTGTCACCTTTAGGCTTTTGAATACTGGCCGAGGCTTTTATCACCCCCATAATGCCTTTTTTAGGCAAGGCTCAAAAGACAACTAACCACCATAAATAGCACAAGTAACCAAAAACTGAGGGTAATGCTACTCAACGCCAGAAGTCTAAACCTCATAATACATGCACTCATGGCACTCCTCAGTATGGAAAACATTGATATCTGTGCAGTAACAAAAACTTGGTTTAAAGCTCCAAAGAGCACCCCAGCACTACCAGGCTATAACTCATACCATACTTTTTGGCCACAGAACCTGGACCAAAACACAAAAGGCGGGGGTGTATCCATATTCATCAAGGATACCCACACCTCCAGGTTAGTGGCACAGCACAATGCTTCAGAGATCATCCATGTGCAACTAACAAAGGGTAAAACTGCAATTCAAATTGTAGCTTGCTACAGATCACCCACCATAACCCAGGACCCACATTCCGCGTTTCTGGAGACACTGGAAAATATGAAGGTCCTACCAAACGCCCTAATATTGGGTGATTTCAATTACCCAAATATTAACTGGGAGAACTATTCAAGTACTAACTCCCTTGCCCAACGCTTCCTAGAATTTATAAACTAGAACGCCCTGGATCAACTGGTCAACACCCCCATCAGTGGTGACAACATATTGGACCTGGTCATCACCACCATGGGTGACTGGTGTTCCACACCGGAGGGCAACCCCTCGCTGGCTAGATCAGACCATAGACTAATCACTGTGGATGACTAAACAAAAAGGAACACAAGCTGTACCACAGCAACAAAATTTATTGGTATAGTAAGTGCTGTCAGGGATCCAACCCCTTCATCAGACTACAAATGAAAAGACATTGCAAAGCTTAAATAATGACATTAGTTAAAAGCAATCAGCATTTAAAAATACAGTAACATCAATACATGCAGAGTAAATTTTAAAATCAATATAGCTTACTTGCAAAAATAATGTATAATAAATATAATACAAAATAAATATATGTATATATATATTGCATATAAATAACAATCAGAAATAGCAAAAAATTATTTAAAAATGCAACTTAATGTTTCAAAGGCCTGGTCTTTAAGAAAGGTTTTAGGGGCACCTTATTATTCAAACCAGGGGATTTATCTACACTAAATAGCATAATCCATCTCTGTTCTGCAGCTTCTGTGTGGTTTACTAGATCACCTCCTCTCTTATTATTAAATAAAATCTCTAAGACTAAAAATGTAAATATATGGCTAGATCCTTCTTTCATGTTCTGCATAGCCAAAGCACTACTCTCTTTACCATTTTTAATGTCTCGATAGTGTTCCAATATTCTATCTTTAAGACGTCTGTTGGTTTTACCACTATAAAATGAAAAACATATTAGACAGAATGCTAAATAAACAACGTTAGACATCTTACAGTCTGCGTATTGGGTACTATTGAATCTGAAACCTATGTGTGGATGTATAAAACTACTACCTAAATTAATGTGTGTACAAGCTATACAACTTTTGCAAGTATAAGTGCCTATCCTATCTGACTTACTCAAGATGAGAGACTTTTTGGTAGGAATTTGATTTTACTTGCCATGTTTTTTTCCACTCAGATGGATAAATGTGTTTTTAAGATTTTTGATTTATTGATTACTGGAATGATAAATTAATCATTGTTTGAATACTTTTCAGTTGATCATCCCGTTACCCCTATCATATATGGATTACCCAAGGTACATAAGTGTCTTCATATTCCACCCATACGCCTAATAGTATCCAGCAGGGGATGGGCCCCAGAACCGCTATTTATATATGTTGAAAAGAATTTACACCCTGTACTTGACACTAAAACTTTTTATTGACACTCAGTTCGAAATGGGCCATTGTACAAACCGAATGTTATTTTGTAACATTGGACATAGAATCACTGTTTACGGTTATTCCGAACCAATGAGGCATAGCTAATCTGAGAGAGGTGTTGAGTAATGCAGATATTACGTCTAATAAAAATTTCTTGATTTGTACCCTACTGGATATTATCTTGAATAACAACATCTTTATGTTTGGCAGTGACTACTACATTTAGAAGGTTGGTGTAGCTATGGGCACAGCCTGTGCCAATAGCTACACCAGCCTTTATTTGGTATATTGGGAACGTTCCTTTGTTTTCTCTAATGAGTCATACAGTAAATACATAGTATGGTATACAAGGTTTGTGGATGATATTTTTTTGTTGTGGCAGGGTACTGAACCTGATTTGAATGCATTCATTCGATATTTAAATGAGATCACTGACTTTCTTAGATTCACATATAAGTACTCTTTTCATGAAATTGAATTCTTAGATGTGAAGGTGAGTAAAGACCAGTTAAATATTGTTAAGACTGGTCTATATAGAAAATCTGTAAGAAAGAATAATTTCTTGCACACACACAAGTATGCATCCTAACCATATGAAACATAAAGTAATTAAAGGGCAGGTGTTTAGAGTAATGCGGCTCTATAATGATGATGAACAATTACATGTAGCACTCCAGAAATTAAAATCTGAGTTTTTAGAGTGAGGCTATGATAGCCGAGTGATCGATAGGCATATAGGTGAAGCTTGGAAGACTAGAGGTGATCGATGTAAACCCTTTTTTAGAGAAAGATTAGTTACGAGCCCTACCAATATTACAGAAGTTGGTAGTGTAAGAGCACAAAAAGATGGGAGTGATAACAAATTAAGGATGCCACTGACTCTTGCCAGTAATATTAGTACAGTCTGTGAAGTTATTAACAGGAATTGAGGCATTCTTTCTACGGCTGATGGATTGAAGGACGTGATTGATGATAAACCGAATTTTACATTTTGGAATAATAGAACTTTAAAGAGTCATTTATGCTATAAGTCTGATGCAACTAACATCTTGAGTAAGTCAGATAGGACAGGCACTTATTCCTGCAGATGTTGTATAGCTTGTACACACATTCATTCAGGTAGTAGTTTTATACATACACACACACATAGGTTTCAGATTCAATAGTACCCAATACGCAGACTGTAAGATGTCTAACATTGTTTATTTAGCATGCTGTGTAATATGTTTTTCATTTTATATTGGTAAAACCAACAGGCGTCTTAAAGATATAATATTTGAACGCTATCAAGACATTTAAAATGGTAAAGAGAGCAGTGTTGTGGCTATGCACAATATGAAAGAAGGATCTAGCCATATATTTAAATTTTTGATCTTAGAGATTTTATTTAATAATAAGAGAGGAAGTGATCTAGTAAACTGCACAGAAGCTGCTGAACAGAGATGGATTATGCTATTTAGTGCTGATAAATCCCCTGGTTTGAATAATAAGGTGTCCCTAAAACCTTTCTTAAAGACTAGGCCTTTGAAACATTAAGTTGCATTTTTAAATAATTTTTGCTATTTATGACTGTTTATATTTGTCCTGTTCGATTCTTAGCTAAAGCGTCTTCTGTGTAGAGACATGTGTGAATGGGCGTACCTTAGTTGAAGGTTGTGTGTCAGAGCTGGCAACTCAGCATGTAAAAATCTACTGCCAATCATTAGCGGACCGAAGCTCCGCTGTGGCAACCCCTAACCGGGAAAAGCCGAAAGACACAACAACAACATATATATATATATATATATATATATATATATATATATATATATATATATATACACATATATTTATTTTGCATTATATTTATTATAGATTATTTTTGCAAGTAAGCTATATTGATTTTAAGAGTTACTCTGCATGTATTGATGTTACTGTGTTTTTAAATGCTGATTGCTTTTAACTAATGTCATTATTTAAGCTTTGCAATGTCTTTTCATTTGTAGTCTGGATCCCTGAAAGCGCTTACTATACCAATAAATGTTGTTGCTGTGGTACGGCTGGTGTTCCTTTTTGTTTAGTCATATAGTGAGTTTGTGCACCGGCTGTTTTATTATTTGGAGAGATTCTCAGTTTTTAATTACTGTGGATATCCACATTCTGCCCCCACCCCCAATCAAGGAAACCACCTTGAAAAACTTTTAAAAAGCAAACTTCACTTTACTTAAGACTGAGGTGGAGAAGTTCACAGCCCCCATGCTAAAGGACAATGCTGTCCAAGCTGCTGAATCCCCTTACAAAGGCACGCTATGAGCACCTGCAAGAATGCATGGATCATGCTATCCCAAGCAAAACCAAGACTCACTCC
This sequence comes from Protopterus annectens, assembly GCF_019279795.1. Lineage (NCBI taxonomy): Eukaryota > Metazoa > Chordata > Ceratodontiformes > Protopteridae > Protopterus > Protopterus annectens. The sequence goes on along the minus strand of NC_056735.1, from coordinate 819,048,987 downwards.
TCCAAGAAAAGGAAACCAGTCTGGTGGACCCCTGCCATAAACAAGTATACAATAGAAGGAGGAAACTAGTACAGAAAAGAGTAAAATTCCAAGAAGGAAAGACATCCCTGATCAGTATCAGCAAGAAACTATGATCCTTCATAAAATCATCCAAGGCTAGCTTCGGAAGAAAAATTGCCTAGGACTCCAAAGATAACCATAAAGCGTTCTTTGGCTATGTCAAGAACCTAAGTAGAAACTCTCAGATCTTCTCTGAGTTAGTGCAGAATGGCATAAAATACACTGAACCGAATGATATTGCCAACATTCTGGCAGACAGGCTTAGTGCAAACCTCACCCCCCTCTCACCCCCTAAAAGGCCCATAATCATACCAGAAGAATGTAGAGCCCTGACAATCACTGACACACAGGTTAAAACAGCCCTATCCAAAGCCAAAAACACAGCTTCAATGGGACTGGAAGGTGTCCCAGGCTGTGTCTTACATGAGCTCCAATGTGAACTAATCCCTCACCTAATCACAGTGTTCCAACTCAGCCTCTCTACAGGCTATGTACTCATAGAGTGGCGCACAGCAACAGTTATGCCGCTCCACAAAGGTGGAGCCACAACTGAACTATCACCCTATAAGCCTGACTAGCCTGGTCTGCAAGGCTATGGAGCGCATCATCATGGAACTCATTAACAGAGACATTAGGATCCTCCAAACATTGGACCCTACCCAGTTTGGCTTTGTTAAGGGCAGATCCTGCCTCCTAAACCTGGTGGACTTCTTTGAGACAGTTACCAAGGCTTTAGATGAGGGAAAGGAAGTCCACACAGCCTACCTAGACCTCGCAAAGGCTTTCAACACCATTCCCCATTCTGGTATTATAGACAAGCTCACCAGTCTGAGCATAAACCCCTGTATCATGAGATGGGTTGCCAATTGGCTCACAGATAGAACCCACGTGGTGAGAGTTGCAGGCTCTAGGTCTGACTCTAAACTGGTTACAAGTGGCATCCCCCAGGGCTCAGTCCTGGGACCCCTCCTGTTTGGTATATACTTCTCAAAGGCACAGGTAGGTACAGGAGGACTATGGCTGACCAAGTTTGCAGACAACTGCAAACTGGGCACCATAATTGACTCTCCAGCTGATACCGACATCCTCCAGAAGGGTCTCACTGAGACGAATACCTGGTGTCAAAATCATGGCCTCGAGTTAAATTCCAAAAAGTGCATAGTCATCCCCTTTGGATGAAACAAAGTACCCATGAACTACCACATACGTGGTAGTCCCCTAAATACAGAAAATGTAATAAGGGATCTGGGGACCCAAGTAGATAGTAATCTCTCCTTTGATAATCATATTGCCAAGGTGGTTAGAAAATCCTTCTATGTGGCCCACCTAATCACAAAAGTGTTTGCATCTAGAACAAAAGAAGTTATTGTGCCCCTCTACTCATCTCTCATCAGACACATCATAGAGTACAACACCCCATTTGGGATGTACCTTACAAGTCACCTGCAACAGCTGGAAAGACCACAGAAGTACCTCACCAAGAGGATTACTGGCCTCAAACAGTTGCCCTATGCAGCCCAACTGAAAAAACTCCACCTGTACTCGGTTACATACTGCTTACTCAGAGGTGATCTCTGCCTAACATACAAGGCCATGTCCAACCCAGAATTGATGGACATGCTCCACCTAAAAAAAAAAAACAAATCCCCGAGAGCCACACGCTCTAGGGATCTACACCTCACCACAATGATAAATAGGACAGGCTGGAGGGATAGATTCCTGTCTCAGAGACTCCCCATGCTTTGGAACAGGATTCCAATCTACATTAGGCAGAGCCATTCACTAACACTCTTCAAGAGATACCTTGACGAGTGGATGGGAAACAGAAAACTTACCCCGGGGATCACTGCAGTGGCTCTACTGGACAGAGGCACAGGGAACAAATGGCTCTGCTGGACAGAGGCACTATGAACTAATCTAAGGGGGCAGCAAAAGCCAACACATTCTGGCTAGGCTTATAGATGCCCTCAGGCAGATAGCCTAGTACTTACCTATGAACCTATGAACCTATGAATAAGAGGAAAATTGCTCAGCAAAGGAAGAAATCCCTCTTTAGCTTATACAAACAAATTAGAGATCTTCTCAAGTCCTCCAAAGCTAATTATGAAGCAAAACTAGCCTCCCTAGCTAAGGATAATCACAAGACATTCTTTAACTGCATTCAAAATCTAAAAGCCAATACCTAGCTATCTGCTAAATTGGTTGTGGGTGGCACCACACAAATTCAACCAGAGGTAATAGCCAAGCTGCTAGCTGACAGATTTGGAGCAAACTTTACACCCTATCTCCTCCAGTCATTCCCCAAGTATACCTAGCACCATTCCTCAGCCTATTATCTCATGAGAGCAGGTCACGTTGGTGCTCTCCAATGCCAAAAACATGGCATCAGTGGAACAAGACAACATCCCAGGTTGCATTTTAAGCAACTTAAAACATGACCTAGCAAACCTACGTGGATCCCTATTTACCACAGTCTGTGAACTGCCTATTTTCTATATGAATGGAGAACAACAATAGTAATCCCTCTGCACAAAGGGGGATCACTCCAGGGATCCTAGCCAAGCTTCTGCCATGAGCAGGTCATGCTGGAGAGATAGCTACATCTCCCAGATGCTGCCACATCTCTGGAACAAGCATCAACTTTATGTGAAACAGAGCCATTCCTTGACCCTCTTCAAACACAACCTAGATCAATGGATGGGTGACCACAGATTCACTTCTTGGGTGGTACACAAGTCCCTCCTGGCCAGTGGAAGTCATTAATAAGTACCATAGACCCTTACCTTTGCAAACATCATTCACCTAACCACTGACAATAAGGCCAACTCAGTATAAATATGGCTAGGCTTGTAAAGGATCTAGGGCTATTAGCCTAGTAACCTTCTATGAACCTGTGAATCTATGAATACCAATTTTAAAGTAATAATATCTGTACATAACCTACAGAGAAATAACTGTTTTAAATATCAAAAAGTAAATCAATGTTAACTTGGCAAATTTCTCTGCAACCATTCCCATGAATATTTCATTAAAATATTAGTAATACATAGCATGCATAGCATATATGCAGTGCTCAGTCTAATAGTCTGTATTCATGCCAACACAGAACCAGAGTTAATAATATTAATAACTGTAATTCAAGTCAGTGAAACAATGGTATTCAAATGTGCTCAAAGTCTCCTTGCAAGTGTACTTGCAGAAATCATATTGAAATTAAAGTTAGTATTCATTGTCTTATTAAGGTGTTTAACAAATGGAAGTGTTAAGAATGTCATGATGACTCATGGGAAGAGAGAGAGAGAGAGAGAGAGAGAGAGAGAGAGAAGAATTGCAGCGTCAGGAAAGATATGATGTCCAAAACAGACAGAGCTAATGGGGGCAACTGTAATTTGCAGTGCTTAAAGGAAAAATACAAAAATCACATCTTTGTCTCATAGTGTGAAACAATCAGGCAGCACAGGCAGATAAATTACTCTGAGAAAATGACAGTATGTGAAACATTCTTAGCTCTTCTTTACAATGGCACAGACAGAATGATGCAAAAATTTTAAGAGTGTAAGTTTAAATATTTGAGAGGTAGAGTGCTATACAGGCAAAGCTGCCAAAATGCCATTTTGGCTAAACATTAAAATCCTAATACAGTAAAGGGAGGGGAGAGAGAGAGGAGTCTGTAAGGACTATAGCACAGGTAATTTTACAGCACATTTACATGTAGTCATTGAAAATGTTAATTGTGCCAATAACCAGAACAAGAGGAATATCAGCCACTACATAAATGGAACTGCTATATACCCTGCCTAAAATTTAGAAAAAAAAAAAAAATACAGCAGCCGCAGAATCTCTAGAAGAGCTAATGAAGATAATTCAAGTTGCACTACTCCAAGCTTACAGCTGAGAAAACGGCAGTGGTCTCAGCATTTATAGAGCACCTCACAGAGATTTATGTTTGCGGTAAATAAAGTTATTTTGTATCAGCCAAAAGTCCCCTTGCAAGTGTTCTTGCAGAAAGCAGAAAATATTTATATTAAGCAAAGTAAACCATGCTAATGAGAAGCAGGTTAATGAAAAAAAGTTTGCACTGGTAGGTAAATAGTGAAAGGAACTACCATATGTATGTTTGTTACTAGGTAAAGGTCTAGATCAGCATTTATTAAATGGTGAGGCCATCATCCCTAGGTAGTCCCATGGCTGTTTTGGGGAGGGCCAAGCAAATCAGACAATGATGAGTGCTTAAAACAATTTTATAGGCAAGTTTAGTCTAAATCTGTATACCTGATTGCTAAATAATAATTAAAGAGTAGTGTACTAAACTAAAAAGTGGTCATTTCAAGTGAGAACTGTTGAAGTTGCTCTGTGAACTTGCATACTGCAGAAAATACTCATTTATTTATTAATTTGTACTGCTGTGGTGGTGCTGCGGTAGCATTGTCGCCTCACAGTAAGACGTTGTCCTGTTCGATTCTCAGCTAGAGCGTCTTCTGTGTAGAGACATGCGTGAATGGGCGTACCTTCGTTGAAGGTTGTGCGTCAGGGCCAACAACTTGGCACGTAAAAATCTACTGCCAATCATTAACGGACCGGAGTTCTGCTGTGGCGACCCCTAACCGGGAAAAGCCGAAAGACACAACAACATTTATTTATTTATTTAGTAATTTGGTAATATTAGGTAGTCACTAATACTTTTGAAATATTGAGTGAAGGATCAGGGAATGTTTTGTATTTTAAGGATGGCAAGTTTGAGAACCTATTGCTTTTATTAAAATACAATGCATTATTATGCAAAACATCTCTAGAATACTGTCATTAGCCTTTATATAAATGCTGAATGAAACTTAGTAGCAATTAATATTTGGAACATTCAGTTTATTGCGCAAAGAGGCACAATGCAGTAGAACTTCAGATATTAATTATATATGAATAAAATAGAAAGACATCATCTTAACCCTCTGGTAACTTAAGTTATCATAACAGCTGTAGTGCCAAAGTATGGGTATCATTATGAAGACTTGTGTATGGAGAGAAGCACTTCTTCTTCAAATAAGTTTGGTTTTAGCATTACTTCTCTGCCCTGTGGATAAGGTCAAGTCATTAGCAATAAGTAACTGATCCATAAATTTAGTGGAAATGGTTTGTTTATAAATATCATTTTATGTGATTTTATGTCTCAGAGCAGAACATGGCCTGTCCTTAATAGAGGTGATTTTACAGCTCAAGACATGAATCCTTCAATTTATTGTATAAGGGCCCCATAATTTAACTGTCACCCTCTCTTAAGAGGATATATTCATGTAAACTGTATTATGGTGGGTACATAAAATAGTCCTGTGTCCCCAAAGGATATATCAGTGAGACAAACCATTATAGCTGCAAATGAAGTAATAATTTGAATTAGATTTTGGCAGACTGTGAAACCACATGATAAACAGCATTGTCAGAGGTTGGACTCATTCATTTTTCACTTAAGGTCATTTCACCTTTTGTAGACTTGATTCACTTTATTCCATAAATACTATCCACAAAGGTTCAGTCTAGTTTCATAATGAAAGAATGCCATTTCACTGTGCACATTCAGTGACCATTGCATCTTACACTCTGAAAGAAATTTCACAATTTTTTTTTAATAATAGCCTATTTCAAAAACAGATAACCCAAAAACAGTTTCTGAATTCCACAATGCAAAGGACGAAACTGAAATAAAAAGTTGTATGAAAGTTTATTTGTTCAAGTTTTGAATGCTAAACTGTTCTTAAATAGTTTTTCCTATATTAAGGTGGCTTTTTGACATAATTTGGAGGACATTTGGTTTACCTTTAAGTGGTTGATTTCTGACACATTTTTTAGGATCTTGGTGTTTCGGTTTCTGAATCCTAGTTTTTGGGTTCTTAGTTGTGTTTATACAGGAGGTCTCCCAATGTGAGTGGATGATTCTGAGCATAATTGCAAATTTTTCATCTCTCCAGAACTGGTTGAGGAACCAGGAAGGAACAACAATGAGCAGTGCCGGTTAATGTGAACTTTCCAGACTTACCAGCCTTTTAACACCTTTAATCCAGTATCTTTCAGCAGGTTCCCTACACTGGGACCAGCATATTTTGGAAGCAGGACATACAGTTTCTCCCAATGGACCATACAAGGCCATTTCATCACTGCAGTTTTTCAATATGGATTCTGGTACCGTTAGTAACAGAAATGAGCATGGAGAGTAATTACTTACAGGTGGACATATTGATGCTCAATAGTTCAACTTTAATCCAGGCCTAATTTCCTTCCATTTCACAAAATGTTCTTTGACAAGAATCATACTCTTGGTCAAAGTATTCAAACAATAGAGAAACATTTGCGGAAATTACATGGACTTAATTTGGATAATGATTATTTTGCAGAAAGTATTAAACATAAAAGGGTTCCAAAATGGCTCATATATTCCAAGTTTCTGAACAGTATGGAGAAGGACTCTGCCTTATTTAAAGACTTGGTAATGTTTTTTGATAAACAAGGCATTGAGTTGATGGAACTTTTAATATGACATAATCATATTGTTATTAATAACCTAATTGAAGAAATACAGGTCTTTAATGTTAAAATTAAGAAAGATTTATTATTCAGCATATAGACAAGTCAATATTATGTAGTTTTTACTCTAGTCAACAGGCAGGTTAAGATAATTCAAGACAGAAAATATAATAAGTTATTAAGGGATGCACAACAATATGGTGGAGGTGTGGCCTGAAATCATTTTAAAAAATACAACACACACCCCTCTTGGGTGAACAATAAAAGAACTGTAATAATTCAAAAGGTAGTATGGGTAGGCACTCCACTAATAGGCATGATTTAAATCTTAGTGATGCTCAGCATTGTAACGATAACACGCGTAGTATAAATGACCCTTAAGAGTTCTAAGTGATTAGAGGGGTTGACCTCCCAGTCTCATGAAGTGGAAAATGTGTTTCAACCCTTTCTATAGCAGACATTAGCATTCTAAGATAGATGAGATCCCACATTAGGAATGGATTTATCCATACTAGTTCAGAATCAGATAATTATATTATACCTAAACATGGAGTAGTTTACACACAATAGTTTCACAATTTCCAATTACAGCCATTTGGAACTAAATATAAATCATTTTTCATTGTCTGAAAGAGGTTTAAATGTTATAATTAGTAGTCATATTGATTTATAAGACAAACTAAACTGAATTAAAAATATATATTAGGAAAATGAATTTGGCTATCCAGTTTAGTAACAATACAGAAAAACAATAGTGAAGAGAAGGAATAAACAACACATTTCAATGCAAAATCATCTATATATGACTTGTAAATCCCTTAGTGCACGTATGTGAAAAAGCTTGCAAATAGGACATTCATGACCATCTAGAAAGGGGTATATATGTTAGGTGCTTTAATCTCCCCAAAGAAGAATGGAATCTTCACAATTCTCTTTAACAAGATAGATCCATCAGTTTAATGAAGCTTGACAAGTGCATGATTTGATTCTATTGATTATATTGGGGAGATTTTTAGTTTAGTACAGGATACAACCACTTATCTCCTAGTATCAAAAAATGAAATTTAGCTTATAAAAATATTGAATTAACTTGTTAACATACAGTTCTTTCAAAAATACATACCTGCTTATTCCTGCAATATTTTCAATCCCTAAGATACACAAAGATGGCTAGCATCCCCCTTTCTACCCTAGTGTGGCAGTGCAGGGAATGGAAATATATCCATTGGCAGTATATGTAGACCAGACCTTGAAACCTATTTTTTCAGTCCATCAGAATTTGTTAAAAAATTTGTGAGATTTTTATGTAGATTGATTCCAATTTATGGAATAGTAATATTTGTCTTAGGATTATTGATGTGGTGGATTTATTCACCTGCATACTTCATGATCAGGGGTTGGAATTATTCAATGACACCTTATTGGCTTGTCCCTTTATTTCAAGTAAAGAAGTAAGGTTATAGAGATTATTATTTTTAATAATTTTAATTATTTTGAAGGGGAGACATACAGGCAAATTAAAGATGTCATTATGGGAGCAGCATGTGTTGCCAGCTGCAACTTGGTAATTTTATGTTGGGAAAATGAACATGTGTTTTCATCCCCATATTACAGCTATTGTAAGGTGTATTTGTGATACCTGGATGATATTTTTATCATCTGGGATGTCATTGAAAAGACTCATGAGGTGTTTCTATGATTCTACAAAGCACTACTTCATTCTTGAAATTTACTCACTGTTACAACAATGATTTTTTTAATTATTTGGACAACACTATATATAAGACTGAAGAAGTATTTGAATCAAAATTGTATTGCAAGCCCACGTTTTCAAATTCATATTTAAATTTTAATAGTTATCATACAATTCATTAGGAGAAGAATTTGATTAAGGGCCAGTTTGTAAGGCTGGCCAGGATGGAGTCTACGTAATCCAGGTTTGAGAAAGAGAAGGGTAAATAAATAAACATATTTTTGGAAAGGGGCTATCTGCTATAGACAGTATAAGAGAAGAGCTCACAAAAGATTGGGTATAGTTATAAGCTTCTTCTCAGAGTGGGTTTGCATTCAGAAGTGTCAAGAATACAAAAAAATTAACAGGGGCCCTGCAGAGAGTTTTGAGTGAACAATCATTTTCAGATGTGGTATTGGGTCCAGTTATGTTCCAAATGCAATTATTAAAAACTGGAATATATTCAGGGCCAGTGAGGACATACACAATTTATTGGGGGACAAACAACATTTTCTTCATAAAAGTTGTAATAATTTAAAAAGAAGGTTTGGGGGGATATTCCTCAAGAATACAGAGAAAAGAGGTACAGTCTAATGTTAATGCTGCCCCTATTGTGAATATATCCTAGTTACTACCACCACTAAAACTGGGAATGAATATGCATTCATTTTACAGTACTGTAACTGTAACTCATTGATTAATCCACATTGTAGTGTGCACTGAATGTTAAGTGTTTTATGTTAGGAAGACAGAAAAGGCACTAAAGAAGAGAGTGCATGAACATTTCTATGATATAAAGAATACTGACATAAAATGCACTTTATGAACATTTCCTGGTTTGTAAACCATTTCGAAAATTTTTATTTGGTGTTTTGGAAATTGTAAAAAGGGGCACATGAGGAAGTGCATGGGAAACCACTTTAGAACACAAGGAATTGTATTGGCAATTGTGTCTCAATGCAACATCTTTACATTGGATCAATGAAAATGTGACTATCATACCAGTTTCAAAATTAAGAGCAGACAAATTATTACATTCTAAATATATTGTAAACTCAAGGCTTGTGATGGTAGCACAATCAATTATTTTACCTTGTTATTTATTCATCTTTTTCATTTTGCTTAATATTATATTACTTTTCTATGTAGGGATTTATTGGGAATTGATTAATTCCAAATAGTTTGCATGGTTGAATGATTAATTGATTTTAACATGTAACTCACAGTATAAATTGTGTATGGGAATGAGTACACCAGTTCTGATGAAGTCCCTTTTGATTTAAAGTGGGATGGAAGGATATATGCCCCAATTTGGTATGCTAAACTGTTTTTAAATTGTTTTCCTATATAAAAGTGAATTGTTTGACATTATCTGTGGACATTTGTTTCAGCTTCATACATTGCATGGTGGATTTCCAAAACTTTTTTTTAGGTTCTTTTTCTTTTGGCTTCTGGATCCTGTTTTTTTTTTTTTTTTTTTCTATGTGTTCCTATTTCAAAAACAGGTTCAACTGGTAACTGTGAGACGATGAAAAATAAAGCAGATTTTCTCTTCATATTTTAAACATTACATTCCCCTATATTTTTATCTTCAACAGTAATTATGAATACATATATGTATAAGTGCATGGAGTACATATATGTATAAGTACATGGAGTTATAGATCACTTCCCCAATAAAGTGATACGATAAAGTGGTACATAGTTCATCTTTTACCATTCTTACTATAACTTTTAAAGCACTCATTATTCACTTTGGTCAGTATAGCATTAAGCAATAAGTGAAAGGATCTCATTGTGCCTGAAGAGCAATTTTGTAGCACAGAGCACTTATCTCCAAAATGCAATTCTTTATTTCTCTCTGTACCCATACTGTATGTGTATTTATTGCACTCCTTATTAGGGATAAAAGGTTAGTATAAATATCTACATTTGATAGTTGCCAAATATATATATCACAGCAAATATATATAAGTATACGTAGTTCAGACAAATAAGAGCACATTATCTATAAACTGCTTTATTAACTTATTTCACACTGTCATGCCTCCTGCTTAAAAAAATGTGTGTGTGTGTGTCTGTATAATACTATATATTCAAATATATTATATTTTTCCTAGTTTTAAACAATACTGTTCTAGACATTTTTGAATTTAGTATCACAGAAAATGTTAATAATGTTAGTTGCTTTTTTAACATGACATCCCTTTAAAAGTTGCATGAAAGGGTTTTAAGCAACAGTGCTGCATAATATACTAGTAGCTGTTTTAATTGATGTAAGTCATATGAGCTCTTAAATTGAAGGGTTGTAGGTATATTTAAAGTTTATAATGTTTTATGCTTCTGAAGAAGTCCCACATACATTTCAAGGACAAAAGCACTTAACCTTTTGTACTTGGATTTCTTTTTGGATTTTTCCACCTGTTCATGTTTTGTGTTTATTAAAATAATTTTTTTATACTTTGGACTTTTGTATACATTTTGTGAAGAGAACCCTTGTTGGACTACAAAGGTATATTTACTGCCATTTTCTGCTCAGTACACATAGAGCATGTTGTTTATACCCAAATTTTTGGTGAGAAAATTCTGAGGATGCTCCAATGCAGGTGCCTGGTGAGTCACATGCCAAAATCTGCATTGTACTAAATTACTGGTCTGATGAGGACAGAGTACAATGGTACTATGAATCAGCATTGTTACACAAACTCAAACATCTATAGATCTGGGACTACAACATAACAGTGTCAATTACTTCCATTATAACTCCTAATATCAAAAATGACAACAAAATTACCATTTATTGACATACAATTTTTGATTAAATGAATTTTCAGTCAATTGTACTTTCAGGCAATTGTAGTTTTGATCAGCTGCATTACCTGGTTTCTCTTGTCAGTAAATGTCACTTGACTCTCTCTCTCTCTCTCTCTATATATATATATATATATATATATATATATATATATGGTTTACTATTGAAATTTCGAATCAGCTTCGGTCGATCATTTAAAATGTCAACCCAAAATGCTGAATTTGAAATTCTGAATAGTTAACCAAAGTGAAAATGAATACATTGACCAAATTAAAGTTTTTGAGTACAGGACTGTCAGCGGTTTTTGGATTTCTGTCAAGTTTTCTGTTGGTTCTTGTTTTCGTGTTTGTTACTATCTCCAGACCGCCAATGGATTCCTCCGCTTGTTCTTATAATTTGGGGGATGACCCAATGGAAAATTTGGGACTTCTTACTCAGCTCATACAACAACTCTACACCGAAATTCCTCATACTAACAGAAGTAATGTTTCTCTGCAGTTGTCCGGTGAGAATACCCCTCCCCCAGGACAAGGTACTCCTATCCACAATTCTAATACCATTGTAACTGACACTACTTCGGATGTAGCTTTTGAACGTTGGTTTAACAAATACATTATTTTCAACTGTGACAATGTTAATGTTGTGCAAATACGCACTTTTCAACAGTCCCTTTCCACTTTTGAAAACAAACTGTCTAAATGCAAGATGTTACAAGTGGAAAATGCCTACTTTCTTGAGTGTATCAAGAAAAAGGTAGCGCCAAAGGTACTTAGGTACTGGAAATTTCGTACAGACTTGACTGTGGATTCTCCATTATACTGTGAGTTGGTTACTCTGTTTGATAGGCAAGGTACTGAATTGCTTGAAATTTTGATGAAAAACAACAACAAAGTTATTGATTTGTTACACTCAGAACTTTCTGAGCTGGACAGAGTGTTATATGATGATCTTTTGTTTCAACATTTTGTTTCTGCCTCCCAACATGTGTTAAATAAAGTGGACAAGATCATTGCGGATGATAAAAACCGCAAAATAAAAAAAAACTTGACAGAGATATTAGAGCCTATCAGTCCAGTACAGCCTTCCCTAGACCAACGGCCACTCTTGTTCAAGATACTTCATACAACGACTCTCCTGTTGGTAGCGGTCCTGTGAGAGGTGAAGCTGAAGAGCAACTGGATCACCGGTTCCCTTTAGGGGAAGAACCATTGAGGAGATTGGAAAGGATATGCAACCAAACACAACAGGAGAGTTACAGTCAACATTGGCCCTATGTAAACCAGGGTTATCAGCGGAATTATTTTCAACAGAACATGACGTGGCAACAATTCAGACGGAATTAAAGGATTTGTTAACTGGTTTGGATTTTCATATATCTTTTGATGTTAGTTCTTGTTCCAACTCTGGGGACGTGTGTTATGAGTCGGGGGATGTATGCATTGTGTCCTCATCTGTTGTTTATAACACAGCAGGTAACTTTTCAGTTTATAACTTTTCTAATCAGTTCTTTGATGCTGACATAGCTAACCTGTTATGTAAAGGCTTTAACTTTGTACATGCAAAACATTCTGACATTGTACAACTAATTCTTGACTTGAAACTTTTTCTGCGTAAGATAAACTTACGTTTATTGTTTGATTCTGTTTCACATAGTGTTCATGGTAATGCTTTAAAAAAGAAAAGCATTTTTAATCCCCCCCTTGTCAATTTTTTGACTATTTTTGAACGTATGGTTGAATTTGAATTTAGAACTCTTTTGAGTTCAAGGTCCGTTTGTGATGACACTGGGTTGAATTTATCCAGCACTGAATATGTTTTATTAAGAAAATTATGTATGGATAAATCCCTCAGAGTCATGAAACCGGACAAAGGGAGCGGAGCATTGGTCATGACTAGATGTGACTACAACAACAGAATGAATACTCTGCTTTTAGGTGATGCTATGTATGAAGAAGTTTCCCTGAATTGTGTCAATACTTCACATTATAGGATTGATTTACTTCTTAAAGACCTGCTTGATCAGGGATAAATTGATGCTGAAATTTATGAATTTCTCACAGTTAGATTTCCTAGCGTGCCGAGTATTTTCGGCATACCTAAAATACACAAAGACAAGAACAATCCTCCTATGAGACCAATTATTAGTGCATCGGGATCTAAAACACATTTTCTGGGTAAATATCTTGACATTATGCTGAAAAATGTTTGGAAAATGTGGAATACATTTGTATAGATTCCTGGCACTTTTTGACAAAACTTAAAAACTTGCCTTTTGATGAGAATGTTAGTTTTCTAACTGTGGATGTTACCAACTTGTTTAACATCATACCACACTCTTTGGGTTTTGAATGGTTTGAAGAATTCTTGTTTGACTGTAATTTATTTTATAATAACCAGGTTTCTGTTTTGATAATACTTATGGAAATTATTTTAAAGTGTAACTTTGTTTATTTTGATGGACAGTTTTTTGTACAGAAGAGTGGGGTAGCTATGGGGGCCTCATGTGCCCCCATTTTTGCAAACATTTTCATGTACATGTGGGAGAAGAAATGTATCTTGCATTCTTCTTTTTCTAGTCAATGGGCTCTGTATGTACATTATATTGATGATTTATTCTTTGTCTAGAATGGTGATCCAGCAGAAGTGTCCCATTTTTTTACCTATATCAACAGTACAATGCAGTTTTTAAGATTTACTTCAAAGTATAGTGTAGATGAAATTCACTTTTTGGATGTTACTATAAGAAAGGATTTGACCAACGCTTCCTCTGTTAGTGATTTGTACAGGAAGCCTACATATAGCAATCGTCTATTACACTATCAGAGTAGCCACCCGGAACATGTCAAGAAAGGAGTTGTTAAAGGTCAATTTATTAGAATTTCACGCATGGTTAGCAGCACTGAAGATTTTCATACTTAGATTAATTGTTTAAAGGGTATGTTTTTGGCTAGAGGATATCCTCTGAAATTAATTGACAACGTCATTAGTGAGGTGTCAAATATGAGACTAGATGGGAAATTGTGCCTGTTACTTTTAGAAAATACTTATGCAGTGAATACGACTAAAAACACCCCTCTTGGGGAAGTAGACTACGAACGAGTTTGTTCCTTCATTACAAATATCTATTTAGATCACAATGAGATATACAGTATTTTAAAGAAGTATTGGAGAATTTTTTATGGACAAGATACTATCTTGAGTTAGGTTGGTGCATACCCTAGGGTTGTTTACAGGAGAGGGGTTACCATCAAAAATTAACTGGAGAGGGAATTTCATCCCATTACAAGTAATGGTGGGTTAGGCACCAGGAAGTGTGGGTTTTGTTCACAATGTTCTTACATTTTGAACACAGACAAGATTATTATTAATCACACATTTATTAAGTCCAAGGGTAAATTTTCTTACAGCACTGTGGGAGTTATTTATGAAGCTTTGTGTATTAATTGCAAGGGGTCATACATTGGTAAAACCAAAAGGCACTTTAAAGACAGGGTATACGAACATATTAGGGCTATAAGAACCCAGAACAACACTAGTGCTTTATTCAAACACATCAATAAAAAACCCTGGACATGATTTTATATTTTGTTTCACTGAAAAAGTCCCAAAGAACCCTAGGGGTGGACCATGGGAAGATTATCTTGATTTTAGAGAATTGTTTTGGCAGATTAAATTAGACACCACTACCTTCCCTGGCTTGAACGATGTAACAAATTTAACTAGCCTACTTAAATTGCGAGCATATGAAATTTAAAGTTGTTCAATTTTTAATATATTAATTTCCTATTTTATTACCTACTGCTAATTTTATATCAAGTTATTTTTAGGGTGTAGAGTTGTTTGTGTTTATATACTATGTTTTTTTTATGGCTATGACATTTTTATTGCATTTGGCACTTTAAGCATGTAGAACTATTTATTTGATTGTTTAATTGAATCAGGTGATGCTTTTATGCTATAAATTAAACATGTTTTTGTTTTATTTCAGTTCTGATGAAGTCAGCCTGTGGTTGCTGACGAAAGCGCTTAACTGTTGTGGTTTCCCGAATAAAAGTTTTTGAGTACAGGACTGTCAGCAGTTTTTTTGATTTCTGTTAAGTTTTCTGTTGGTTCTTGGTTTCGTGTTTGTCACTTAACCATTTGTACTTGGATTTCTTTTTGGATTTTTCCGCCTGTTCATGTTTTGTGTTTATTAAAATTATTTTTTTTTTACTTTGGAGTTTGGTATACATTTTGTGAAGAGAACCCTTGTTGGACTACAAAGGTGTATTTACTGCCATTTTCTGCTCAGTACACATAGAGTATTTTGTTTATACCCACATTTTTGGTGAGAAAATTCTGAGGATGCTCCAACTGTTGCAGGTGCCTGGTGATTCACATGCCAAAATGTGCATTGTACACAATTACTGGTCTGATGAGGGCAGAGTACAATGGTATTATGAATCAGCATTGTTACACAAACTCAAACATCTATAGATCTGGGACTACAACATGACAGTGCCAATTACTTCCATTATGACTCCCAGTATCAAAAATGACAACAAAATTACCATTTATTGACATACAATTTTTGATTAAATGAATTTTCAGTCAATTGTACTTTCAAGCAATTGTAGTTTTGATCAGCTGCATCACCTGGTTTCTCTTGTCAGTAAATGTCACTTGACTCTCTCTCTCGATATATATATATATATATATATATATATATATATGGTATACTATTGAAATTTCAAATCAGCTTTGGTCAATCATTTAAAATGTCAACCCAAAATGCTGAATTTGAAATTCTGAATAGTTAACCAGAGTGAAAATGAATACATTGACCTCCATGGTTTGATGTATTCGACATAGCAGATTGTGATGTCACTCAACTCATGCTATGCAACAGTAACTTACTGTCGAACTCTAGAGTCAACAGTACTTTAATTCTACTATTTTGCAGGGGAGCTACGCACTCCTGCACTACCCATGTGGTGGACTGTGCCCACCACACCCCTTGCACATTAAATATACCATCGCCAAGATCGCACTACAGTGAGGAAATAGGCTAATTCCCTGTTCCTCACTGAAGTGTGACCTCCCTTCACAGTCTCAGTACTTTGCTTACCAAAAAGATGAGTGCACCATGCAACTCAATTAAACTTGGTCGACCTATTTTGGTTCAAATTCTTCCATCTTGTGCACCATGATTTTGAACATCGGCCATTCGACTGACTGCCATTTTGGTGAGTCATATACATATGATATATATATATATATATATATATATACACACACACACACACACACACACACACACACACACACACACACACACACACACATATATATATATATATATATATATATAGAGAGAGAGAGAGAGAGGGAGATAGGGATAGCCATAGATATAGATACAGATATATAGTTATATAAATGTATGATAGCCTACTGAAATACACAATGACTCAATCCATTGCAAAAAACTGATCTAAACCACATTCAGCTGCACATTCACACAGTCACCATTCATTCATGCACCAAAGACAGACAGATACATACACACACCCAGACACATGCACACACACATACACACACACACACACACACACACACACACACACACACACACACACACACACACACACACACACACACACACATATATATACACACACACACACACACACACACACACACACACACACACACACACACACACACACACACAGACACACACACACACACACACACACACACACACACACACACACACACACACACACACACACACACACACACACACACACACACACACGCACACACACACACACCAAAAAAAAATCTCCGCAAAATGCTTTTTACATAATTGCAGTATCCCTTGCACACTTATGCCCCTAATACTATATAAACAAATCTGAATCATACTACATTTGGGAAAGAGCATATTCATAATCTGCACAGTAGTGCAGTCTCAGCTGGCAGGTACTATAGCAAGAAGTTGGCCAGTATTTCATTAGATAGATGGCTGCCCATGATCACATAAATTACCCACATATTCTATCTATATATATGTGTGTGTGTGTGTGTGTGTGTGTGTGTGTGTGTGTATATATATATATATATATATATATGGGTGCATTTGTTGTTGTCGTTAACACTGGCACACAAAAAAGCTGACAATATACCATGCATACCTCAAGACAAATTCTTGCAGTATGCATTTAAAACATTTTTTTTTTTTTTTTTGCTTTTTTTCTGGGGTGCAATCAATCTTGCACCCAAATGTGGAGCGGGGAGGGGCTACACTGCCTACAACCTCGACTAATTATATATTCTCCCTCCACGACTGCACATTCATGGTGATAAGGAGATAGTTCCCATCCCTGATACTGTGTCGGTCTCACATAATTATCAACCGTTTGTCTTTTCGACCAAAGTGTGCCAATAAAGCAGGTGTCAACTTTAAAGACAGTCAGTGTTATGATATAAATCACAAAAAAGTGCATGGAGTGCGTTAAGTGCTGAAGAGGCTTGCAAAGCAAAACTGCAGCCTACTGCTAATTTGCTGTTGTGTGCCTTCATTAAAATATCATTTCTACAACTTTCCAGTTTGGATGTGTTCTGCTTTTCTGTTTGAGATATATCTATATCAATATTTATATCTATATCCCTGATATTCAGTTGTATGCTACCTCAACAATTGTAAAAGTTATAGCATTGTAGATAAATTCATCTTATGATTCAAAATGGAAACAAGTACATTAAAAATATTATTAGTCAATAATAAATATATCACAACCAGTCATAAACAACTAGTCCATAATAATGTTATCTGGTTATTAAAAGATTTTTGTGTAAATGGAATTACAGCCTCTTCTCAAATTCCCATTCTCCTTGCAAACGTTCACATATTCTAACCATTGTATTAAAAACGTAATATTTTGTATGTTTCCAGTTGCATATACAAGTGACTGCTTAGGAACTTGTAACTTCAACAAAATGCTAGTTTTACTACTAATCGATCTCTTCTCTCCTGTGCATACCTCTACCCCTCCCCTACTTCCACAATATCTCTCCTTTTGGTTCTTTATATAAACACTGTCCTTCTTATCTTTCGTCTTCACACTACTATGCTTGCTAAAACAACTTTAATGTTTATAATTCCCTCATTCTAGCATACCAAGCCAATTCCTTCCACAAACTCCACATCACAAATGTACTATTCTCCAACTCAAACATATACTTCAAAACACAACCAACCCAGTATAAACATACACATTTCACCACAACTGTACAATAGCTCTAACACGCTACTCTTCACTTTTAAATACATGCACACACATACACCTCTGTACACGTTACACAAATATTCCAAACTTTATCCAAACTCACTTACTGTTTTCTACACCCACTAACACAAATGAAACTATGAGGAGATATATACCCTAACCCAGGCCCACAACTCTCCTCTCTCCCAAAACTCAAACCCATTCTGCTTACAATCTACCCCCCCAAAGAACAATCAAAATCAAGTCTTCAGTAATCCCTCACCCAACACTCCACTTACTAAAAACAGCTCTCACCTGTTAATTATTAACTTCAACCTAATAAGCACTACAAATAAAGTAAATGAATTTCATGCTGCCATCAACCTGACATAGCTGTCTTAACTGAGACCTTGCTCAAACCACATATAAAAGATGAACAATTTTACCCAAAGGCTGCAGCTTACTCAGACTTGACAGGACAAACAAGCAGGTTGGAGGTATTGCTATCATGTTTAAAGATTTCCTCAAACTAGACTAACTAAACTCCACCCCACCTGACCTTCCCAACTACAAAACATTAACAACATGCCTCCAAATAAACTCCCATAAAACAATAATAATTGTCACCTACTTCCCTCCCGGGATCAACCTGGCCAACATTGAAAACCTCTAGTGATCATCAGTAACTTTCAACAAAGAAGCAGTAGTCCTAGGTGACTTCAGTCTAGACTGGTTTCCCTGCTCCTCTGATAACCCCTCCAACTTTATCAACCTCTGTATCTTCTCTCAAATTATCAACTCTCCCACCCGCATGGACGAGCATACCAAGAAACAGTCAATACTAGACTGGATTCTAATAAACAAGACTAACTATGGCCATCAAGCATACTGCCTTCCAGACACCCTATGACCAGACTTTCTTCTCAAGAAAATGATATGTACCCCTAACAATATTTAAACACATTTGAAGCAAAAAAGCTTTTCTTCTAATATTTTCAATATACTGGTACAACAATGTGATCGGTCCCCTTTAAAATGCCTCCAGTTGAACCTCACAGTTCAGTATTTCAACAATACGTTCCTCACTATATTAAATAACCTAGAGCTCCCATAAAGAAAATACACACCAAAACTAAACAATTACCTTGGCTAACTAAAGCAACATACTGCTACTGAAACAAAAGGATAGAGCTTGGTCAATATACCAAAGTTCCAAAAACAAAGACAACCTCATTGCATATCAGCATCTCAGAAACCAAGCCCAGAAGCAAACCAACCACAATAAAAAATCATACTATCAGTCATCCCAACAAAAGTACCAGAACAGCAGCCCGGCAAAGTAGTAAATAACTCCTGGATCCTAGAAGATCCACTATCCCAGCACATACCACCAAAAATACCACTGATAGTATAGCATCCCAATTCAATTCACACTTTATAATTTCTATAACTTTTCTCATAAACTATAATATTAACTTAACCTTAACAGTACCCAATTCTGCATAATCTAACCCTAACTCATTCTCTATGAAGTACATAAAAAGTAACTACATAAAAAAACTCATAGCCAAATTAAAAACACTCATCTCCTGCAGCTGAACAGCTGCCCAACAAATTTCTGAAAATAGCTGTGATTTCCATCAATGATCCCATCTCAGTACTAATCAACTGCTCTGTGTCTGAACTATAAATACATACCTCTGGAAAACATCCCATACCATCCTCCTACACAATGTTGGCCTCCTCCATAGACTTCTCAAACTATAGACCCATTGCTGTTCTCTCTCCTCTAGCCAAAATTCTAGAAAAATGCATCCATCAACAACTCCTAGACTATTTCCTTAAGAATAACCTGTTTTCCAATTCTCTACATGATTTCCAACTTAAACACAGTACCAAAACTGCACTATTAAGTTTCACAAATACTGTAAACATCCTCAGAAATCAAGGCCATCACATCTCTTCTATTTTCCTTGACATGTCCAAGAACTTTTGATATAGTATCCCACCAAACACTCCTCAACATACTCTCAACATAGAAGCTCAGTCAAACATATCTGTATTGGTTCACAGCTATCTTTCTAACAGACAGCAGGCAGTCAAATGGGAAAACAATCTCAACCCCCTTCATCCCATCTCTATTGGAGTTCCCCATGGCTCTATCCCTGGACCTCTCTCTTCATGATTTTTGCCAGTAACCTCAGCAGTGTCACTCAACTAGCCTCTATTGTTTAATATGCTTATGATTCCTGCCTCACCTGCTCTGTTCCTAACCTTCTTGATCTACAACTACAAGAAAAAACCACAAAAATCACTGCATGACATAGAAAACTACCTCGCTGACCACCAACTCATACTCAACCCAAACAAAACAAAGCTAATGGACTTTTCCAATACAAAACAAAAAAAAAACAACCATGCCCTCTCATTATCTACTCCTCCACACTAAAATCAAATCTGTCAGTCAAACAAAACTTCTAGGTGTCACAATTGACATCTATCTAAAATTTGACAAACATATAACCATTCCTTACCAACAACTCAGACTAGCTACCGCCTATCCACCCTCCTTTACTCTTCCCATATGTTTACAACCTACACAAGACAGATCTAAATAATCTAGAGACCTGCTATAACAAAATATCCATGTTTGCTTCTAACCAACCCCATAGATCAGACCACTGTATCTCACTCCAAGAATTCAACTGGATTGAACTACCCAACCAATTATTTATTAGCCAACTAACTATTGCTCAAAACATCATTCACAGACCTGAAAATTGCCCTGCTCTTAAGGACTTAGTTCAAGTAAATACAAACCTCACATCACTAAAGTCATCTGATAAATTTTTACTAATGGTAACAAGATCCAACAACAACTACGGAGACTCCCTAACTCTAATAAAACATCCAAAACCTGGAATTTATTAACAAACCATATCCTAGCAGCAACAAAATTTAAACTACTTCTAAAAGAACAACTTACCAATCACTGGCTATGCTCCTGTACATTACCTGGCTAGCTATCCCTAACTATTTCTCTCCTACTCTATTTAGGCCAACATTCTGATTTATACTAATTGCTACTCTTCTATGTTAAACATGTCTATTTCTAACTTAATAACTATGTTAAAGTGATAAAGCTGTAGCTATCTGTCATCTATCTATTCCTAGCCATGTATTCTCTGATGAAATATGTTGTACTTGTTACTATGTTTATATACTGTACTATAAAATATGTAACTGCCAGCCATGTGTATACACTCTAATGTATTACTATCATTCTTGAACCATGTATATAATATCCTTCTGTATGTCACTGTACTATATCTTTATATTTTTGAGCTTTTCTCCCCGGTTCTACACTGGAAATTGGTTATTGACCCAGCCGGATACTACCCTGTAAACAAACGTAAAATAAATAAATAAATAAACAAAGTAACTTCATTTATTGGCATCAATTATTAAATGGTACTAATATATACACTATTGAAAATGTAAGGTCCAAATACAATCAAGATTCTGAGAACTGGACAATTCTACAAATATTTCTTGACTTTGTGAACACAGAGATAAGATATTTAATCTAGATAAGAAATTGTTCCCTAAATTATTGGAATTCTTAATAAATATCAATAATAGTGCAATGAAAAATAAATCATATTTGTCACAAATGTATAAAATTCTTAAGTTTGATTTCACATATTTAGACAATTCCCATTGGAATTATTTCTAAAAAATTAATTATGAAGACTTCTCTGAAGAAAACAAGAAAATAATATTAAAATCTAAAAATAAAACCACATCTTCATTAATTTGGAAAATTTTCACTTTGAAATTCTTACACAGAGCTTTTGCCACTTCTAACAAAATTACAATTATGTATTTCTCAAATAGAGTTAAATGCCTAAGATGTGATTCTGAAATAAGAGCTGATTCAATGCATATGCTATATGAATGTGAAGTCATCTCCCCTTTTTGGAAAAAAAAAACTTCATTCAAGCTCTATGGTCAGATAGATGTAATATTTCTAAATACTTAGTTTTATTTAATGCTCCGGTCCCTGAGATAATTCCAAAAATCCAAGTGCCTCTTCTCTGGTCTATTCTTGCTATAGCCAAAAAAGTCTAAGTATTTTGGATTTTCCCGGTTAGGGGTCGCCACAGCAGAACTCTGGTCTGCTCATGCTTGGCAGTGGATTTTTATGGTGCCAAGTTGCCTGCCTGACGCCCAGCCTTCAAAGAAGGCACACCCATTCACACTCGCACCTATCTGCATGTCTTTAGCGTCACTCGACTGTGGGGAGGACATGCAGACTCCACACAGAAGGTGCTCCAGCCAAGAATCAAATGGGAGAACCTCTTGCTGTGAGGTGACAACGCTAACCGCTACACCACTGCGGCCTCATTATAGCCAAAAAAAGTAATTACTAAATATTGGAAAAGGAAAGTTACACCATCTAGTGTTGAATTTATTAGTATGACAAAAATTGTTTGCAGTAGTGAATTGCACACTATAGAGATGAGAATTTCTAATACTACGCATTCATATAAATCTTGGCTTAAACTTAAAGACTTGCTTGAAAAATATTAATTGTTGTTATGTACGTTCCTCTTCTAACCTAACTTCCTCTCTTCTAAACACTTAGTCTTGTAAATAAGACTGTCACTAGCTAAACTCTAACCTATTGTTTAAATCCTTGTACCTGATGTGAAGTATTGTACGTAACTCTCCTGTACTACAACTAATTTTAGCTTTCTTAAGTAATATTCTGTTTATTGCTACTTTATATCTAGAATGAAAAAAAATCTGTTTTATTGTTTAATAATCCTTTACGTACCTTGTAACAATATTTTTATACTTTGTATATCTGTGTGGAGCTTTTCTCCCCGGGCCTCTACTGAAAATGGAAATATGTCCAGCTAGACTAGCCCGGTCAACAAATGTAAAATAAAATAAAATAATAAATGTATAACTTTGATGTATTGATAGCTATGGGCCTATATAAATAGTCATTTGTTTGGTTTATAATTGATATGTTTATCTATTGTTTTAAAACCAAATTAAAAAATATAAAGAATGAAAATAACACTGTCCAAAAATGTATATTATTTCACTGAAGAATAACATCAGTTATACGACATTTATTAGCAGAGGACAACGTCAGTATATTTCACCTTTTTGCCAGGGACGTAAGCATGATTTACAATACAAAACAAAATGCAGAAGTGGGTTAGACCTATATAAGATTAAAAGCTGTTACAAGAAAAGTAGATCTGTTGTCAAAATCTGTGTGATTGGAAATCCCATTTATATTTTGCTACATAATGTTATCTACAGTTCAAGTTACAGATCAGCTGTTCTGTATAGTCTGCAGCTATATCTGTAAATTATTGTATTTGATGAATAAAGTGTACATGCCTATTTTCTCCTGCAAGATCCAGTTACTTATATCTGTATTTTGTGTTAGCAATTTTAAGTACTGATATGCAAGTGCTCACTGAAGTTTCCTAAAAATGTATTTTCAAACAAGACATATGGATTTGTTTTGAATATCATCTTAATATTCAAAACATAATTGTTAAGTATGCCATAGGACATTAAAATGCATTTCTCTAGTCATTTTGTACTTAATAGATTCATAGGTTCATATGTAAGTACTGTGCTAGCTGTCCTTGGGGGCCATTTTAAGCCTATCCAATTTCCCTTTTTGTGCTTGAAATAACCTGTCCTATTTGGTTAGAGATTAGCCGTACCCATCCAATGTATTTTCAAACAAGACATATGGATTTGTTTTGAATATCATCTTAATATTCAAAACATAATTGTTAAGTATGCCATAGGACATTAATATGCATTTCTCTTGTCATTTTGTACTTAATAGATTCATAGGTTCATATGTAAGTACTGTGCTAGCTGTCCTTGGGGGCCATTTTAAGCCTATCCGATTTCCCTTTTTCTGCTTGAAATAACCTGTCCCATTTGGTTAGAGATTAGCAGTACCCATCCCATGCTCAATAATATAAATTTCACCTTCTTCTTTTGGTCAAACAATTATCCATGTAATGACTTTTTCAATGGTTTTATACATGTTTGCTAAGATATACACAGCATATGACGTAATACTGGATGCTTATTGAATATGCTTTCTTGTTACTATGTACATTGTTTCATATTTCTAATGATATGTCATATAATATCAGTAGATGGCTAAAGTTGCCTTTGTGATATTTAACTCTTATTCAAGCTCAGCATAAAATTTAATGATTGAAAGTGCAGTGACAAACAACATAACTTAATTTGGTAAAACTTCCTTGCTTATTAACATTTATAAAATACTCAGAAGACGTACCCAATGGAAACAGCATTATAACAGTACAGGTGTGTATTTATTTGTGCAAATCTTCACCTCATAGTAGAAGAATCATTTGCTCTTCTTGTTCATAACTCTAAAATAACAATTTAGACATTGTGAGACGGTCACTAATAATTCAAAACATTTACAATTATCTGTGTTACTCATCAAATTTAATTTCATGAACTTCTGTCCTATGTATTTGGAGCTTGACCAAGAAAGCACATCTTTGTCACATAAATTATATAAAAAACGTCTCTTATAGGCTGTGGGTCCATATTTGTTTAGATAAATAATACATGCTTGGCATTTTTAGCTGTATAATGAAACTGTCTTTCATTTTCTGAGAAATTATCTTTCCACTTAATGTATTTTGATATTATAACACTGCTACTCATGGCTGTATTGAAATAACGACCACATATATTATTTTCAAGTTATCATGCACAATTAGACAACGATTATTTAAGGCACCATAACGTTTTAGTTGAGGCCTACAAAGTAATCTTTGTTTTAGCCGCTGCAATACATAATTTTGGGTGGTATTCATAATTATTGGGTAAATGCATAAAGGGAATCTGTACTGAACATGCATTTTAGCAGCAACCACATGATTCATAGAGGCCATTTATGCTGATACACAATTCTTGCAAATTGGTGTAAGTAAATATACTGATAATGAATTGTAAATGAGAAATTATATAAAAGCATATATGCTAATAAGTCCTTCTCCTACCTGTCTGTGCTTTATGGCTATTATCTGATACATTTCTGCACCATCCACAGATTCATTATAAGAGATGCAATCACATCTTTACTATCTACTTTGTAATCCATGAAGATGCTTTCTTTTGCTGCTAGCTTTGCTATTTCCTCTTGTTAGGTTCTTGTCTTTGGTAAGCCAAAACTACACACAGAACACACTGACCAATAAGGTGGAAATAAGGCAGAGAATAACTCATCATAATTTTGATGATCACGAGATACTTGACCGATACAGGATGGACATGGATATTGAAAAGGTCTTAATGAATATGTATGGCCTCCTCAGGGGTGCTGGAAAGATGTGATGAATTCCTAGACTTTTGGATACTAAGGTAGGTGTAGCCCTCTCTATTCTTTCAACTAGGACCTTCTGGAGACAGAGTGGGGGTGTACCGGGTATCTCACAGGCTTCTGTCTCAGGGATACTTCAGTAACTTCTGGACATAGTCTTAACATGTATGAATCAGTATATCTCTTTCTCAGTTTCACTTTGGGTGTTAGCCAGGAGTATATGTGCTTTTATAAGTGACATGTTTCCCTGAGGTGTACATTGTGATAGATTGCACCCATGTTGCAATTAGGGTCTTGTCTAGTCCATGGACGGAGTGATACCACAATAGAAAGGGCTCAAATTCCATCAACTTTCAGGTAGTGTGTGATACATGAGGGTGCATCACTAACGTGTTTAAGTAGCATCCTGGCAGTGTACAGGATTTCCATATCTGGCACACCAGCTCACACTACCATTTCTTTGATGCCTAGTGGTCATCTTGTTAGCAAATGTAAACTTTTTTTTGTTATCATGTATGCACTTGTTCATAAAAAAATGTATTGCTTAGTACTACACAACTTTTTCTTTGTTTTGGCTCCCCCTCCCTACTCTATCTCTCTTTTCTTTCTTCCCAGATGATGCTGGATATCCATTGTAACCATGGCTCATGATATCAGTGAGAAATCCAAGTAGAACTGTGGAAGATAATTATAAAACACCCCTGTCATAGATCTGTGTTATCAATCGAGAGAGTCTTCTGCATGTTCAAAAGTTGATTTAGATACCTGTATGAGTCTGTGGGTGCCCCTCAATGTGAACCAGCTGTTGCATGTAGGATGTTTACTACATGTTGCATTCTGTATAACATAATTTTACCCAGTCTGGTGGTGAAGTGACCCATGCTGTTATTGTGGCTTCCAGTTCTAGTTCTTCTATGATTAATGATGACCCACTGGCAGTAATAGTAAGGGAGCTCATGTGTCAGGTTCGTGAACAGCATAAGGCTATTCAGGTAAAGAGGTAGCATCTAATTCAGAACTATAGACCTGACATTCAAGTGTTTTCTTTCTTGTAAAAACACATAGAGTATAATTGATGCATACAGTGCTATGTGTTGGGCTATGCTTTGTGCTGCATGCATGCTCTGTTGTCACTGTTAATAGGCATTCCCTTTCCTCTTATCTTTAAATATTTTTTGCCAGTACAGTTAATGATATTAATATTTAAAAAAGTGATGCCCTGACTCATTGACATCAGTGCAGTGATGTCATGTGGTGGCATATAAAGAATAACCACATTTCTAATTTTTTGCACAATAAATAATGTCAAGGGCATGTAGTTAACACATGAAGTGGTACATTTAATAAGAAGTGTTATTTCAAATTTTACTTGAGTAAATACCTTACAACTGAATGAAAAATGCATCACATTCATTGTATGTTAGGCAATGTTTCCTCAGTTTTAACTATTAAATATTTGAACTGACTTATTCTTCTAGCTTAAGGTATTGAAACAGATTATTTCATTTTGTCATGACCAATAATTTATGTCCTCAGAAACATACATCATAATTTGTGCAGGGCTGAGGGTGAAGTGGCAGCAGTGCTAGATTACATGTCAAAATACTCATTTAATCTTTGTCAATTTTTTAAGGAGTGTTTCTCTCAGTATTGTGGATTACTACATTTATATTCTTGGTAATTGTTAATGGTAACAATGATAATGGATTGTCCATTAATGGTGCAAATGACTGCAATCTTTATCTAGAAAAGGAGTATGATGATTATGCTCCTACATCTAGAAGAAGACAAATCCATTAAGCACTACTAAAGCAAGAAACCCAACATCCCCTGCTTAACTTATTAAGGTCAAGTCTGATGCAAGGTAGTCAAATTTGCCAGTACTGACTAGAAAATATAGTGGAAGGACAAAAAATAAAAAAATAAAAAAACAGATGCAAATGTGAAAAATAATCACCACTTCATAGAGGTACACTGATTGATCCCATGTTTCCAGAGCCATTTTGACTTTATTCCTATAAAGTTTAATACAATAAAAAATAGCTCTTAAAGATTGTAGTAATTTATGACATTGAGTGAATTTATTGGGCAGTATTCTATATTGTTTGTGGAACCTGGTGTATTTCACTGATAACAGAGCAAAAGTTGTGGATATGCTTGTAATATGCAAATATGCCTCAGTGAACTTAAAATATTATGGTGTATAACATAGTTTAGCAGCAGCACCAGTGCACTGTATAGTAGTCACAGCCACTCTCTAAGTCATGAAAACTGTCTCATAAAGCTTGATGTACATTAACAAAGTTAAGGAAATTATACTATGCTAGTGCAAGCTGTGTGACATTTATATGTAATACATATCCTCAGCAATCCCTCCAGTAATCCAAGAGACAACAACAGATGTCTCTGTAAGTCATATATAAATAAAATGCACATTATTTCTAATGAAAAAAATTAATAAAGGTGAAGGTTAGTCATGGCCACTTTGTCAGATCTAAACGTAGCTAACAATGTGTGCCGAGCATGTGTGGGGAACACAGGTAAAGCACACATCCAAGGAAATAAGGAGATAGAAAAACAGATGGGGGTATAGGTGAAGAAGAGGGATAGTCAAGATGCATGTTAAAAAAGGAAAATCTAAGAGACAGTCAGAGAGGCAAGGGCAACTTTTTGTGGTAGGAGTAGGCCATTTTTTTTTTGTTTGTTTTGTTTTTTGGAGAATAGAAGGAATGGAAATACAGGGAAAGAAGTGGAGAAGGGCAAAGCACCAGGTATACACATATATAACACGCATCACAAGACATGAAAGAGAAATGTTAAAAATAAACAATAAGTAAAGGTTAGGTACACAGACGGCACACATGGCAACATGGGCAATGGAAAGTTGACAAACAATGTGGGGATGCATAGCTATGGAGAAATAATATGTACCTATGCACTATTATATTATGACTTGTTGCAAATTGTCAGGCAGTCTTACTTGAATGTGTATGACAGGTGGCAGCTGTGTGTTGTAGGGTAATAAGTACATGTCATAGTGTACTTTGGATATTGAATTCAATACCCAAATAGTCTAGCAACCATGTAAGTATAAGCCAAATAACAGCACAGATGAGTAAATGCAGTTCATGAAATGCTGGAGAACACCATCAGAAGGCAGAACAGAACCTACAACCACTCATTTGAAAGGCAAACAGCCAAGTACAATGCTAAACAGCAGTACTGCAGCAAAGCAACCCAATGGGCGCTACTTTCACAAATAGGTGTACATAACTCAAACAAATGTATAATGAATTGTGCACAGACGCATGCCATGCCAGAGCCAACACATGTGGTAGACATATATGTATAACTTCTATTGGCCTAACAGGAATGTATCAGAAAGCAATACACATGCACACACCAATGACATGTAATACTATAGATTCTGAAATTTACAATTAATGCTATGTAGCAACTATTATGCTGTGCATATGATGTTCAGCAAATTACACTGGTTAATATATAACACACATATATAACAAGAGCAAGGACGTATTGCAAGCAATAACCAGTAACTTATGTGCATATGTCTAGCATCTGTGCAATGCCCATAGGGTTGGTCCATGTATGAAAGTAGATGAGAATTCCAAGGAACGTGAGCATATACTATGCATACGGAAAAAATATCTGCCATACCTATAAAGGGGGTGGGAAGGTTGACAGCACAGGCCCACATCAAGAAGGACATGCCAGGAAATCTACATAGGCAAATGGTAAAGCAAGACAACACTATGTAAGGGGCCACATTTCAAATGCATGTGTGCACCACATTGGGTGGTGTTGAAGTCAATCCAAACTACATTGAAGTGAATGGCCAATGTATGTCACATGGGCAGACTGCATTGTCACCGTCAACAAAGATGGCCATGCATAAAAAATACACACACACACACACACACACACACACACACACACACACACACACGTGTGTGAGTAGTCTAAAAAGCATCGCTCTCTACTCAGTCAGACACACACACACACACACACACACACACACACACACACACACACACACACACACACACACACACACACACACACACTATTGTGCAATCATCTAACAGCCAGAGACAGAGGTAAACAAGTTAAGAATCAATATCACATATACATATACATATACACATATACATATTCGTATACATATACATATACATATACGGTCATGCCAATGTAAAACAACATGTGCAATAAATACCTGCAGTAATATGGATATCACTGGCCATGGGTATGACTGAGCAAAGGACAATCCTGTGAGCAACATTACAGCAGATGTATGTACATAAATCAGTACATATATGCACCATTTGGTGAAATATGTGAATTTATGTGAATAAGGAATCCATTCAGAAATGTAACATAGGCCAAAGAAGGCATACTTTAATATTACTATATTACTATATAAATCAGCAGTACCAGGGTATATACAGGAACAGTGCAGTGGTGGTCTATTGATTCAGTTGAGTATGAATACCCATATATAGCAGGCACAGTTATATGACAAAACATGGTGCCAACATTGCCAATACATGTCACATACAAAACCACTATACAAGTATGACAGCATGACAAGTGTCAGCCAAAGATCAGGGGAAAGGATGTCTTGCTGTTGAACAGACATGACACAACAAGCCTCAAATCATACCCATCCCACTTTCTTATTTGAGGAGTATGGAATAAGTGTGTTTACAACTTGCTTTTAACTCCACATATGTATACAGTAGTACTCTCCGGGCAGTATCAGCATGTTAAATTCAAAATGCATAGCTGTGACATACAGGGCCACAGTGCATTGACCATATCAAGAATATGCTGCACTGCACGAATAAGACATAGACACATGCATAATGAGTAGCGCACCTTCCCACATGGAGCAATGTATGCATTATGTGCAGAAACTCTTGGACAGCAATGTGTTGACTGAATGTCTAATGTGGTAATAATGTGTGTCATGCACCAATTGCAACATAATGTGAAATATCACACATCTGCAGTGTACCTTTGGCAGTGTACTACATAAGCATGGCAGTAAAATGCTATGCATGCAAAAGTGTGTCTATACAGCCCAGTCATCTCTATGACAGACACCTTGGTGGTAGCAGTACACAAGTGGATTACACAGGCAATAATTATGGTCCTCAAGCCCCACTCTTATGAGAATGAATATCTGAAATGATCTACTGGGGTATGTCCCTGAAGGAGTCTCACATAGCTCATGCCACATCTCGAAAGAAATTCCTCATATCCATCAACTGTGTCTGAAAGACATCAGTCACCACATCTTGGATCTGCTCCTGAGTATTGTGTTGTGGGAGGTGGTGTGTGGTGTTTTCACTGGGGTGCAGTAGGGATGATGGCATGTGCAGGGCCAGCTTCTTCCTTATCATCGTCATTGTCTCAATCATGGTTATCATCGGCATTGGAGGACTCGGGCAGTGGTCAGACATCCACTCATTTCTGGTGTATGATAACTGAGCATCCATGGTTCCTTTCCTCTGTCAAGCTGAATCACAAGACAAAAAAGCAAGTACATAATATACCTACCTGCAAATATGTGAGTGCATTACATTTGATTGGGTGCAATCACTGAGATCCCCAATGATGTTAACGTACTACAGGAAGGACTAACACTGACAAATAAGCTGGACCTGTGCATGCCATCACCCCTACTGCACCCCAGAGGAGACACCCTCATCATGAATGTAAATAGTCATTAATATATTAATTTTTCCCAATGTCAATTTTTATTTCCTCTGGCTGAAACCAAGGATAACTATAACTGTAAACTAGTCTGTATCTTGTTTTATACCATGTATCCTCTGTAAATAGCTTACTTCTAACTATGTCTTCTTTGTTTATATTTTGACTCTGTCTAACCTGGAGCTTTTCTCCCTGGGCCACCGCTGAAAATGGACATGAATCCAGTCGGACTATCCTGGTCAACAAATGTAAAATAAAAATAAAATAAATAAATAACTGCTGCAAAAGCCATAGTCTAAAACTAAACTCAAAAAAGTGCATTAGTATTCTCTTTGACCTAATAAAATTCCTCACTAACTATAGTATTGACTACATCCCACTAAGCTCAAGCTCAGTGGTGTGAAACCTAGGAACACAGGTAGAGAGCAGTCTGAACTTTGACCATAATGTTTCCTCTGTGGTAAGGAAAGCATTCTACATTGTACACCTCATATGTAATGGCATCACATCCAGGTTTAAGGAGGTTATAGCCCCACTGTACTTGATCCTCATCAGACCAATAATAGAGTACAATGCTTCCTTTTGCATGTACCCCAAAATACATCTGTAGCAAGTGGCGAGACCATAGAGGTTTCTAACCAAGAAAATACAGGGCCTCCAATCCATGACATACATGGATAAACTAAAAGCCCTGTCACTGTACTTTGTATCATATAATCTACTGACAGGAGATTTGTGCTTGGCCTACAGAGCAGTCTCCGACCCTGCTCTGATGGATATCCTTCACATAAAGAAATCCAATGGCACAAGAGTCGCTTAATCTAGGGATCTTAACCTAGTTTGTGACATTAACAGAACATGGTGCAGAGACAAATGTCTCCCAGAGACTGCCACTCCTCTGGAACAAAATTCTAATTCACATGATGCAGAGCTTCTCACTGACCCTATTCAAATGCAACCAGGACAAATGGATGGGTGACCACAAATTCGTTTTGAGAAGCACCCATGTCCCTCATGGATAGGGGAGTAGGTATTGAGCATAGGCTAGCTTTGCAAAATATGATCACTTAATTAGGACAGATGGGGCAACTTTTGATTAACATGTTCAAGCTTGTAAGGGCTCTAAGGCTGCTAGCTCAGTAACCTCCTATGAACCTATGAACCTGTGGGTCTACATTAATAGAAAGGGGTTCCATTACATTAATTTCCAGGTCATGTGCAATGATAAAGGACTCATCCTGAATGTGTGTGCTAGGAACCCTGGCAATTACCATGCCTCCCATATCTGGTGTAACTCATAGCACTTCCAGAGGTTTTTCAGGTGTGATATCCCACAAGGCCATTTACTGGGGTATGCAGGGTATGCAACTGAACCATAGCTAATAACCCGCAGTAGAAATGCAGACACACCCACTGACGAATGCTATAATGAGCCACTCAAACAAGAAACATCATAGAGTGTATGTTTGGGTTTCTGAGGTCACAGATTCAGTGTCTAGATATATCAGGGGGTACTTTGCAGTATGATCACAGTACTTATGACAAATTTATCACAGTCTGTGCTGCCCTACACAATATCATCCTAAGAAAACAGCTACAACAGGAACACCAAGGGCTAGGAGCAAATATTCCACCACCACTGGCAAGGTCACCACAGACACATGCAGGTCAGGTGTCAGAGGGGAACCACCAGCTGCTGTGGATGTTGATAGATATAGGCATGAAAAATATTGCCGAGCACAGGCTAAAAGGCAATGGATAGCACACATGCTGACCACCTAAGGGGCACACCTTTTATCTTCTACACATGCATACAAACAGTACAATTTATGCCAGACAATGCTCACAACCTTTACTTACCAATGTAATGTCTGCGTACTAATAGCATCAGAGAGAAAGCCAGCCCCAAATGACAACAGATGTAACTGCAACACTATCAATGTAAGTGCTGAACCTGTAAAAGAAAAAACATTTTTTTGAGAATATGAATGAAAGGCAGATGACTGTATCAAATGGTCACTTAGAATGAATGTCTTGTAACTGTCGTTAATGCCTCATGTAACTGGTATGTGTGGGTGACACTTGATGTGAAATGTGTATCTGACTATCTGTATGAGCACAACCAAGCTTTGTGCTAGTACCATGTCCTTACATGTTGGGCAGGTGTGAGCCGTTGACAGTAGAGTTATCGGTTTATCATTGTTGGCCTGACTGTGAGAACTGGCTTTGCTAGGAGTTGCACTGGCACTTCCATCCTCATGGTCAGTTGTGGTGGTGCTAACTGAATGTGCATGATGTCTGCTGGACGACCTCTCCTCATGACCTAGTGGCCTACCATGTCTGGGTGTGGACACCTCAACAAAAAAACAGCAGTGGCAGTAGTGCCACTACAGGAGCAGGATTGGGCACAGTCATGTTGGCTAACATAAGATGATGTTGCAGCCATTCAGCCGCATGGATGCTGTCTTGCTCCCAGCAAACATTCCACCACAGACACTGCCTGTTCCATTGTGGCATTTACCCCATACATTAAATCAACCACATGGTGGAGACAATCACATGGATCAGCTTAAGCAACATCTAGCACTCTAAGCACATCCTCAGAGGCCCTACTGGAATGTGCCTGTGCCTCCATGAAAGCCCTAAACATACGTCAAGTGCCATGTAATGACACACCAGGATCAGGTGGACGGTGGACAACAAGCCTGCTTCGTCCACCCTTACCAACCTTCCTACATGACACCTTGCCCACAATTAAGCTATGAAGAGTCAACCTGCACTAAAACTGCTGTAACCACACTAACCTAATCAATTGTGTTGCCCTGAGCACAGCTACTTGTGTAGGCTAAGTGACTGTGTCTGAAGGAAATCCTGGGGATGTGTGATTTGCAATCTCAGTGCCAGATTCAATCTCTACACCCTTGACTGTGCCTCTATTTGACCACCATCATCATAAGAGCCTACTGATTCTCTGGCATCAGGTGGTAGGAGTCCTATACTACTACTGTCAGGATCACCTGTGATAGTAAGCAACAAACACAGGAATAAAGTTTCTACTCCCATAAACATTAGTCCAAAATATCTGAACAAAAAGTAACTCTGTTTGCACAATTGCAAATGTACAGCAATATAGGCATTCACTGCATATTTCTCACACATGCAGATGTTGTTGTTTGTCTTTCGGCTTTTTCCCGGTAAGGGGTCGCCACAGCGGAACTCCGGTCTGCTAATGATTGGCAGTAGATTTTTTACGAAACGCCAAGGTGCCAGCTCGGCGCCCAACCTTCAGCGAAGGCACGCCCATTTTCGCAAGCATGTCTTTCGAACGCTACCATAAATATATATATATATATATATATATATATCTATATATATATATATATATATATATATATATCTATATACACACACACATACACACACACACACACACACACACACACACATATATATATATATATATATATATATATATATATATATATATATATATATATATATATATATATATATATATATATATATATATATATATATATATATATATATATATATATATATATATACACACACACACACACACATATATATATATATATATATATATATATATATTAGAAAATGCTTAATAAGAACAATAAAAATACTGCTTACCATGTGCATGATACTTCAACACTTTGCAGAGATGATTGGCATGGAAGAAATGAAGCAAAGTAAGATGACACTTAATCATCACAATGGGAGTAACATAGGGACAGTGAATACACAATCACTATATGGCCTGCAAGAAATAGCTGTAACTGAAACTTGTCTGAGCCATCTATCCACACCCATGTCTGCTGAACAATTTTCTTGTATTACTGCACTGACTTTTAAATAGGTGCAGATAGAGAAAACGTATCAGAAACAGTAGCAGCAACATTATTTAATTTAGTGTAAAAGCCAATATAATGTTGCCATATGTAACCTTACACACTTGGTATCCCAGTAACATTAGCACCAACATCCACAAATGATTCACAGGCTCATCTGAACTGTCAGGATCCTCATTTGGTGTTACTGATGGCACAGTAGTAGGATAACCCCCCATAGCCAGCTGTTCTCAGGCAACTGCAGCCACCCACCTCCATGCTGATGAAACCATATCAATGGCCTGATGCAGCACCTGATCGTAATTGTGGCCATAACAACCAACTGCATTCAGGTGACTAAGTCTTTCCAAATCTCTTTTCTCGCAGCCATATCCCCCCAGGCCTCTCTCAAGATGAAGCCTCTATGCTGCTTCAGGTCTTAGAAGATGATCCCATTCTTAGTGACAATGAAAAGGGGATTTTCTGGATTTGTAGGTTTGGGTTCCATAATCTTATGTGACATAAAACAGAAAAAAATAAAATACATTAATATCCCATAAGCAATGTATTTCCTTACACAATAAATAAAGTCTGTGTACCATGTGTCAACAAAAAGCACTTGAAACACATTTCTCATTTAGTATAACAGAATGGTAGGTGTCTCCTCCACCTCCCCCTACAACACAAACAGATGTTTGTACAAATTAGGGAATAACACATGTGTAATGTATATGTTTTAAAGAAAATGATCAGGCTGTATGCACATTTTCAACATAAAAACACTTGAAATACACTTCTCATTTAGGAAAACAGAATGGTAGGTTGCACACCCACACACTCCAATAAACAATATGTAAGGGACCTGTAAATCTATCCATTCTGTCAACATTCATATAGTGAAGATTGAAAAGTAAAGTCATTAATTACTGGATTCCAATTATCATTGCTAAGTATTAAATAAGTCTATAAATGCCAGACAGTTTTCACTGTGCCCACTACTCCTGTGGATATTGCCCTGGGACATCTGAGAAACAACACCAGTGTTAGCAACATGTACATTATCATTTTGCTCCAATACCACATGAAATTGCAAAAGGAAATATTAAGACCAATAGTTACGCAGAAAGTATAACCTGTTTATCTCCAAATGTAAATGGCTTCCAAAACTGCATGTGCTAACAGTGAATTTTAAGAAGTGCATGCAGATAAAACTTATTTTCCTCTTGGCTATGTAAATACCATTCTAACAGTTTACAAAATATCAAATGTAGTTGAATAATAGCGACATGGCTTAGTAAAATAAGTGGCTTTTCTGCAGAAAAATTACCTTTAAAAATACCAACAATCTCCTTTTTGTCTGAATACACACAAGACTCCTCAACTTCAAGTTCCCTAGCTAAATGGTTACATTTTTATAGTCTACATTTAGCCCTCTGAACACTGTGAAGATGCAAATAAGGTGTGAATTCATTAGAATTGCCGAATATCACAATTTTGACTTCATATAGCAGATGTTAACATAGTATAGGCTCTACACCATTGTTAGGTGCTAATGGCATGCAACTGTGAATGATTAGTGTGAGTGAAGGAAAACATAACAGTAATTCAGACATCCTTCACTGCGTTGGGTGTGTCAGTGAGGATACACTTACAATGTTTGGAACTAACTTCAGTGAGATTTTAAAGAGAGCATAACACCACAATTTTAATTTTTTTTTCCATAATAGCAACACTCTCCTGCCTTTGCTGAACACTGTTATTCATGCTCATGCATTTTCATCACACATTTAAAAGAAAATGATAGAAAATGTACCATAGACTGCAAATCTTATAAAGTAGAAATAAGGGAGGAATGACGAGAATTCAAAGAGAAGGCATAGTTGCATTTTTTCAAACATATCAATAAATGGTTGTGTGATCACTCATTGTACTAAATATGTTATGAAATGTGAAGTCCTTGTATGTACATGATTTTATTGGTGTCGCAAAGCAATGTATGTGGCAAAGAGACATAACCCACTCATTATAACTGTGCTTTGTAAGGGCAATAGTCTGATGGTTCAAATTCAGAGCTGTTTAATTATTTTAAGTTTGCTTCTTTTTTTTTTTTTTTTTTTTTTTTTTGGCATTACCATTTGCTCAGTGTGTGGCTTATCCCAAACATGAGAAAACCAAAGCAAGTACGACGCCAAAGGTAAATGGTCCATTCAGCAATCCAAAATTAGCAAAAAATGCAAAGACTGAGATCAACGTACATTCCAAGTATGAAAATATTTAATAAAATAGAACATAAAAATAATAAAAGTTAGTGAGCGCATTCACAACATAAACAGTTGCTTCATCAGACTGATTTAATATTACACTTCAGTGAAACATTTAAATAAGGCAGTATCACCAATCATAGGAGACATAATAAGGCAGTATATCCAGTCATATTTCACATTTACTATCCACCTGATGGCCATTCAAATTTCAGTAGATGTAACGATAAGACCATTCAAAGAAAACTTAAAGTAAAACATTGTCATCAATGATAGATGGTTTGATATAAAATCATGACCAAACTCATTACACATTTGTTAACAACTGAGTGGCTTAGAACATAGTAATACAGCAACTCAGATTCCACTAAGTGTAGTATTATACCCAATTGTATAGGTTCCTTGCAATGAACTTTCTACCGGTCATAAATACAAGGGAAAAACATTACAACTAATCATGTTGCAAGGTTACTAGACAAAATACAACCATTTAGGCTTCTTTTTGTGTGGACTTCTAGCCAATCATGTTCCATAATTAAAAACAAGTAGTGTAGTTGCCAAACTAATCAGATAATGCAAACTAAAATAATTTAGTTAATAACAGTTGTATGTCAGCTGGTCTTTGACTTCTCCTCAAAATAAACACTCCCTTCTACCATATTTCCACACCCTTCAAGAAATATGTGTTATCAATACTAAAAATTTAAAACTCAGATTAGCCTAGAATCAACCCCAGGCCTCTTACATGAAATGCAAAAAATTATACTACTGGACAGCTTATACATAGTTGCTTTTCAATGTTGTAGTCCTCTGCCATTTAAAAATGGTTTCAATGGGACCTTAGCATTCAAGCCTTACCCCTATCCACTCTAAGTTTAATAATCCATCATGCCTCAGCACTTTCAGTTCTATTTCACCTTGTCTAATATTCACTTTGATAACCTCCAAAACTTTAAACATAAAAGAGTTTCATCAGTATCAAGAATATGTTTAGACAATGCATTAGTAGTAGAATTAATCCTTATCTGATACAAGTATTCTCTAATACAATCTTTCAATGGTCTATCCATTTTACCAATGTAAAATGACCCACATACCTGGCATGAAGCAAGATAAACTATGTGACAGATGTAGCAATTCACCAATACTCTGAAATTATATACTCGATCATCATCAGCATGCACAAATGCATTAGGTGTAGATATCAACCAACAGTAATTACAGGCATTGCAGGGAATAGTACCTGGTTACATATCAGCATGGGCAGTATTGGCAGTATCTTTGGGGTAATATACCATACTCTTGATGTTCCTTTTATTTTTATACCTAAACTTGGTTTCTGTCCAATCACATTCTTAAGTGTTGGATCAGTCATTAATATTGACCGGTGTTTCTTAATAATTCCGGTGATGATATGTACATTGCTAGTATAAAAAAGGGGGATCTGAACATTGTCATTAAAATTTTGTTTCCTAGTAATGCTATCTTCCTTGCTTTCTCATAAAGAAAAATAAGTCCTTGCTCTATCCAGGAGTCAAAATGAAATCTAACTCATATTGGCATTATTTTTGGAGCTTCTGTAACTCCTCTTTTCCAAATTTATATTTAAATTTATATTTAAATTTTGAATCTCATCTTTAAATTTATCATTACAGGCATTCAATTGGGAGACCCTCATCCCCTGATCTTTAATTATATTTTGAAAGATAGACCCATGGAGCATACTCCATCTATGCAAATAAGTATTCCTATGGCAGAGCTTCCTATAAATTCCAATAGCTATACACCAATTGTTAATCTAGTAAACAGAGTATCCAAATGGCTAACGTCACAGGGTGAAAAAGTTAATGCAAACTTCAAAAAAGAGGTAGATCCATCTAAAAACTCATACACGCTTTTTAGATCATTCTCAAAAACTCCCATATAATGAAGAAGTCAATGACAAAACATCGGTAAAATAAAATACAACCAACAAAATCATGACCGTTTAGGATAAATTCCTCCTCCCACTCTGCCATTATCATATTGGTATAACTATTGGCACTAGAAGTGCTCATAGCCATGCCAGCATTCTATAGGTAATATTGGCCATCAGATATAAATACATTATTTTCAAGTATGATCTCCATGGATAAACCCAGTTGGTCAATAAATCTTTCATAATACACACTAAACTTTGTAAGGAAATGTTTGATAGCCTCAACTCCATGTTGGTTCAGTGTTTTACTGAATAAGGATTGTACATCCAACATAATGGAAAAAAGGGTAAATCTGTGGGATAATGCACTGTAAAGTCAAAAAGGTCTTGTAAAAATTATTTATAGAGTCTTTTAGTATATACATATTCGTATCCAAAGATGGACATAAATGTTTCTCGACAAATATGGAAACAGGCTCAGTACACCAATTCCTGCCAGCCATAATGGGGTGGAAGGGAGGAGTAGGTGCATTCTTATGAATTGTTGGTAGCCCTTGAATGAAGGGCATCAGTGGTTCATCTACCTTTAAAATGTTAAAACAATCGAGCATGATCATTCTATTCAACAAACAATCATTCAAAGTTGAAAACATTCTATTCTTCATATTTATATCATTTAACTGTATTGTAGAATACATTCTTGTGTCAGCTAACATCATGTTCATTGAGTCAAAATAATAACTCCTATCCATAATAACAGTGGGGCCACATTTGTCAGCAGGTCTAATAATATTAGAATCATTTTCTAATGAGTTTAGGGCCAATCATTCATTTACAGTTAATGTATTAATTTAAAATAATTTATTCTGTCTGTGTTCAACTAGAGGATAAAAAATCATTTTCACATATCTTCCTTAAGACATCAAGCAAAGGATGGTTAATTGGAACAAATAGACTATTTTTTTTTAAAGGTTGGATAGAGGTCTGAGGTACATTATTATTATACATAAGCTTTAAAGACATGTTTCTTAAAAAACATTTTTAAGTCAATGATGGTATCTGTCAGTTTTGCTTTTTCTATAGGAATAAAGGGCAGCCCTTCTCCAGCACAGAAACTTCATTGCTAGCAAGTATTATTAATGAAATGTTCCATATTAATGAAGCTCCTTCTGTGTCTGTATCTTTTTTGAAGTCTGATTATCTGTATCCATTTGGTTCTTCCTTTTCCTCCTGCCTGTGCTGTGTGAGTGTCTGCTGACCCTCACTCGCTGTTGATTTATTGGCAAAGAAAAATTTGGAGATGCTGACACATTTGGAATGCTGCTACCCTTGAATTTTGGTCTCACATCCCACATTGCTGGGGACACCCTGGGCACATATCCAGAGGTACTAGACTTAATGGCACCACTCATTGAATCTTCAGAGTCAGCAGTAGCACTGTTTATATTTTTTCACAGTAATCAAATTACTGTTGCTGTTACTATCACAGTCAAGGTACTGTTCAACACCAACCTCATTATTGGACACATTTCTAACAACACTGTTTAAAGGAGGCTTGGATAAGTTAGATATACGTTGTTGTGATGGAGACAGCTCAGGACCAGTACATGTATCCAAACTCTTCAAGTTTTGCTTCAAGTTTCTGTGCCAAGCAAACACATGTCCATTCTTAAACTCTATCACATCTCTTTCCAGTTTTTCTTTTTTTGTTGTAAAAGTCATATTTCATAGAGCATAACAGTATCTAGTAAAGTTTGCTACTGAAATGCTTTGATTGATATTCAAGGGAAACCTATTTAAAAAATGGGGGGTATTTTAGGTTAGGTAGCGCTCATCATCCGATGTTAAAAGGTAGCATAGATTTAACTCTCTAGAGCACCACAACCTGTCAAAGGCTGAATATGACCTGTTAATGCCACTTACAAAGGACAGGCCTTTAAGAATTTTGAAACCCAGCAAGGATGGTGGAATTGTCTTGGTTGATACCATTGATTATGTTGGTGAAATGTTTTCTATTTCATAATATTTGCACACTTAGTCAGTAGCCTCAAAGAATTAAATTTATTTAGCTTATAGAAAAATTGATCAATACATTGATGACTGCCTGTTACAGGGGTAGATTATACACACTATTCTCCAATTCTTGTTGAAAACCTACTCTGTTATCCCAATTAGCTTTGGAAGCCCTAAGTTGCATATGTGCATTCTCAAACCTCTGTTTAGATCTGTTGTGGCTGCACAGGGGTCTAAGACTTACTCTTTTTAGTTGCAATACATAAATACTTGAAACCTATTCAACACCAGAACATGCTCATGTTTAGAGATTATTATTGTACACTATACTTGCACTATTTGGAAGATATTTACATTTTTTGGAAAGGGACAGATTCATAGGTTCATAGGTTCATAGATTAGTACTAGGCTAACTGCCCCTCTGGGCCATTTTAAGTCTAGTCACTTGCCCCATATGAGAATCTAACCCAGCACCTTGTATTTGTAAGGGAAACACCTTAACCATTATGCCAACCTCCCACCCATTATGCCAATTTCCCACCATTCTAAGATTAATGATTTTTCACAGTACCTAAACAACACAACTAAATGTTTGAGGTTTACATACGAAGTTGGTTTGGGTAGTGTTCATTTTTTTGAATTCTGTCATTTATAAGAATGGGTTTTTCATTTACAATTTATAGAAAACCAACTTTTTCAAATGCTTATTTATACTTCAGTAGTCACCATCCTTTTTCTCAGAAAAGATGCCTTGTTAAGGGCCAGTTTGTCAGACTAGATAGAATGGAGTACAAAAAGGGTAGTTTTGAAAGTGAGGAGAGGATTTTGGAGGATATGTTTATTAGAGGTTAGCCAGTTTTCTTATTAAGGAAATAAGTGATGACATTTCACATTGTTGGGGAAACAAATATGCCCGCTCCCTTGGCATTGGATTGAACAGGCAGGTTTCAGAGGACGGAAATGTTCCTTTAGGTCCATGTAAAGATATTATAGATCAGATTGGTTCTTTGTTACCCAATATTTCCCTATCCAGTGGTGGTTAGACCATAAAAGATAGGGCAGATTCATTTCAGCAGACATTAATTTTACAGTATAATGTGGGATTACATATAATAAAGAAATACTAAGGAGTAACTGGAACATCCTTAGTTCTAATAGTGCTATTTCCAGTATTGTTGGGGAGGCACATTACTTTGTTTATAAAAAGCAATTGAAACAATTGCTATGGACAACAAACTAATAAAAAGAAACCAAACGGATGACGACCCGAGGCAAGAATCTCAGATAAGTTTTTTTAAGGGTAGCATAGGTTCAACTCTCTAGAGCACCACAACCAGTTTCTCTTTGTGGACGAAAGTGCTAAATAAACTTATCAGAGATTCTTGCCTCGGGTCTTCATCCATATATTTTCTTTTTATAAAAGAGCAAGAAATATTAGGAATTTAGTTGAGATTTATTCAAGATATAATGATGTTGTCACTGTTAAGGTACTACCAAGTGAGGTACGTGTAACCAGTGTGGATACATTTGCAAAGATGTGACTTTATATCTTAACAACAGTTTAAAATTTACAGTATATCTGGTTAAAGGGAATTGCAGTAGAAGAGGGCTTGTTTGCTTGGCCATTTGCTCTGTGTCCTGCCTTTTACATTGGCAAGATAGAACAGGATCTCAAAAGGTGCATATATGAGCATAATGTTGATTTTTTCAAAAGCAATACCAACAATGCATTATACAGGTATCCAGTTGTCTGTGCTGCTTTTAAGCAATTTTCTTTTGTTATTTTAAATAGGATAGAACCCAGTGGTCGGGGCAGTTCTGAATGCCACTGAACTTTCTGGCTTGAATGATTATATTTCTTTATTGCCTGTATTAAAACAGAGGGTAGCAACGTTATGATTTCTGCATTGCTGTCTTATGGTTATACAGCTATAGTATGACAATTTATTGTTGTTTGTTAGGTTAACAATTTTTATAGTGATGTTTTTATTTTTTTATTGTTTTATTTTTTAACATTGGTAATTAAGTTTTTCAAGTACTGATTATGTCAAATGTCTTTTGGTGTTTATTTACTATTGTATCTTTCAAGAAATGATGAGTGAATGAATGAATGTGATTTGGTAATAAACTTTCTTTTGGTGATTTCTTGGAGGCTGCATATTTTTGAATTGCATCTCAGTTCATGCTGTCTCTGTGCATGCAGTTTTGGTTATGTGCGCCAATTAATATTGCTAGCATTATCAGTAAAGCTATATATATATTTTTTGTTAACTAATTAACAATAATAGGCCCAACCTGTAAACACCTGTTATTAACAAGTATGCATTTATTTAGGCCAGGTCATGTCTACTCAGTCTAGTTCATTTCATTGATAAGATATTTTAGCTGAAGACCAGACTGCCCAAACCTTGACATTTCTAATGCCTTTGCACCATTTCTCATAAATATCATATACGAAGTTTTTTTTTTTTTTTTCCATAATAAATTTTTATTGAAATATATTTTCCAAAAACATTACAAAAATACAATAAACATCACACACATAATACACTATAACTACTACAAACCATTTATACAATATCTACATGAAATGCTTCCTATATTTAATATATTCCTAAAATCAGTATCATGCTAATATAATATTGAAGACCTTTTCCCATATTTTCGGGTTATTAATATTTTTGTTAGTTTGTTTCAGAAGTAATTTATGTGCTAGTATATGTTTTATAGCCACAAGCTTAAAATTATTCCATGATGTCTTATGTGGTTCTAGCCAATTTGTGGCTATATAGAGTTTCATCAGCAAAAAATATTCATACAAATAATAGTTTGCGATCTGGAAAGCTCTCTTGGAGGAATGTGTAGAATCATAAATTCCCATGACAGTGTAGAACTTTGATAACCCATCTTTTGCAGTTGTACTTTAAGAGAGTTCCAAAGTTTATATACGCATTTACAACTCCAGAACATATGAAGAAGATCCGCTGTTTGATCTGCACAG
Organism: Protopterus annectens; assembly: GCF_019279795.1. Classification (NCBI taxonomy): domain Eukaryota; kingdom Metazoa; phylum Chordata; order Ceratodontiformes; family Protopteridae; genus Protopterus; species Protopterus annectens. The sequence continues at coordinate 819,004,426 of NC_056735.1, read as the reverse complement.
TATGGACAAATTGGAGAATTCCTAGGGTTAAATTTATGTAATCTAAGATGTGTGTAATATGCATTGTTCCAAATCATCAATTGCGTGTACATCAGTTTTTGAAAAGAAACTGATTTCCTAGTTATATCAATTGCTTTTAATATCTGATTGTCTGTTACTGTTACTTTTTACCCAATACTCTGAAAGCAAAATTTTGTCCTGAAATTTCAAATCCTTAATTAATTTATATGCAGTTGCTATAAATTTAGTGTCTTGTTGGATAGCTTGCCACAATTCAGAGCACTTATCCACAAATCCGGCTGCAGGTTTAAAGTTCCTAAAGTAGCTCAAGGCAAGTTCTCTAACTTGTCTCATTATAACAATGTAACTTCTAGGTAGATTCATTTCCTGTCTAATTTGTAAAGCCGATAAGTCAAGTTTATTAAAAACATCAAATAGAGTCAGATTAAGTATTAATGGAAATTTGCTGAGATCGATCAGCTGATTATTTAGTTTAAAATTAGGATTCCTGTGGAAAGGTTGAAGAACCATCATATATTGCAATAAATCTACGGACTGAAATAAAGTTTGCAAAGATGAGACACAGGTTATTATGTGGTCCATGACCCCATATTTTATCAGACTAATTTTGTCCATAAAGGGCAATGCTTTAGGATTTATTTTCCTATCCAAAATATGCTTATGATTCAAGACCACCCAAGTTGGTATCCATGTTGTATTCGTTACATCATAATTAGCAATTCTTAAAATTTTATTAGCGTTTACAATCAAATAATATGCTTCAAAGTTTGGTAGCACAAGTCCCCTCTTGTTTTAGGGTCATTAATTTCTCATAAGATATTCTAGTTCTTTTGGGTTCCAGATAAATTTAGCTAGATCTTTATGCATTTGTTTAAAACTGTTTTTGAAATTGATAATTGGGCAGACCTAAATATGTATAACATTCGTGGTAGTATATTCATTTTCACTATTGATACTTTTGCTAATACCGGTAGTTTTAAATTCTTCCATCTGTCACAATCAGCTATTATGTGTTCCCATACTGCTTAACATTATTGTTATAAAAGTCCTTATTATCCGTAGAGAAGTTGATACCCAAATATTTAATATTTTCTTTACATGTTAACTTCCCATCAGGGCCATTAGTGAAAAAGGCTTTGGGGTTCTTAATGGGAAGATATTCGTTTTCTGTAAGTTAATTTTATAATTAGAAACTACTGAAAATTCGTTTATGAGCTTTAATATCTTTTCACAGTCTGAAATTGGGGTTGTACAATAAATAATAAGATCATCGGCGAATGCTGACATTAATATTTTATTCCTATAAATTATTGGTGCATTATGATACAAATTTTGCTTGATATATAAAAATAGGGTTCTAGATATAGGTTAAACAATAAGAGGGACATGGGACAACCCTGACGAGTACCATTTTTAATCTGTATTCTGTTAGAATAAGTCCTATTGATGTATAGCGTAGTGTATGGATTACTATATAATATTTGTAGCATCTGAATGAATTCTTGGGGCAAGTTAAAATAGGGTAACACATCAAACAGAAAATTTATGTCTACTCTATCAAATGCTTTCTGGGCATCTATTATAAGAGCATAGATATTAAAGTTGTTTTTTAGCATACGTCATCATATTATGCAGTGTAAGTGTGTTATCGCTGGTTTGTCTAGTTGCCATAAATCCAGCTTGTTCCTTAGAAATTAGATATATCAAAACCTTCTTTAGTCTTGATGCTATAATTGATGTTAAAATTTTCATATCCACATTCATTAGTGCTATTGGTCTGTAATTATCTGCTAAGGGATCCAATTGGTTTTATGTATGAAAATTGTTTTGACGATTGAGGTGGGGGTCACTAATTTTATTTTTAGTTATATAATTAAATACATGAGACAATTCTTTTCCCAAACTATCAGCAAACTCTTTGTAAAATTCAGCTGTAATACCATCAGGCCCTGGCGACTTATGTACTTTCATATGTTGAATTGTATATACTATTTCTTCTTTAGAAATAGGTTTAATCAGGTCACTTTGCAGGCTCTCTTCTAATTCTGGAAAGTTAATTTTTGCAGAAAACTTTTATTCTGGTTATGTAGAGACCTATCAGTTTGCCCCTCATACACCTTAGTATAGATTTTCCCAAAACATCAACAATATCCTCAGTTTTAGAATATATTGTGTCGTTATACTGAATTTCGAAATATATCCAGTTGTTTTTGATTGATTTATAATCCTTGCCAGTGCTTTTGATGGTATTTGAACATTATTAGCATATTTCACTAAACACCTATGTTCTTGAAGTGTTAATTTATTATTATGAAGCAAAAGAGATCCCTTTGAAGCTTCAACATTTCCTCCTCAGTTTGAGCGTTAAAATTCTGAATCAGCTCATTATCAAGTTGTTTTATTCTTATTTCTAGTTTTTGAGTATCACTATTATGAATTTTCTTATAATATGAGGCTTTTGTATAAGAAATCCTCTAATTTGAGCTTTAGCTGTTGCCCATTCAATGTCAGGGGTATGTTTTGGAGCTTCAAGCTATCTGTAAATTCTTTCAAATATTTTATAATTCCATCTGCTATCTCTTTTTACTTAAAAGATTTGGGTTGAGTGACCAATTATAACCCCTATGCCTTCTTGTGTCTTTTAAATCTTTAGAAAATTTTAATGAAATTTTTGAGTGATCTGATAGATGACGCAGTATGTATAACCACCACTGGTTCTAAATTCGTTAGTGCTTTAGATATCAAAAGTAATCTATTCTAGCCCACATTTTGTGGCATGGTGAATAGAAGGTATATTTATTTGCATTATTAATATCTTGTGAATAAGAAAAGGGGTCATATAATTGAAAATCTTCCTTAAAATCATTTAATGCTATCCCGCCTGCTTATTAAATGCTCTCTGTGGACAAGACCTATCCAACTTTGGATTTTGATAGGTATTCCAGTCCCCACCCACAACAAAATAATAACCATCATATTGTGTTAATATTGGATATAATGATGCTATGAAACTGTGTTGATCATTGCATGGGGCATATATATTCAAAAGTAGGATAGGTTTATCAAATGCATTATCCGATAAAATCACATAACACCATCGCCCATTTGGATCCACTTTGGAGTCTAAAATCCTATCTTTGTATTGGGTTTTGATAATTATAGTCACTCCGCACTGTTTGTCTTACCTTCTGATGTCACTAGCTCTCTAATCCAGTTCTTTTTCTAATATCATTCCATTGTTCATTCATCAAATGTGTTTCCTGTAGAAATACAAACAGTGCTTTGTCCTGTAATAATATGTGTAGCAACAGCTTAAGTTCTGGAGCCCTTTAACATTCCATGAGTTCAACTCCCACATTCACAGGTCTTGGTATCAAATAACAATATAAGAGGGAATTATGAAATTGACATGTATTGACTGTACACTATATCTAATCTGGAAGCATTTCCTACATCCCGTCCCTAACCAGTGCTTACCCACTTTACCCCTGGACCAGGATTTATATAGGTCTTGTATAAGAGAAAATATAAACAAGGTTAAACACACCAACACATTGAAAAACTTCAGGTAATAACATTTAAAACATTTCCTAAACATACAACCTATATATTCTAGCATATCTACATCAAAGTCTAAACTACACATTCCCTACCAAACACGCTACTTAACTACAGCTTTGGTTTAACTATTAGTTAAACAAATCTCATTTCTAAGGTTATTACTGTGTAAAGGAAAGTTTTAGTAGATTGGGTACTTATTTTATCCTACCTTAAGTATCTGTTTTGTTGCAATCATTATGTACATAAACTTTTACAGAAGAGAGGAGAGAAAAGAAAAAAATACATCCTACATTTTAGATCTGTACCCTACACAGTGCCTGCCACTCACTGCATATAGTAACAAAACAATTTTGGTTCACACCTATAAAAGAAGAAAAACAGTAAAAGTACATGTTATTATGTGCTTTAAGTACATACTGTAATGTTATTTAGTTCTAAAAGAACATTATCATATTATTTTCAGTTCTCTTTGTCTTTTCAAGCCAGGAAACCATCAGAAATACTCACGACAAGGGACCTCTTTCACAGCAGGATCACAAGAAGTATTACATCCAAATCTACACTCTCAGTTGAAATCCAGGCATTTCCTGTTTACCACACAATGGAAATAGACCTTGAGGCCATAAAAGTCTGAAACCAGACAGCAGACCCTCAGATTAGCATAAACAAACAGTTTTATTGCTTTTTCAGAGGCCTGAACAGTTTAGTGAAGAAACAAAGGATTAGAAAAGCCTTGAGGTAAAATACATGCTGGATCTGACTACAGGAACATGCCAGTCTCAATTGAAGTTCTTTTCAGCCCTCTGATGCAGGTAGAACTTTAAAACTTTCAGAAACACTTCTTTTGCCTGATTTTTATTGGAAACAGAATATTTAGCGCCATCCACCATAAATGTAAGCATATTGGGGTATTTCATCTGGAATTTAATTTGTTTATCAATCAGAAATTTACAGTAAGCAGATAAAGACTGTCTAGCCTGCCTTACTTATAATGGTAAATCTTGAGCCAGAAATATTTTAACATTTTTCCACATAACATAGCCACCATTTTTTTGCAGTAAACAGTATTTTGCTAACATCTTGAAAGTTCAATATCTTAACATATACAGGTCTAGGCATAGTAGAAGCTTGTACCTGACTCAGCGCTCTGTGTGCCCTTTCTATTACAATCTGTTTCACCCCATCAGCATCATTTAACAGTATTTCAAATATTTGTGTTATGGCTGGTATTAGCTCTGCATACTGGATGTTTTCAGGGATTCCTCTTATAATAATATTATTTCTTCTAGACCTTGCTTCTAAATCAATAAGTTTATTTTGCATGGCTTGTACATCCACATCACATACCTTTGATTTTTTCTCCAGCATGTCAATTTTGTCCTCTATTTCAGAAATTCTGGTCTCAGTTTTGTCCATTCTCTGAAGCAATTGATTGCATAAAACTCCAAATGTTTGTATTTGTGAGGTCAAGTCCTTTAGAGCTTCCTGTATAGGTAGTAAAGCGTGCTTGATATCCTCCATGTTTAGTGGCTGATCAGTCCTGGATCTAGTTTCTGGTTTCTGTTGTTCCTGCTGTCTAGTAATCCTTTGTTTTTGCAGTTCCATCCTTTACTGGTGACTGTAGTTCTGACAACTTTGTCTTAGTAGTAGTTGTTTCCATGGTTCTTCCTTGTTGCAAGATTTTTCTTTCCCCAAGCAGAAAGGCAGAATAAAGAAAGCACACGGTCCTTTGTTTGTTTCTCTCTTCAGAGCAAAGTAATCACTTGTAATCCTGATGGATAAATACTTTTTTTTCTCACTTTTTTAACTGATTTTAGATTAGGTCAGTATAAATGCAACTTTTTATCATCAATTTGATGTTTAAACCTCCTGATATCCACTCAGATCAGAGATTTTCCTCGGGTTAATTGAAGAGCTGCAGTTTAGCAGTGTTTACAGCATGGCAGCCATCTTTGAATATATACGAAGTTTTAAGATTTAATAACAACCCTTACATTTTCCATTGTATACTAAAATGGATCATAAAGGGAAATCACCTTAAAAGAAGGATGTATCACTTCTAAATGCATAGATGTCACTAGCAGTGTTCCAAATCAATCTGTCTTGGATCTTCTATTATTAAACATGCATTTTTCAAAAATGAAATCTGGAATCCAAGTTCACAGGCTACCCAAGTTTATTCATGACTGCAGGTAAATCACAGTAGTCAATTCCAGCATAATATCCATAATTTTCAGTAAGATCAGAACAGTAACTGGTATTTCAGCAGTGTTCTCATAATAAAGCCGTGACATCTTATCACAATGCTGGCCCCACACCTCAAACAGGGCCAGTTATTAGAGGTATGGATACCTATATTGCCCACCATGTGTTAGCTGTATTTAGGAATTCCTTCTGCTTCATGTGGTTTATAAGTCATGTTATTTTATCTAGGTAAAATAAAGTCTTTGTCTCTTTCTATACTCCTCTCTTATTAGACCTGCCAATAAACACAATGGCCCCTTTGGAAAGCACCCACCTAAGCACCTTGTACAACATGAAATTTCTCAAAAACTCCTAAATAAAACAACACAGGTTCAGTCCACTCAATTCACTCTGAGATTAAAATCCCTTTCCATGTACTCCATCTGATGCAAATTCTACAGAATCCCCCAGGGTCTGGGGGGTGAACACTGGATACTCCTCATGTTTGGTCTGAGAAGCTGTGCCCCCCACACCCCCTGCTAAAACTAAAACTTTATATGTTTTACACATAAATGCTTTGGTGTTTCCATTTACTTGAGGGGCAAGATTTGCTTTGTTTCTTATTTTTTTATTCCTTTCTAAGAAGAACCTTCTTATCAACTATGCTAAGGAATACTTTGTTAAATTCTCACATGGTGTTAGTTTTTAATGTGTACTTGCTGTAGCATTTTAAGGTAATTTTGAAAGTTTCAGTATTGGATTTTAAAACTTTGTATACTAAATTATAGTGGCGAGTCTTACGCGAGTTGCAAAGAGTTTACTGGCAAAAGTTGGGAGATGAGATTTGTGGAGTGGGGGTCTGAGATGAGTACGCAGTCAAGTGTGTATGGCTTGTTATTATGCTTATTGTATCTGGTAAGGGTGATGATGATTTGTATGGAGCCAAATAGTTTTATGATGGAAAATGGAGAGTTTGTGGCAGAGTTTCCAATCTATGTTTAAGTCACCTAATTGATAGTTTCAATTTGGGATGGTGCTAGAAATTTAGAAACGATGTTTTGTGCTGCTGAGCTGTTAGGTCATTGATGAATATAAAAAGAGATTATGCAAACTTGTTTTTATTTTAAGGAAAGACACAGTAAAGTCTACATTGTTGAACTGTGAAACATTGTAAGGGTAGAGGAATACATTTAGAGAGTTAGGGTAGATAACAACTGATTTCCATAATGTAAAGGATATTGGGAGAATGATGTGTTATCAAAGCCCAGAGTTTGGTTCTCTTATTGCATATATTTGAAAGTTAACATTGACTAGGTTTAGACCTAAACTGTTTTTGGGAGAATAGTGTATTGGTCGGTAGGTAATGAGGTGGGAACTACTAGTGGCAGCTGATGCTGATGGTTTTGATGGATTTTATCACATGGGTGTAGACTAGGGTTTGCTGCAAACATGTCTCTATTATGAAAATTGTAACAATGATATGAATAAGGATCTGAAGTCATTGAGGCTGACCCCCCACTAAGTTGAGGTCTGCAATGAAGCATATATGGAGTAAAAAAGTTAAAAATAATTTATTAGCTTAAAGGGTGAAATAACAGGGGCTTTCAGAAGCCAAATTACTCTTGCCCATCACACAGTCATTAGCAATGTCCCTGAATTGTGCATTATGCATTTATAGCATGAAGTAAGACACTTCATAGCTAAGGAAATGCAAGAGCTGGTATCATTTATTTGGCCTTAGTCCTGATAAGAAAGAAACATCATTTCTGTACACTGCTTATGGGTCATGGACTGATTATAGCAGGTGGTATTTATTAGTCCTAAGAATTTGTCAAGTAGATGGTTGTAACTACGGCATATTGATCTCACGTTAGTAGCCTTTAACATAAATCATTGGCTGGTGCTGAGAGGGTTTCTGCCACTGAGTGATGGCATGTCCCATAGTCTAAATGAATGTAAACTATTCCTAATTATTTATTAATTTATTATTTTCTGCAAGCCCATTTCAACTACAACTGCTGATGGCCTAACGGACACTTACAGAGACTCGCTTGATAAATTACACAATGCCCTTTACAGGTGCAAATCATGTAGCATAGACAATTCTTATTTAAATGAATGTATTAAATTTTGTATTGTGCCTAAGGGCCTTCAAGTGTTTAAATATCCTAACAATGTTACCAATGGAAATGAATTTCATAAAGAGCTGCTTCATAGCTTTGATAATTGTGGTTTAGACATTTTAAGGGCTATTGTAAATAACAATAATCATGAAATGGAACTTTTACAAAAACAAATTGATATTTTGAATTCTCATATAACAAATTATTTACTTTTTGGTGTTGAAACTGAGAAAAACAGATATTTTGATTAAAAAATTAAAATAGACAAAAAATGTGATGATTTACTGAACAGGACGTATAAGAAACTGGATAGGGATATCAGGGAATATAGAGATGCAAACAATACCCATTACTTAAATCTAACAATCGTTTTTTTTATGCTGAGTGTGTTATGCATCAGCATTCTAGTTTTGATAACCAACCCCAGGTTACAACTTACCCCGATTCCCCAAATAATAATGTTACTGATGTTTATGATGATAATGGTACACAGAGATCTGAAAAACTCTGTAAGCAAAACAACACAAACAACCAGTTTTACAGGGGGACTTACTACCAGGGGCGGGGAGGGTACAGAGGGAATTGCCATCGGACTCATCCTTAATGAATGAAAGTGTACATGAGCATCCCTATGTGGTCAGTAAAGCAGGGTTTCATATTTTCAACTATAGTAGCCTTGAGATTACTGATAAATTCTTTGATTTATTCATGAAAGGTTTAAAATTTGTGCCTACCTCCAACAGTAGCCTTCCCCAAGTTATTACAGACTTAAAAATGTTCATAAGAAGGCTCAACTTACATAATATGTTTGGTGACAATAGTTCCTCGATAGGAAGGATTCCCCCTAAAAAAACTAGTATTTTCAATCCCCCCATCCATCATCAACTGAAGAATTTGGAAAATGTTATTGAAGTTGAGATTTGTAAAAAGGTACAGGGCTTCAGACCAAATTCCAACTTGGATACAGGGGACAAACAGTTATTAGATACTTTATGTACCAATTCCAACATTCAGGTTATGGAACCTAATAATGGTAGGGGGGATTGTAATCATGGACAAAATCATATATGAGGGAAAATGCATTCAATATTACATGATGATTTTAGATACACCAAAGTTTCTATTAATGAGATTAACGTATGTTATAAAAAGATTGAATTGGCTCTCAAGGACCTTTTCGATCCGGGGGTTATCGACTATGATACTTATCATTACATAGACCATCCTCAACCCCAGATATCCTCTATTTTTGGAATACCCAAGGTTCACAAAAGTGTGGAAGATATCCCACTTAGACCAATTGTGGCTTCAGAAGGATCCAAGAGCTCTCCCATAGCCAAATATCTAGACTGGAAATTGAAATCACTATGGGGTGGGGAACTACATCTCCTTAAAGATTCATGGGAATTTCTTAGTAAAATTAAACCCAAACATTTTTCACAAGACCTTATATTCACTACAGTAGATGTAGTAGATTTATTTTCTATCATTCCACATAATATAGGTATCACATGGCTCAAAGAAGCCTTGAGGATGAAACTGGTATCATGGAAACAGATATTTTTTTATGTATGGAATTGGCAGAGCATATGCTTAAAAACTATTTCCTGTTTTTTGAGGGCGAGTTTTATCACCAAAAGTCTGAGATTGATATGGGTGCTATTTGCGCCCCCCACCTTTGCAGATATCATAGTTTCAGTATGGGCACATAAATATGTCCATAATTGTCCTTATACAAGATACTGGAACTTATACACAAGGCTTCTTGATGATATTTGCATTTTTTGGGTGGAGGGGGCTGAACTTTTAGATGAATTTATTAATTATCTCAACCAAACTACGGACTTTTTTAATTTCACCTATCAAGTTTACACTCAAAGTGTTAACTACTTAGATATCTCTTTGCACAAAGTTAACCATTGTTTTAAATCAACTATTTTTAGAAAGCCTACATTCTCCAACACCTACATCATGTTCAACAGTGCTCATCCACTCTATCAGAAAAAAGGCATTGTCAAAGGACAATACATGCGCATTAGTCGCATGACATCTGATGAAGTGGATTATGAAGCTGAGTGTATGGTTCTGGAGCAAATGTTTTTGGATCATGGCTACCCTCGTGAACTTATAGCTTCTATTCGAACTGAAGTCATGGAGGATAGGAAAAGTAAATTTAGGCCTATTTTAGATACGGAAATTAACTTTTCTAACAAGCATGGCTCTACACTTTCCAATGATATTATATATAATAGAGCCTTTGTTACTGAATTTACTACCAATGCTTATCAAATCAAAGGCATTGTGCAAAGAGAATGGGATACATTTTCAAAATTTACAGATTTACCAAACCTAAAATACCAATCTATTAAAGTAAAACAATAAGTGAGAAGGCCACTGAAAAAACAATCAGTAAAAACAAAATAAAAACTCCAGCAAAGCTTTAACTTCCACTGAGTGACCTATCAAACCTCTTGTATCAAAGGCACATGGGAAATATGCATATGACCCTTATGAACATCAGGTGTGTAAGCTAATTGGTGATACTGAATGTCCATGGTTTGTTTTGCTGTTTTAATGGACAATTTCAGGCCAATAAAGTCAAACCCTACTAGCTGTGGATATGCATATTTCGGCCTTATGATCTCATCAGCACAGCACGAACACTAACCAGCACTGTCTTGCTTTATATGTAAGTTTATCTTAGACTTGTGTTTTCTCTTAGAAATAGTTAGAAACTAGAAAGATTAGACTAAGTGCTTTTCTGTGATGTCAGAACTGTACTACTGAATTATTTTAAGTATTTCTCTGTGATCTCTGAACTCTTGACTAGCACTGTATTGCAAAATGTATTGTCTTGTGTTTTGACTATTTGTTATTAAATATTTTTAAACCCTTTCAACTGTTACTGTTTTTGTAGAGATAATTTAAGCTCTTTAGAGTACTTGCATGCATTTGCTAAATTGTACAAAGCCACTTCAATAGCTTTAGACCTGCGCTATACTACCAATTAGATAATAATATTGCACAGTAATAATTGGACACCCTTTTAAGGGCCTTTGAGTAGCTGATAAATATTAGTGGGTGGTGGCAGCTGGTACTACCATATAGTCTGGGAAAAAGGGGCACAACTGGAGAACCTGTGCCAGCCTTCCCCAGGAGTGTCTGTGTGGTTGTATAAAATCTTCTCAAAGTGTATGAGTGTGTGTGTTTGTGTGTGTGTGTGTGTGTGTGTGTGTGTGTGTGTGTGTGTGTGTGTGTGTGTGTGTGTGTGTCAGCTACTTGGGCATGGACATGAAGCACTGGTTGGACAGAGAGGGTGCTGGGGGTTTTAGCTTGCCCACTAGGCTGAGATCTGGACCCTATAGCTGTGCCAGTAGGGAGTCTTATTGGGGACCTGGAGAGCGAGGGAGTGACCAGCCCCAGACTGACTGTGATCACTGTGTTCTTAAGGGAAATTGCACTTTACTGTGTGTATTTGTTATCCTTTCCTCCTATAAGAGATGCCCTTCACTGGTGTTAGTGGTGAGGATTGAGGCTCCTTGATTGCTGGGCCAGTGCATGGGCATCACATATTAATTGTTTGGCAGTGGTGGGATATCCACACCACATATTAATTGGTTGGCAAATGCTAATTGGCTTATAGTGGTGTGGGTAGAGTGAATTCCTGTAGCTGGTGTACAGTAAGCTCTGAAGTGTTTTCTACTCTAAATAAGCCATGCAATAAATACTCAGAGTTCAGATCACAATTGTTTTATCTCTTTTGTTAGCTTAATTAGTCAGGGTAAGCAGGCAGCATGTCAGCAGAAGAGTATGGAAAGATGACAAGGAGCCAGCTGGTGGTGATGTGCCAGGCTAGGGGACTGGTGCATGGAAACCTGACTAAGGCAGACCTGATTGCAACCTTGGTTACAGCTGCATCAGAAAATAGCAACCAGGAGTACAATCAGACTGGCAGTGGAGATATAATACCCTCAGAGAATGGACAGTTCTACCTTTCTGCAGAGGACTTAAAAATCCATCTGGAGCTAAAGAGACTTGAGTTGGAGGCTAGGTGTTTGGAACTAGAAGCAGCTGAGAGAGTAAGGCATCTAGAGAGTGAGGACAAGGAGAAACTCTGATGTTTGCAGGCTGAGGAGAATGAGAAACTGCTACGCCTGGAAGCTGAGGAAAAGGAGAGGCAGAGGCAGCATGAGAAGAAGATGCTGACTCTTTGCCAGAGTCATTGAGGTAATGGAGAAGGGAGTAACTGGATCCCAGAAGCACAAACGGTCAGTAAATTTCTTCTGCAGTTTAAACAAGGGGATAATTTTGATAGTTTCATTCATATGTATGAGAGGGTATGCAAACAGCATGGTGTTGACCAAAGGCTCTGGGTATGGTTCCTGATCCCCTTACTCCATGGTAAAGCTGTAACTGTTTTGTCAAAAATGTCTGACATTGCATGTTTTGATTATACTGCTGTTAAAAATCACTTGTTAGAATTGTTTAAGCTAACACCTGAAACATATAGGAAAACGTTTTTTGAGCACAGACACAAGGCAGATGAAAGTTTGTGTGAATATGTTGCTGAACTGAGCACTTATTTCCATAGGTGGGTGAGTGGATGCCAGGTCACCACTTTTGAAAGGCTGGCAGACCTTTTGGTGTGGGAACAAGCCCTTAGCACTTTGCCTGAGGACATGATGATTTGGTTAGCTGATAGACAATGTGCCACTTCAGATGAGCTGTGGAAGAAGGGAGACCTATACCTGGCAAGCAAGGCAGCCCTGCACAAGAAAGGGATCCCCAGTACTGCTCATGGGTCTAAAGGAGCCCATGGTGGGCAGCACAGACTGCCCAAACAGAATCTGCCAGTAGCAGGAGAAGCCACTAGTCCAGGTACATGTCCAGGAGCTAGGGTTAAATGTTTTGAATGCAACTAGTGGTGCCATGTGGCATACAGGTGTCCACTGAGGGAAGGTGGGGAACATAAGGTGAGGGAGCCAGTAAGTGGGAAAAACAAAATGCCAATGGTAGGTTGTCTTGCGACAACAAGGGTATTAAACTACCACCAGAGGTTATATCCTATTGTAGTGAATAGCAAAGAGGCCATTGCCAAGAAATACACATTCTCTGACATAACCATTTTAAAGCCTGCAGTGGTTACAGAAGAGCACTACTTGTCTGGGCAGTCTACTCCAGTCAGTGCTTTATGAGGGATCCCATTCAAAATACCTTTGGCTAGGGTTCACCTTGGCTGGAAGGGTGGAAAAGGAAGCCAGCAAGTAGGTGTGTTTGAGGATATACCTGCAGGTATCCGGATAGGGAATGATTTTGATAGTGCAGTACACTGTGCTTGTGCAGTTTCGTGCAGTCAGGCTTGGGGACAAGCAGGTGAGTCTGGTAGCCTGGAAGAGACTTAGACAGACTGCATACTTGCAGCCAGGACTGGTGAGGTCGTTACCTCAGGGAGGAAGCTACCCTGTAGCAGTGAGACTGAAGGTGAGCCACAGCTGCTTAGTGGTACTGATAGTACCTTGGACAGAGTGACTGCAAAGGTAGAGTTGACTAGTAGTACCCAGGATGACAGTGAAGCACCACTGTCAGAGGATGCCAGACTCTCTGTGGAAGGGGAGTTAGGAAGGGTTACAAGGAGAGAGAGCTGAGGCAGGCTCATCTCTCAGACCCTACATTGCAAGGCCTGAGGCAGGTGGGCAGGGAGGAACCTGATTATCAAGGAAAGGGGGATCTGTATACTAGTACAAAGGGCTACTATACAGAGAGCGATCCCCTGAGGGAGATCTAGAAGGTGAGAGAGTACAGCAATTAGTAGTGCCTAGAGCCTACCATCTGACATTTCTAGCCATAGCCCATGATATTCTCTTTGCAGGTCATATGGGCATAAAATGTACAAAGAGGCATATTATGCAGAACTTCTATTGGCCTGGAATTTCCAGAGATGTAACAGTGTACTGCAGGACCTGTGCACAGTGCCAAAAGGTAGACAAGGCAGGAGACAAGGTGAGAGGTCCTTCTATGCCTTTGCCTGTGATTGAGGAGCCATTTCAGAGGGTAGCCATGGATATTGTGGGTCCTCTGATTACCCCAAGTTTCACAGGGAAAAGGTATAGCCTAGTGGTAGTGGATTATGCTGCACGATACCTTGAGGCAGTGGCTTTGTCCTCCATTGAGGCAGAGAAGGTGGCAAATGCATTTTTAGAGATTTTCAGCAGGATAGGAGTCCCAAAAGAATATCGACTGACAGAGGTGCCATTTTCATGTCAGACCTGCTGGCTTGTCTGTGGAAGTCCTGTAGGGTGAAACACATGAAGACCATCCCCTACCATCCCCAGACTAATAGTCTTGTTGAGAGGTTAAACTCCACTATCAAGTCCATGCTATGGGCATTTGCAGATCAGTTTAAGAGGGAGTGGGACAAATATTTGCCCCATCTGTTGTTTGGTTACAGAGAGGTTCCCTAGGAATCCACAGTTTTTTCACCCTTTCAGTTGCTGTATGGGAATAGGGTGAGGGGACCTCTAGATTTAATTTGAGATGAGTGGGAAGGTGAGTGCGAGTCTCACAAGGAGTCTGTTGTGGCATACATCCTAAATCTCAGGACAAGGCTGAGGGAACTCACGGGCTTGGCCCAGGAGAACCTGGCAGAAGCCCAACAACAGAAAAAGGTGTGGTATGACAGGAATGCTCTAGTTAGAGAGTATGCTGTGGGGCACCAGGTAATGTTTCTCAATCCTGTCAGACACAGTAGCTTGGGAGGGACACTACAAGTTGGTAAGAAAGGTAAGTGATGTTAATTACATGATGGAGCTGCTAGGCAGAAGGCAAGGGAACAAATTGCACCATGTTAACATGATGAAACCTTACCATGATAGGGAGACCCTTGTGCTGAGCATTTGAAGTGGATTGCAGGAGGAGTCTGAGGGAGATCTGGTGACTGATCTCCTCAGTGAGGCTTGGGCTGACACCTCAGTGGAAGGGGTAGCAATGTCTCAGCAGATATCTCCTACCCAGGTTCAAAAAGTCTGAGCAATGTTGCAGGAATTTGGGGACATGTTCACTGGGAAACCAGGGTGCACCCACCTGTAGCAGCACTAGGTGGATACAGGACCCCAAAGGCCTATTAGGCAGGCCCCTTATAGAGTGCCTGAGAGAGTCAAACAGATTCTGAGGGATGAGGTACAGGAGATGTTGGAACTAGGGTTGATTCAAGAGTCCAACAGTCCCTGGGCCTCCCCAGTGGTGCTGGTGCAAAAGAATGATGGCAGCACAAGGTTCTTTGTGGACTACAGGAAATTAAATAGTGACACAGAGTCAGATGCTTACCCCATGCCTAGGACAGATAATGCCCTAGAGCAGCTGGGTGGGGCAAAGTATCTTGCAACCATTGATCTTACCAAGGGTTACTGGCAGGTGCCTTTGTCTCCCAGTGCTAGAGAGAAGTCAGCCTTTGTGACTCCTTTTGGCTTGTATGAGTTCACAAAGATGCCCTTTGGGATGAAGAATGCCTCAGCAACTTTCCAGAGGCCGGTAGATCATATCTTAACAGGAGCAGAAGTGTTTGCCCTTGCTTACCTAGATGATATTGCCATCTACAGCCATTCCTGGCCAGAGCACCTTCAGCATATCAGGGAGGTGCTGGGCAGACTACAGAGGGCATGGTTGACCATTAAGCCGAGAAAATGTCAGGTGGGTATGGCAGAGGTTTCCTACCTAGGACATAGAGTGAGGAGTGGTAAGATAAGGCCAGAACCTGCCAAAGTGGAAGCCATTCTGACATGGCCTGCACCTGTTACTAAAAAGCAGGTGAGGGCATTTTTAGGGACAGCAGGGTACTACATAAAGTTTGTCCCCAGTTATAGTACCACAGCTGCTCCCCTCATAGACCTGACAAGGAAGAACAGGCCAGATAAGGTAGTGTGGATCCCAGCATGTGAGCAGGCATTCCAGAAGCATAATGAAGCTTTGGGTGGACCCCCTGTGTTAGCCAGTCCAGATTACAGCAATAAATTTGTTGTGCAGGTGGATACTTTGAACCATGGGCTGGGGGGTGTACTTAGCCAGATTTCTTCAGAGGGGGAAAATCACCCAGTGGTTTATCTCAGTCGTAGGCTCCAACCTAGGGAGGAATACTATGCAGCTGTAGAAAAGGAATGTCTAGCCATAGTGTGGGCACTGCAGAAACTTCAGCCTACTATCTGTATGGAAGGAAATTCACTGTTACGACAGATCATAACCCCCTAACATGGTAAACAGAGCCAGCCAGGAACATGCCAAGTTGCTAAAATGGAGCCTGGGGTTGCAAGCATATGATATGTCCATGCAGCACAGCAGTGGGGTTAGCAATGCCAATGCAGATGGGCTCTCAAGACAGGGAATGGGGTAAGGTACAGTCAGATAGACCTAACTCCCTCAAGCACAATTTCTCAAGAGTCACTTGAAAAACTAGATTCAGCTTTCTGGGGGAGGGGATATGTGAAGATTGGGTGAAGATAGGTGAAGGCTGCCAGCCTAGCCAGATATAATTTTGTATATAATTCTGTCATCTGTAATATTAATGTACACCACATGCTTGTTGTCTTAAATGGTAAAAATAGTGTTTCATATGGAACTGGAAATAAAATTGTCAACAGTGCACTCTACTGCCCAAGTAAAGCATGTTGTGACCCTTTGCTGTTAGAACACAGAGTCAGTAAGTCTAGAGTGAGGCATCTTGCCTGTTGTTTTAAGGCCAGAGTTAATGGCCAGAATTTGCATGCATAAATGTCCTTTATTGCTCTGGTTTCTGCCCAGGGGTGAAGAATGTAAATATAGTTTCTGTTAGCTTGGGAACCCAAGGAAGTGTGAAGAATGATGTAATGTAAACCAGGAATGTGATTTTAAAAACAGAATCAGAGAACATTAAGCATTTTTTGTCTTGACCATCCAACTCACCAGCACTCTCTTGCTATATATGTAAGTTTATCTTAGACGTGTTTTCTCTTAGAAATAGCTAGAAACTAAAAATATTAGACTACATGTTTTTCTTTGATGTCAAAATTGTACTAATGAATTATTTTAAGTATTTCTCTGTGAACTTTGAACTCTTGACTAGCACTGTGTAGTAAAAAGTATTGTCTTGTGTGTTGACTATTTGTTATTAAATATTTTTAAACCCTTTCAACTGTGGCTGTTTTTGTAGAGATAATTTAAGTTCTTTAGAGTACTTGCATGCCTTTGCTAATTTGTACAAAGCCACTTAAATAGTTTTAGCCCTGGGCTATACAACCAATTGGATAATAATATTGCACAGTAACAATTGGACACCCTTTTAAGGGCCTTTGAGTAACTGATAAATATTAGTGGGTGGTGGCAGCTGGTACTACCGTGTAGTCTGGGAAAAAGGGGCACAGCTGGAGAACCTGTGCCAGCCTTCCCCAGGAGTATATGTGTGGTTGTATAAACTCTTCTCATAGTGTGTACGTGTGTGTGTGTGTGTGTGTGTGTGTGTGTGTCTGTGTATGTGTGTTTGTGTGTGTGTGTGTGTGTGTGTGTGTGTGTGTGTGTGTGTCAGCTACTTGGGCAGGGACATAAAGCATTGGTTGGACAGAGAGTGTGCTGGAGGTTTTAGCTTGCCCACTAGGCTGAGATCTGGACCCTATAGCTGTGCCAGTGGGGAGTCTTATTGGGGACCTGGACAGCAAAGAAGCAACCAGCTCCTGACTGACTGTAATCTCTGTGTGCTCTTAAGTGAAATTGCACTTCACTGTGTGTATTTGTTATTCTTTCCTCCTATATGAGATGCCCTTCACTGGTGTTAGTTGTGAGGATTGAGGCTCCTTGATTGCTGGGCCAAGGCAATACCTTGAGACTGACATAACATGACAGATGCAGATTCATCCCCTGGTATAACATTAACACTGTGATGGGGTCCAACACATTTGAATCTTGTGCTGGACTGTCAGAGCAAGAAGAATTTCACATTGATGAATAGTGTTTTGTAATGAAAGTGGATGCAGTATTAGCCTTGGAAATTGTTTGTCATAGTTGTATCACTACATTATTGGCATCATCAGGTTTTACCAGGGGGGTTGTAATTCCCATGTGAGATGGAGATTGGCTACAATTCACATTTTCAGCTGAATCTACAATCACTGCTCACAACATGACATCATTAGCCCCATAGTCTCAAAAAGGTGTCAAGCATCCATATGAATGATCTCTTGGGCCTTGTCTGGACCCAAAAGTGTTACATGGAAGTTTGCTTGTAAAGACTTTGATTGACACCCCCCACCCAAAATGTAAGCATAGCACAGACATTAGTCAAGCAATCCACCTCTGTAGTCCACTGTTCCAGAAAATGGAACTTCCTCCTTCCCATCATTCAAAGTCTGACATCAGGTTCTTAGAATTTCAAACAATGGAGATGACTATAAACTGGGCATAAGCAAGGAAAATGTCTGAAAAAAATGAATATGCCCACAATAACAAAATGTAAACTCCATATACTTTAAGGGCATGGTGTTCTCATATTGGGGCTCCAGCCATCAATTAGATGAACAGTGGCCACAGCTGGTAGGGTTAGAATTTCTGTCCACCTTTAGTTATGGTTATCCAGGTATGAGTTGTTGTGAATCTTGTCCTCTCCCCACTTTCATCTACCATTTTATTTGTTTTTTTTTTTCCCACATCTTACCCTACAAGACAGTGACCTTTCCACAGTGCACGGATAAGCAGTCACAACAACCTACAGTATTATTATCAACCACAACCTAAGTGTGTTGCCTTTTTTCATTCTTACTTTTGTTGCATCTGATAACAATGCCACATCATCCATAATGGCATGAAAGAGGACGCAGCCTCCTCTTCTGTAGAATTAACTTTAAGTGTACCTACACTTCATACATCTGTCATAAAAACATTTGAAATTTATATTCAAAAATATGTTTCTTAAAAATGTGCACAGGGGATGCAATGTCACCAATTGCTCTTGACAGGTACAGAGAATAAGCAAAGAAAGAATGTGCAGTAGTCCATATATAAGTATCCACACTCTACACCTACACACACTCACTTTTACTACCACAGTAGCAGTTCTGTTCTACTGTGATCAAGACTGTTGGGTAACATGAAGCTTAGGGTGTTGAAATGAGCTTGATGTTCCACATGAATACGTAATAAGAACACATAAGAACAAAACCTTTCTGAGTTACAAACCAAAAAAAAGGCCTTATTGCTTCAGAAATCTGCTGCCACTGTACATTGTTGTACTACAGCCATCTTCATGTCCATTAATTTTCTTCAAACAAATTGCATGTGTGTTTGTCTCTGATTGGTCAGTGAGTGTCTGTGTGGAGCTTTCCTTATCGGTTTGGCTGCTGTTCAAAGCATAAAGCAGAAAAAGGTGACAACAAGCCTACAGACCCCTGCATCATTTGGAACAAGACTGTTGATCAACAAAAAGTCTGTGGCCTGTCTCTCATCTTAAGTGTAGCCACACACATCTTCAAGCACCCAGGGTCCCAGCCGCGCCACTCATGAAGAACCTAGCCACACTGGGACCGGCACCTGAGGAACCACTGTGCTACATGGCGGAAGAGTTAATCTTGGTACTATGTGGCTCAGTGCGGGTACTCACTTCACTACAGGATTGCCACTAAAGAGTGGCGACGCCCTGGTCGGTACCACTTCACAAAGGCGGTGCCTCTACGAGAATGGAAATAGACGCCTCCAGGAGAACTCATAAACAAAGACATTGGGGATTGATCCTACCTATTTTGTTTTACTCCTTTTGAACTTTGGGCTCTACCTTGATTGGATCCGACGATTTTGGCTTTGTCAAGGGCAGAAGTTGCTATGAACTTGGGTAAGGCAGTTCACAGCCCACCTTGACAATTGACCACTCGGCATCATAGACAAACTCACTCATGAACTCACCAAACAAACTCGGCTAACACATGTCTCGGCATATGACACAAACTGGAACCAATGGACAACCCATACAGGACACAGGGCTGCAAGCTATGTCAGGACAGAAAAGCCAGGTGTCACAGGTGTGTCCCTGGTCCCCTCAGTCCTGGGGCTTTTTCTTTCTGTATTTTTTGCAGGAGGAGGACCCAGGAGGAGGACAAAGGCTTTTCCGGTACATGCAAGGGATTCGCGATTGTATGACAAAGTTCGCGGATATTCACCAACTGCCCCAACATCCTTTCCAGAGGACACCAACATCCTTGCCAGAGCCTCTATGCCAACAATGAATTGGTAGAAGTACCATGGAATGCCCTTTGTAAAAACAAAATAAAACCACAGTACCCACATCATTTGGCACAGAAGAGGTAATCATAGAGGAGGTGGTAGGGATTTGGACAGGAAGGTTGACAGGACCTCATTGCCAAAGTGGTTAGAAACAAAGTGGTTGGAAAAACCTTCATGATTGGTTTCCTTATCAGATCAAGTTTGGTCATTGTGCCCCTGTACTCTCATTCACATCTTCCATTGATGCTCCAATGTGGTCTACAATTCCCATCTCTTTACCCGCCAATGATGTCCTACAATGCCCCACCTGGGACAGTTTCAAAACCTCCAAAAGTTGAAAGAAAGAGTCATAAATATCTTAAGAGGATAAAATGTCAAAACCATGTCGCTCGCCGTCTGCTGCCTACTATTCCTACTTGTAGCTGTGACTGACGCTCAAGGCCATGTCCAATCCGAATTAATGGCCGAATTCCACCTTATGCTTAATGGCCAAACCAAATCCACCAGAGCAGAGCCAAGGAGACAGAGACAAATAACCCCCAAACAGAAATACAATAGGGATGCTGGAGGGATTCATTACTACCCAGAGGCTCCCTACCACTTACATGTTAGTACATGTCCCTCACTGACTCTCACTGACTCTGTTCAAGAGAAGTGGATGGGAGTGACTGGAGGATGAGAGGGTTGGTCACTCTGTACTCTCTGTGTGTGTCACTAACAGAGTACAGTAAACTAAACGTAAAAAGGAGTAGCCTAAGTAATCTGGTGAAGGCCAGTGAAAGCCATACTGGAGGCTTTTATACATCCTAGGCATATAGCCTAGTACTAGTACGAACCTATGAACCTATGAACCTATAAGATTAATTCTACTGTTTTATTCTGGTGAGAGAAGAAGCAAAGGGGCATTGTATCCCAGTTGCATGAAGCAGTACTAGTAGCCAGGTAGTAGCCAGTTATGTAAATCCCTACTATTCATCATTCTTGACAAAGCTAATTCTTTCTTTTCTTTTCTTTTCTTTTTAATAAGTTCTGCTATATTAGCTATTGTCTAGCCTAACTTCAGAATATCTTCCTAAATACATCAATAAATCAATACAGTCTGCTGTATTAGTTTCTCCTTAAGTGTATTGCTGTGCCCTGTATAAATACAGGGACCTTAAGTTGACATTTTTCCTGTAAAAGCACTCTTGAAATTTCACCAATATCTAGTTGCACACAGGGCAACCAGTTTGCAGTGACAAGTACTGCCCTTAAGTTGCAAACCAGATAATTCTGACTTTGCTTTATGTTCTCATCACAACTGTCTAATGAATAAAAAGCAGCTGTTGTAATGCATATAAACTTTCCCACTGTCTCTGTAACCAGCTTGGTGGAACTAGACATCCTAAGGCAAAGTAGAAATTACCTTATATTTAATAATAACCAGCTAATTCTCAAGCAATCTGATATGATATGTGTGAGGTTTATACACACACATCTCACTGGAGGCAAACCTCTGACATAAAAGCACCCTAATGTTAATCAGCTTGTCAATATTGCATACCCTACACTCATTACGCACAGCATGAAGTATACACATAGACTCACATATGCTGAAGCACTTAAATATAACCTTCCTAAATCACAAAGACCCCCTAGATGAAGTACAGGTTTATGTCAGATGATTGAGTTTTTGGAAACTCAAACTTCACATGGTTGAGACCGTATGTTTGACTTTCTGAAAAGTCAAAGCATTTGTATGAAGATCATGGTACTGAGGGGATTGAGTAATTTACCCTTTTCCCAACTGTGGTATGATCTCAGAGTTGGTATATATAATTTGCAGGGGATTGAGGGTGGAGGGGGGTTTGTCAGCTGCAAGAAAAGTATTTTTTTGTTGTTTTATTTTCATTTGAGTTTTCAGAAACTTGAACATATGGTCTCAACCATATGAAATCTGAGTTTCCAAAAATTTACTCTTCTGACATAAACCCAAGAAGCACACAAAACAAATGCCCTCAGTAGTCAAAAATGCACTCTTTCAAAACAACACCCATATCAACACATACAGCCAAATCTCATGGACCCTCTACTTCTAAGCTCATAAGTAAGTCACCACACAACCCAACTTTCTGGTCATTGGGGACTTCATTGTGGGATACACTGATGTCCCTCTCACCAGACTGAGTAAGGAGAAAGTCACAGTCAGTTGCTTATCAGGGACCAGGAACCACCATTTTATGCACACACTCAGGTCACTAAAACACAAGTACCAGTATGACTCAGTCACAGTCCATGTGGGTGTAAATGACTGGAGACATACCTCCCCAGACTCTATGAATAGAATAATCTGGAGCACTCAGAATAAGTGTGCAAAGCTGGTAATAGTCTAGCATTAAGCAGTCTTCCACCTTTTTAAATGATGATGCCATAATATGATCAGAAGATGACTAACTTTACTATTCAACATAGGTTCTTGTGTCATTTTAAAGGGGGTTCAGTACGACAGTGTGGAAGGATCTTGTCAACTGACCATGCGGCATTGCCAGGAATGGTCTGCATCTCTCACCTCTAGGCTTTTAAATATTAGTTAAAGCATTGTCTTCCCCTATAGTGCCTTTTTCAGGCAATGTCAAATAGCAAATGAAAACCAAGAAAATCTAAAGGTGCCTACATGGAACTGTCCACAGAAACTCTGTACTCACCAGTAATAAGTATACAGATAACTCAAAAAATAGTCATACTGCTATAAATAAACATCAATAGGATGTATAACAGAAGAAAGAAAGAAAATCATGACAAACATTAGAAGATGTAGTACTCAGCAGGATAAAGGTGCTCTCATCAAATTAAAATTCAGAGCACAAATAGTCTACTGGAGCCTAATTTGAGTTAAATTTGGCCTCCCTGGCCAAGAATGGCCATAGGACATTCTTTAGCTGTGTCTGCAACCTCAGAGACAGTACACAGTCGTGTGCAGAGCTTTTTGTTAATGGATCCACCTATACTGGGCCAGAACATGTAGCAAACCTACTGGTAGACAATTCAGCTCTAGCTTTTCCCCTCTTTCCCCACCAGTCTCCTCTCTGGAAATACTATCAAATATAACTCCCTCTATTATCATTACAAAACAAGACCACAATGATATCTCTAACACCAGGAATGCTGCATCAATGGGCCCAGCAAATATTCTAGGTTGCCTTCAAAATAGCATGAAACATGACCATAAATTTCACTAGTCTCATATGCAAATACATAGAAAGAATTATCAAGGAAATAAACACTGATGACATATGAAACCTCTTGACACTGGACCTAATGCAGTTTGGTTTTGGCAAGTGTAGGTCATGCCTAGTCAACCTGGTAGACTTTTTGAGAAGGTCACCAAAGCAATTGATGAGAGCAATGTGGTTCGCACTGCCTACATTGACCTGGTCAAGACATTTGACACAATACCCCATTCAGGTATTGTTGACAAACTCAAGAGGTTAGGAATAAACCCTTATGTCACCCAAGGGATAGCCAGATGGCTTACAGACAGGAACCAGAAAATTAGAATTGGGGAGTCCAACTCTAAAAAGAGGTCAAGTCACTAGGGGAGTCCCTCAATATTAGGTCCAGGGACGGCTCTTTTTTGGCATTTAATTCCCTGAAGTCAAGACCAACAGCAAGGGTCTCTATTGACCAAATTTGCAGACAATTGGAAATTAGGAGTAATCATAGAAACCATTTCCCAAAAATAATGCTCTCCAGGAAGGAATGACATAGACAAATAACTAGTGTTAGAGCCATGGACTAAAACTAAATGCCAAAAAATACATGATAATATTATTTGTGAAATCATCCACCCCTGGTAACTATCATATTGATAGCACACCTTTAAGATTTAACCCAGTAGGTGGGGACTTGGAGACAAACATAGACAGTAATCTAGCTTTGAGCGCCAGACATGTATAACTATCCCTGTCCATAAGTGGCATAGGTTCCAGTCCTGGTATGAATTTCCTATTCCCTATCCACTACTCTAGTTACACAAATTGGGTAATAGACAAATTCAGCTTCACATGGATGGAAGCTTGTTCCATGGGAGTGGCAGTCTTTGGGACACATAATGGGAAGATTACTGACAAGTAAGGGGAAAGCAGCATGTTTCTGCAACTTTGATTTTCAGAATTTTGAATTGCCATGCTCTTATGTTAAAGTTTATTCTGACTAATTGCAAAAGTAAGATGATTGTTTTGTCACAGTTTCTTTTTGTGAAGACGAATCTGCTTTAAATAGTTTAGCTTCTTCCATTTCAGAGGTCACAACTCATTGTTTACAGTGTGTGTATGACTCACATGATACTTCTTGCAGAGCTATGGGCACTGGTATTGTTTTGAGGAGTTTTGCCTTGCTGCATTCTCAGAACCTCCCAGATGATGTGAAAAAAAATGGATTTTATGTTCTCCTTTGAATTGAAATTTATTTTGGTTCCTGTCCTGCAGAAGTTATCAAACAGTGTGATGAAATGGGTAAGATGATACATGAAATCTCTGATTTTTCATCCCTCTTTTTCCAAATTTACTAAGGGATCCTCTAACCCTTCATCCAGTTTCAGCAAAAGCAAAATATCTGCATTTTTGTGAGAATGTTTAAAAGAAGTTTAAGGGAGAGGTTCTAAAAATAATTCAGAGGATTTATGCTGAGTCATTGAAGGTAATTTTGACAAACACATAAAAAAATGAAAACCATTCACTAAAACCACTTTTGTGGAGCAACTGGACAGTTTTGTTTTTTTTAGGAAGGCAAGGCCTCTGCACCTCCAACATGGGACAAACATCCCTAATACCCCAATGACTTATATATAGCAACTCTCAAGTTGCACAACAGTGGAGAAAAAAACAAACCCCACAACGGGGGAAAGAATTTCTGCAAACAGTACACAGTCTTTCTATGTTCAACAAAAATACATTCACTGGCATGATGTGCTCCTGAATACAGTAACCCCACAAGACAAAGGACAGCGGAACAAGTCAACATGACTATTTAAGGGGCCTTGTTCGTTCATCTCACACTGGCAGTCTCTTTTTCCCTTCCAGAAAGTCTGAATCTCCAGTATTTTCTTTGGCAAAAGATAGTTTTAGACAAATGTGTTCTGAGGATCATCAAGGTTAAAGCTGGCAATTTGTTGAAACTCTCCTTTACAGGTAGTAATTCCTCATCCACCAGACAAGACTCCTTTATTTCCCCTGTAATTCAAAATATGCTATCTCAGGGAGAGATTGAACCATTTTTCTGAGGCTGGAAAAGATTTTTATTTAAGGATGATGTTAGTGTCAAAGAAGATGCTTGGAGACCAATTCTCAATCTTTCTTGCTTTCCAAAGCTTGTTTGTCATAGTGTGCAAGTCCAAAATGCTGTAACTTCAAAATATTTTTCCTCTTCTTCCTCATTTAAGTTTCCTAGCAAGGCTAGATTTTCAACTGTGAGATTCCTTAAACCTTTTGTATTAGAGGTACCATAGGATATATGCAAATGGCTCTTTAAGAATATCAGGTGTATTAGCTATATGGCAATTCTGAATGCCCATGACTTTTTTCTTTTTAAGGTTATTTATGGACAAATTCAGACCAATAAAGCCAAACCCCACTAGTTATAGGCATGCATGTTTCATCCTTCTTATGCAGTCATCAGCATGGCATAAGTGGAATGCTTGGATAACCTTTGGAAACACAGGGTTGTCGTACCCAGCTGATATCCATAACCATTAGCCTGAATTTGTCCATAAATAGACTTAAAAAGAAAAAAGTCACGGACATTCAGAATAGCCTAGTAACTGGAACATCTGATGTTCTTAAAGGGTCATTTGCATATATCCAATTTTGCCTCTAATAGAAGAGGTTTAAGGAATCACACAGTGGAAAATCTAGCCTTGCTAGATTTTTCTTCTGATTTTTAATGATTGTTTTTTCTGTGTGACCTTTTTGCTCATTATTTAAGTTTCCTGGTAACACTTAACCTGGGATTAAATAAACTCTGTGCAGGTTTTGTGTGAAGCCTACAAGGTGCTTCCATGTTTGAATAGTGAGCAACAGTGCCAATTGCATAAACAGTGTTGCCAGCCAGGAAACCGTGTAATGCAACATGTATAGCAAATGTGTCAGTAGTAGAGCAAACTGGATTAGCAGGATTGTGTGTAATGCCACAATGATTACCAGGGTTTTTCATATACTAATGTGCATTTTCCACGCACAGTACAGGACATTGTATACAGTGTGGAGTATTGTGGAATCCTATTCCAGCCATTCTGTACAAATTATGTAAATGATCTATAAATGTACTTGGACTGTCATTTAAAATAAACAGTCAGGGGAAATGTGTTTATTGAATAGGGACACAAAGATTAGTTTTTGGAATAAACACCAGGAAAGAGGACAGGTGAACCATTGTAATGTATTGCTGATAACGGCATGAAAATGGCAGACAATCAGAAACACTAATCACATCTGCACGGGGTATAGTATGGACTGCCCAGTGGCAAATATATATTATGTGACTGTCAGAAAAGGTGACATAACTGTGGAGAAGATGTCTGTGTGATGTAGGCACCCAGACATGAACAATGGAGAGGACATCTATCACGGATGTTATATACAATCAGGGTCAGGTGCATATTGTGAAGCTATGCAGACTGATTTGCCTGAATATGACTGCATTGTCAGCACAGGTTTCCAACAAGTAGGACACAGTTACAGACTCATGGCCAACAATAAAACAAGCATGCACAATCATGGACAATATCAGAAGAATACCACCAGTAATGCCATGGCTCTGACACAACGTATGTAATTCTACGCAATCATACATGGTTTTGCACCGACATACTTGTATGACTATTATGACATGTCATAAATGGATGAGTGTTATCAAGAATACTCTCCTGACACTAACATATGCTGGAGGTGTTACACTGTATCAATCCCTACAGGCTAGTTGACTGATGTGCATGGCAGATATGGCACAATCCACACTGTTATGAATTTCAGCCATTCCATCATTGCTGTTAAACAGCTATGTATGTACTGAGTGCATCACTGGAACAGATATTACACATGCATTTGGTATATCACCTTAATGGAGGTTCTGCGCCATCAGACAGTACTGTTTATGCAAAAGAAAAAAATGATAATAATAATAAGGAATGGATAAAATGATGTGTGATAGCTCACTGTGGCAAAAGAGGTATACTTCAGTTACACATCTTTGGAAGATGTCTAGGGAGGGACACGAGAAAGGGTGCACTGTACTCAGGTATTGGTGTGGTGAAGGCTGTAAACTATGCAGGTATTATGGCCTCTCGTGTGGATGCCCAGTCCATACTCAGTAGTTGTGTTACATAAAAGGGAGTAGCTACCACTGTGGCTACCAGCTGATGGATGTTCCCCATACCATATACCGGACACAGGTCACAAACAAATTTGTCTGCTTATAGGGTGTGACATCTACATTATTGTTAGTTTGTGCATTTGCTTACATAAAGAAAACAAATCCCCCACATTTTCTTTCAACTCATGTATTGTCATGGCTGTGGCAGTAATCATTGGTGTGTGTTGATACTATCTGTATTATACTAATATTGCAGTTGGAGTTAATGATTGCCCACAATCTGTAGTCCTCCTGACAGCTGTTGGGACAGAGGATTTGTATGCTGTTCTTGACTTCTGTGATTTAAATAATGGACAGGAAAGGGCCTCACAGATAGATGTGATGTACGGACTTGATCACTGGATGATATGGGTCACCTCACACATTTCAACATATTTAGATGCCATACATGTGATCCAGTGTTCTACCTGCTCAGTGATATAGGTGTTTATGGCCACACCTAACAGTGTGGAGTGAATACCTCATTGTGGAGTCATGCCAAATACCTTTGCCTGGTCAAGTTCCACAGGATGATAGTGTTGTCATCCTGCATGCCATATATCACCTCTTTGAGGACATCTGAGAAATGTAACAGGCATGGATGTAGCATGAACAACTCATACATGTCTGTTGCACAAAGCCAGGATATTACTAGTGCTCATTTAGAAATGGTCCATGATGACATGTTGGCCTACCTTACAAATCAGGAGAGTCAGGATGTATCAGTACATTAATGCATCAGGTGCTGTTCCCACCCCCCCCCCACTCAGATGTATGTATGTTGATGTACACCCTTCTACAGGAACATAGTTCATCTGGAGAGTGTGTTGAAGTTTGTATCAAACCGTGTCTGGTAGATGTCTGTTCTGAGTCACACCATAGGCGATCTGTAATGTTGTCACAGTCCACTGATTCTGTGTGATAGGCCTGCATGAAAGCATGACAGTGCATACCGCCTATCTTGATATGTCCTAGGGTTTGGATACAATCCTACACTCAGGTATCATTGGCAAACTCTACCAGCTGGGAATGAGCCCTTACATCACTAGATGGTTATCCAATTGCCTTACCAACAGACCAAATGCTGTGAAAGTTGGTGAATCAACCTCTACCAATAGAGCTGTCACCACTGGTGTACTCCAAAGACCTATGGAATTTATTTCTCAGAAGTCCAGCCTACAGTATATGATCTTTGGCTTACCAAGTATGCTGATTCCTGAATATTGGTTGCAATCATTGAGGCCACCAATGATGTTAACATACTACAGTAGCGGCTAACACAGAAAAATGATTGGTGCCAGAGCCACACAGTCTACTAATAAATACAGAATGTGTATGAATTTGGGCCCTATGCAAAGTGGAATTTCCTGCTAACTGCAGCATTGGAAACACTCCCCTTATGCTGACGCTAGTGGAGCAAGACCAGAGAACACAAGCAGATAGCAATCTGAACTTTGACCAATGTCCACAGTGGTATGGAAAGGCCACATCATGCACCTCATTAGTCAGGCCATCATATACAGATCTGAGGATGATATAACAGCACTGTACTTGAACCTCATCAGAACACTAATAGACTATAATGCCTCCTTTGGCATTCAACTCAGCAGAAACCTGCAGCAGCTGGACAGACCACCAGGGTATCGCACCAAGAAATTACAGGTCCTACAAATCATGCCATGATGTGTGTGGAAAGATTGAAAGCCCTGTTACTGAAATCTGTATCATAAAGGATGAGGTAACTTGTGCCTGTCCTATATGCCATCTCTGACCCTGACCTGATAGGAACACTGAACATCTGCAAATCAACAGAGTTTGGTGAGAGGAGGATGGTAATATCAGTCCTACACGCTGGTATAAAATGCTCTTGTTTATGTCAAACAAATGCACAAGCGCACACACACACACACACACACACACACACACACACACACACACACACAAACACACACACACAGAAGTTGACTGGAGTGAGAATAGAATCCCTATGAATATAAGTACACCGACTACAGAACTCTGTGTTTCAGGCAAGCACCACAGCTCAAGTCTGACTTGGAGAGTCTCAGACAACACTTGATAGGTTATGACATCAGCAGTGTCTGGGGAGGAGAAAATGGTAAGAGCAGTGTCTCACATGCTGGTGTAAAATGTTCTCTCTAATGTCAAACAAGTGCACAAACACACACACAAATACAAACACACACACTCACACACCAGTTGACTGCAGTGAGAACAGAATCCCTACCTCAGTACACAGACTACAGAACTCTGTATTTAAGTCAAGTAGCACAGCTCAAATATGACTTGGAGAGGCTCAGATGACACTTTATAGATGATGACACCAGCAGTGTCTGGGTAGGAGAAAATGGTAAGAGCAGTGTCTCAGATGCTGGTGTAAAATGCTCTCTCTAATGACAAGCAAGTTCACAGACACACACACACACACACACACACACACACACACACACACACACACACACACACACACACACACACACACACAAAAAAAAAAAAACCCTTCACAGTTGACTGTAGTGATAACAAAGCAAAGAAAACCAGGAAGAAAAAGAGGAAAAATAAAGCATAAAAAAAACTCAGTTTGAGACCTTCACAAGTGTGAGTTCAAAAATGCAACATAGTCATAAAGTCCAAGACATTTTATTCTAATCAACTCTGGAGTGGTTTACAATAAAATTTCTTGGATTTTTATTCTTTGTAGTGAGAACAGAAACCCTATCTATCTACATACATGGACTAGAGAATGCAGTAATTTATGCAGGCACCACAACACAAGTCTGATTTTTGCAAGGCTGCCAAACAACTTATAGTGGATGGCATCAGCAGTACATGTTCAAGAGAAGAGGTTGGGATGGCTGTCTGAAATGGATATGTAGGCATATGCAAGCATCAAAATAGTGACAATCAATGGCATTGGAATGTTAATTGTAGGAGATATGCTTATGTTTCTCTGGCTAGATAGACACACACACCTCCCAGTTAACTGTAATGAGAACAGAACCTCTACCAAAGTACACAAACTAGAGAACTCCGTTACTTTACACAGATGCTACAGCACAAGTCTGACTTTTACAAGGCTGTAACACAACTTATAGTGGATGACATCAGCAGTGGATGTTTGAGGGAAGTGGTTGGGAGAGGTGCCTAAATGGATGTGTAAGCATTTTCAGTTGTCAAGATAGTTAAAGTTCTGCCTGCTACCAAATTGCTTAGTGAGCATTCTGTAGTATTTGGTGGTTGTGTTCCAATGTGAAGGTATACATTAAGAGACAGGTTTACAAAATTGTTTGGAAATGTGTCCACATTAATACAAGTATTGGAAAATTAGAATGTGCATTATCATTTTAAAGATGTGCATGATGTATAACACAACATGTTATTTATTTATGTAGTGGATTTCATACACTTATGAACAAGTACTGAGAGACCAGGTTTGCAGTGCATGCGTGGAGGTAAAAGATGGTTGTGTTGTAAATATGTGACATTTTCTAAGATAGGGCCTTCATATATTTTTTTTTTGTTTTCACATATATGTTTATGTCAGGAACAGTAAAAAAAGTAAACAACAGTAATACATGCTATTGTACAATTTGCATAGTGCACCTCTGAGCAGTGGCTTTGTATGTGGGTTTCCAAGCATTTGCATATGCAAGATACACATTTATTCTGCTTTCCCCTGTTTTTATGAAATTAAACAGTGAGCAAACACAAGGCTAATTGTTAAAAGGATGAGATGTAGAACTGAGTGCATGGAACACACCTGGTTCTTAGCTGACTCTGTAGCAAGTAGGTGTAAATGCATTGATATTTTTTTAGCACAGCTAAAAAAGGGTTCAAATCCAGGTGTATGTGATACTTTTACATAAGTATTGTAAATTAATCACCATGTGTTACTGTGTTTTACCATAAAGCACCCTGTTTCAGTGGTACTGCTCGAAGGTAACAGCAGCAAGAAAGAGCCGTTCACTGTTGCTTGACATTGGTGTATTATATCAAAGTCTGCTCAAACATAGAAGCCAAAAAGTGAAGGGCAACATTGTTTTTTTACCACTTATATTTGTTGTATGTGGTTCAGATTTTTGACCAGATTATAGGTATTAAAATCGGATAGATGGAATAGTGGTGAATTGGGGGGAAAGCAGGGGGAGAACAAAGGAAAGCTATATAGGAATGTGAAAGATGGAGGTAGGAAAGGACCATGGCTATCCATTTCCTCAGTGGTGTAAAATAAAAATATGTACAGAATATTAGCTGAATTTGGACTGTCACCTCCACAAAGAGCGTGACAACAATGCAGTCATGTCTTATAGCCAATTGGACCAAATCAGGTGTTTCAGGTAGCCACGTGCAAAATGGAGAGTTATGTATGGGACACTTTTTTTGTGGGAGAGGTGCCCATTTTTCATTTTTTTTTCTTAATTAAGATAGGAATTCTGGGACAGATTGAGGTGTCATCCATGTCTCTGTGTGACCTGACAAGGTTCTTGTATACACATTCATTTGTGTATGTGACATATTTAAGAATGAATACCATCCAAGTCCAAGGAGTAGAATTATACTTACAGAAACAGGGAAGACACTATACCCTTAGCCATACATCTGATCCTTCAAAATACAATAAGGGTCAGTTATCCCACATACATATAATTCATATTAACTCCACTATTTATAATTATGTATAAAGCGTTATAAGTGGAATTTAACATAACGTGAAATTGAACAACAGCAAAAATATATAGAATTCCTGTATTAGATGCCAGGACCATGTGCATGGCAGCCCTACACTTACAGCTTTTGCCACAGGAATATTGAAATAACATTTGATGTTTTCTTGTTCATTATTCTGAACTGAACTGTCACAATAGTAAAATGTCTTACACTTCCTGTATTAGAACCCAGAACCATCTGTATTCCAGCTCTACACTTTCACCTGCTGCTACAGGAATAGTTAAATAACAGCTGCACAATTGTCTATTCATTCTTAACTTCTGTGTTTTAACCTGTGGGCAATGCCACTTAGCGTATTTGTCCAGTGTCTCACAGAATTAATTGAATGGATCTATGTTGGAATTATTGCGTGTTTGCTTCCTGTCTGCAGGTGTTGGATGGCTGCACCTGTTGAGGAAGCTTGCTAAGAGATGCACAACATTGCTTAGCAATGTTGCACAATCTAAAGCAGAAACTGCAACAATGTAACCTTTTTGACCTTTGCCATCTTCCCACCCTGTCTGTCTGCCTCCTGTGTGGGCCAGGTTTGTGAAATGCTAAACTTTGCACAAACAAGTAAGCACAGCCAAACATGACATTCATTGTGTTCCTCAGTTTCCCCTCTTTGTGGGAAGCCATGCACCACACAAACACTGGCACTAAAACAATGCAAGATTATGAGCAAGGAAGGATTACATTTATTATATCAGCAACAGCACTAAAATTAATGTTGGTACACATGCTATATCTTCACAAAGACCTGAATTTGAACTCTAATCCAATGAACATTCAAAACTGGAAATTTATATTCAAAAGCTGTTCTTTTAATTTCTCACATGACGAAATAAAAATGTTGTTATCCATCAAGCATACTTCACGGTCTTATTACTGGAGTATATTTGCTTGGCAATATCTCCATAGGGCATTTCTGACACCAAATAAGGTAGTTATAATCAATAATAGCTCTAACACATCTTGCTGGAGATTTACAGAACATACCAAAGCTGATTGGGTACATATTTCTATGACTGTCCTAAATTAAGGGTTATTGTAACAGCATAGATGATTTTCTCAAAGCATTGTTCACTGATTCCTTTTTATTGTCCAAATCATTAGTTCTTTTCAATGTGACTGAATGTTACTCTTTAAATAAGAATAATTCATATTTATTGTGTATGTCTTTGGATAGATTTTAAGTCCATTGGTCTTTCTTTGATTACCAGGTCTTTGGATGAAGATAAGAAATCATCAACAGTAGGTGGGTAGCTAGTTTTCCATCTTCTGGTAATGCATTTTCTAGTGATAGCAATGGTATTTGAAGTCCCTTTAGTCCAAACACAAACATCCTTTATCTTTTCAAAACCAAGTGCTAGGGTTTATTACAAGTTAAATCACTTGGTGGAGACAGCAAATTTACACAGACCCAAGTCACCCCCTCTCCCTCTCTGTCCCAAAACAGTCAGTCATAACAGACACCTCAGACTTTGCTTGGGTTGCAGTTTCAGGAGAGATAAAAGTGCAAGGTATGTGGGACACCAAGTGTAGATGCAAACACATAAATATAAAGGAAATGCTTGCCCTGATCAAGGCACTGGACTCTGAATTATTTTTGGTTCCCTGGATCTCTTCAAGTTGTTACAGATGATACAGTAGCCACGTGGTACATTAACAATAAAGGGGAGCCAAGTCATATCCCCATTGCAGACTAGCCTTGTTTGCTTGCTATATAGCTTCAGAGCACAATCTCACTCAACAGGCATTATACAACCTGTCAGAGCAAAATTGTGTGTTAGACTACCTAAGCCAGACAAGGACAGGGCCACATGAAAGGAAACTAGATCGGATGGAGTCTTCCAAGATTTGATCCATCTGTGGGGAATTCCTCAAGTTATTCTATTTATCTCCTGTCTGAACAGCCAGCTAGCAAGATTCTGCTCATGGACTTCAAGTAAAAAGGCGTGGAAGACAAATGTCGTTTTTGTCCTTGGAAAGGGTTTTCATGCATGCGTTTCCACCCTTTCCAATGCAATTCATGGTACTTCTGTAGATTCAGAAGGAATCCAGTAAGATCATTATGGTGAGTTCCTTCTGGCACAGGCAACAGTGGTTCTCCCTTCCTTGGGAAATGACCAAATGTAATTACAACAATCTACTTACACAAGATTAGGGACGTTTGATACACTCCAACCAAAATCAACATCAACTGACTGCCTGAATGATAAGATGTTATTTCATTCACTTCAGGCTCCAGTTTACTGGTGATGTATAGTAGGTACTAATGGAGGTAAGAAAGCCTGCTACTAAAAATATATACTAATAAATGGAAAAGATTTTCTAGTTGGTGCCAACAGCATAATCTGCACAAATTTACGATTCTTTGTTCTCTGGTATTAAAATATTTATGAGTTACTATCCTATGGCCTTTCTTGCTCCTATATCAAGGTTCAGCCATTTCAACATATCTGCCTGTGGATCTTCTTCATTCAATGCATTCTCATGTCAAAGTGTTTTGAAAAGGGGTTTGCATAAAAGGCCTCCAAGAAAACCTGTCATCCATTCTTGGGATCTAAATTTTGTATTACAGAAGCTAACACTTGTTCCATTTGAACTGGATAATCTGACTGACTTGAAGTTCTTAACATGGAAAACTGCTTTTCTTATTGCTCTGACTTCTGTAAATAGGTGCAAAAATGTTAAGTCAACTATATCTCATTTTCCACCGAGTCAGGTTTTCTTTGAAAACGAATCCTTCTTTCATGCCTAAAGAGGTATCTGAGTTTACCTTAGGGACAAACTAGGCATCGTCCCATTTTCTTTCCTGAATCTAAAAATGAAGGAGAAAGGATGCTTCATACCTTGGATTTCTACAGACAACTCGGGTGCTATCTTGACAGAACTAAATCCTTCAGATCTTCAGATGAGTTGTTTATTTTTTGTGAAGGTAAGAAGAAGGGACTGCATGTGTCAAAAGAGACTATTTCTAAATGGTTGTATCAGGCTATTTGGTTATAATCATCACAACAAAAATATTACAGGCAGGGTTTTTGCTTCATGTATGGAGTTTAGCTTTCTAAAAGAAGCAGCCCAGTCCTCTATATATACATTCACAAGGCATTGTAAGCTTTATCCCTTCTATATGTCTAAATACAGCTTCAATAGGACCATTTTCCAGGAGCTCTTGGACCCTTCCTCTACCATCTCACAAATGTAGCAAGCTAGGATAATCTACCAATGTATCTGAGGCTACTGTAGCAGTTATCAATATGATGAACATAGTGCAGTTATGTAAGTAAACTTACCACAACAGTAGATATTTAAATGTTCACTGCAGCGGTAACTGCTCTCACCCTCCATCAACCTTGTTTTATGTGTGTTATTTATACAAGGGTGTAGATACTTATTTTTTGTTGTTCCCAACACTGTCCTTTCAGGGCTCAGCCTCCATCTCTCTATTGACATGAAAACTCCAAAGAGCTGGGCACCCATAACTATCTTTTTTAGTCTGCTCAGCTCCAGCTGACTGAGGGTTTGTGTGCATGGAAAGTTCCCTGAAGCTTTGGAAACTGGACAGATGTTATATCATTCAGAAGATATAACCCTTATAGCTAAGTCTACTGTAGTTGTGATCATTTGAGCATCTACTTCATGGTCAAAAATATTAAAGACTGGGTCAGTTTTGGAAAACATAATGCAGGAATCACAATACAGAAAATAAATCTGCTGTCACAGTCAGGCAATGTAGCATTGTGTTCTTTCTTATTAAGAAAATCAGATGAAAGAAACAATTTCCTCATCTGTTTTTATTTATGCAAAAAACTATTCTATTGTAGGAAATATGACCAACATTTAGCTCTATTCTCATAAGTGCAATCATAAAATAGTGTAGTGGTCAAAACAAAAATATGCTTGACCAAGGTAAAACAATAACAAGGAGCATTTTTTACAAAGTGCAAGCAACGTAGCATGCCTGATGTGAAGGGAAGTCTCTGACATTCACTGCTGCTTGTACATGCTAACTCAGAGATTGTTGTATCTCTGATGAAAGAAAAATCCCTGAAAAAAACTAAGGATTACACACACTAGATGCTGACTGTTAATGATAGTCAGTAGTGAATTTTTTTAAGCTTGGCTATCCCCAAGGTGTTTAATTGCTGGCTGGCATAAATCCTGCTTTTAATATGCTTGTTATATTGCAGATATCAAATCAAATCTGTGTTTTCATCTTTCAAACAGTGTAGGAATGATATATTTGTTTAGGTATCTTTCTTACTGAATACTGTTAACAATGAAACACTTTATTAAGCTACATGCACCATTTGTTAACCTGTTTTACAGATTATACTGTTTAAAATGATGTTCTCAAGATGTACAATGTCAGTCATATTTTCATTTATTTATTTAACATTTGTTGACCGGGAAAGTCTGACTAGGTTCCACAGATCCTGTTTTCAGCAGAGGCCCGGGGAGAAATGCTCCATCATTCTTTAACCAGATGAAGCCAAACATGTTAAGATGAACTAGGTGAAAGACATTGTTTCATTATAAAACAGTGTGTTTGACTGAAAACAGCATCGACAGTGTTCCTTCCTCCAAATTGTGATGGCCTCAGAGAGTTCATTATACAAATTAGGGATGTGCAAGGATATAGCTTCTTCAATGATTTGAAGGTGGGTACTTTTTTCAGTTTTTCAAAATCAGCATGGTAACAATTCTAAATGATCTATGATATATAGTTTTCTAAGCTGAACTCTACTAAATATTAGTGTAGCTCAATGATATATAATTGTTTTTAACCCCTCTTAATTAAAAGATGCATTCAATTCCCAAGTCCTGAAATGAGTCAGTGTGTCTAAACTGCAAATAACATGGAAAATGTGATTGTTGCCTGATTTCTTCTGCTGTCCTGGGTTTTATGCATTCCACTAACATAATATAAAATATTTGCATTTCTTTTTGAATACTTTTTTCCTAAAGTAAACACTAACACTAATGATATTTAGAAATGCTGTTGAGGTAATCTCATGTTAAAGTCAAGGGATTATCTGCCAGTCATTTCTTGATAGAATGAAATTTTAAACAGACCTTTCTACAGTAATCTATTGATTGCATTATGAATTTAGCTATTAATCTAAAATATCGATTTTTATGAATTTGCTATTTGCAATTTTCCAGCATCAGACATCTAAATTTAATGTTCCATAGTCACATGTTCATTGTATGTATATGTCTGAATAATTTTAATAAGATAATTTACTTATTAACAAACTTGTATTCTTCAGAACACCCATTAGAATTATAATATATGGTGCCTGAATGCATGTTTTCCATTAAACATTCTAGTTACAGTCTTTGTCATATGCATGTCTAACTTTTGTTGTGTACGTAGCTTATAATAGTTTATATAAGAATGTAGCTCCTTCACATAATTTAAAGTTTTATATAGATTTAGGTTGTACAATGGAGAGACAGTAACAGATACTATTTTAAACTTAGTAATAAGGATGCTATCATTTATATTAGATTGTCACCAAGTTACTTACTTAGTTTCCTTGTTAGGGACAAATGAAATGACGTGGTTTGACTCCTTGTCAGCAGCAGTCTATCCTTCTGAGTTAAGTGCAATAACAAAATGGACTATTTAATAACCTGGGCATTACCCAGAAGGGACAGGTTACCAAGTTATTTGTTCTAGCACCCTATAGACCCAAATGAAAGTATATTAATGTGGTCATTATTTTATGATCTGATGAGAGTGCAGCATTTGCTTTTGAAGGAAGGCTGCACACCAGTAAACATGTTTTGGAGGACGTTTTCCCATATGAGTACCTTAGCACAAACTGAAAAACAATGTCTATTGTCCTACCAACATTTCCCTTGTTAAGGAGCTGAAAGTATTACTTCTGTTTAAGTTTAATTTTTGTGCTTCCTTGATATTACAAATGTTGAATAATCAGTAAAATGCATGGCCGGCATTTTGTAGCTGTAATATGTCCTAGCAGTTATTCCGCACTGTTATGGCATCCTGCACCATGACCTATCCATGTAAAAATCATTCCCCTTGTCCATAAGGTTATAGAATTTGCAGAATGCTAAAATATTACAGTTCTTCAAATCTAGTGACCCTGCTGGCCAGAACACTTTTATTCATGTTTTAATACATATATATATATTGTATGTATTTTTTATAATTTTGTACACAAACTTGTGTTCTGACATTTGAATCTGTTTATTGCATAATGCACTGAATGATAGGGAATGATTTTAGTCATTTATCTGTAGAAGTTATTATCTGTAGAAATTCACAATGTACACATTTATAAAG
The DNA here is from genome assembly GCF_019279795.1 of Protopterus annectens. NCBI lineage: Eukaryota > Metazoa > Chordata > Ceratodontiformes > Protopteridae > Protopterus > Protopterus annectens. Next base: position 818,965,873 of record NC_056735.1, on the reverse strand, counting down.
GTGTACTTAGAAAAATGCATTGCAGTGTAATACAATAAAATGTAAACATTATCTGTAGAAATTCACAATGTAATAAAGGTATACTTAGAAAAATGCATTGCAGTATAATACAATAAAATGTAAACAGTGGTTGCACTTGTATAAGACAACATAGTAAAAAATAAATAGTAGAATGCAATGTCTGAGAAAGTTTAAACTGACAATTAGTACTGTATGTTGTATACTGGAAACAATGAAGATATGGTAGGTAAGTGTAAGTGAAGGCAGTCATGTTAAAGTGAAGTAGTTTAATGTTGCTGTATATCAAATAATGCACTGATAAAGGAGCTGGTATTAATAATAAGTATTATGAATTTAACTGTTTAGCTGGAACCCCCTGACGAGACAGCATGGTGATGGATTTGTTACTATGTCATCTGATTGTTTCTGTTCCAACTGCATTGAGCCAGTGTAATTTTAAGCTTTCTTAATATTCATTATAGGAGCAACATTTTTGGCATGTGGAGGAATGACTTCCAGAATTTAGGTACTAAAACTTAGAAATTTTTGTAGCTATAGTCTAGATGGCATGGAGTTGATGTAGAACTAGGAAGTTGGCACATAAAGTACAGAAACTGTACTTGGTTGTTCTAAGAATGAGACTACCTACTAGAAAGAGAAAGGGATATTGTATTCGGAGCTTCATTTGTTGACTAAGTACATGAGAGACCCATTATGAACCATTTTTAGCCATGACTCTTCGTCAGTGGGACAAAGGTAAATACAGTATTTATAAAGAGATTACAATAACCTATAAATCTACTTGTTTTGGGTTATCAGCTATATTATGCAGAAAAAATCATGTAGACAAAGGGAAGACTTTCAATCTTTGAGCAAACATTGATTTGAAATCAGGCTTGAACTATGGGCCTTAGAGATGTCAGACAGAGAATTTAAACAATGATAATTTTATTAAGTGAACTCTACTGTCTAGCTAAGCAATGAACTTTGATTCTTATTATTAGGAAGTGATTCTCATATGTGGATGATAGGATTATAGAAGATTTCTAGGCTAATGGCTCCAGGGCCATTACTAACCTACCCAAGTTCAACCCATGCTCCCAAGCATGTCTGGTTTAAGCAGACACTAAAATCAGCACCTATTGCCCCTATTCAAGAGGGACAAAGATGGAACCACTGGGATAAATTTCCAGTTTCCCAGCCAGTCATCCAAATTACACTTAAACAGAGCCAATGAGAGGCTTTGTTTAACATAAATAGGAAGCTTGTTCCATAGGTGAGACAACCTCTGTGAGACAAATCTGCCTCTCCAGCAAGTTCTCTTAATGCCACATGCCAAGTTAAGGTCCTTTTAGTGAGTGACCCATGTGCCTTGTGACTTGCAAATGTGCAGCATTTCCATTAAAGCTGGGTCAAAGATTGTTCTATGTGCAAGGCACAGGTTGCCTATGAGCAGTCTGCATGACAGAGTAAAGTTCATAGGTTCATAGGTTCATACAAGGCAATCTGCCCTAGGGCATTTATAAGCCTAGCCAGAGTGTGTATGGCTTTTGCCACCCATTTTAAATGAATTTTGCTATGCCCTTTTTCGAGGTTAGTATACTGTGCCTCTGTCTAACAGTGACACAGAAGTGATACCCAGGGTAAACCTACGATCTCCCATCCACTCATCAAGATTCCTCTTGAAGAGAGTCAATGAGGGACTCTGCCTAACCTGGACTGGGATTTTATTCCAGAGTGAAGGGTGCCTCTGGGTTATGAATCTGTCCCTCCAGCATGTCCTATTTATTTCAGTGCTGAGGTCCAAGTCTTTCGAGCACGTAGCTTGATGGGATTTGGATTTTCTGAGGTGCAGCATGTCCATTAATTCCGGGTTGGACATGACTTTATACGTCAGGCACAGATCGCCTCTGAACAGGTGGTATGCCACTGAGTAGAGCTGGAGTTTCTTTAACCGGGCAGCATATGGCATCTGTTTGAGCCCTTTGATCCTGTTAGTGAGGTACTTTTGGGGTCTTTCCAGTTGCTGCAGGTGTCTGGTAAGGTACATCCCAAAAGGGGCATTGTACTCAATTATGGGCCTGATGAGGGATGAGTAAAGAGGCACGATGACATCCCCTGACCTAGATGTGAATCCCTTCATGATTAGGTGGGCTATATAAAATGTTTTTCTAACCACTTTGGCCACGTGGTTGTCAAATGAGAGATTGCTATCAACTTGGGTCCCCAGGTCCCTAATTACTTCTTCTGTACTTAATGGATTACCACCTATGTGGTAATTTGTGGGCACTTTGTTTTTGCCAAAGCGGATGACTATACACTTTTTGGCATTTAGCTTGAGGCCATGGCTCTAGCACCAGTTGTCTGTTTCTATGAGGCCCTTTTGGAGGATGCTTGTGTCGGCTGGAGAGTCAATTATGGCGCCCAGTTTGCAGTCATCTGCGAACTTGGTCAGTCACAGTCCTTCCGTGTTGGCCTGTAACTCCGAGAAATATATACCGAACAAGAGAGGTCCCAGGACTGAGCCTTGTGGGACACCACTTGTAACTGGTTTGGAGTCTGACATGGCTCCAGCAATTCTAACCATGTGGGTTCTGTCCTTGAGCCAATTTGCAATCCATCTAGTGACATAGGGGTTTATATTTAAGCTGGTGAGCTTATCTATAATGCCCGAGTGGGGTATTGTATCGAAGGCTTTTGTGAGGTCCAGGTAGGCTGTGTGGACCACCTTCCCCTCGTCAATGGCCTTGGTGACTGTTTCAAAGAAATCAACCACGTTTAAGAGGCAGGATCTGCCCTTAACAAAGCCAAACTGGGTAGGATCCAGTGTTTGTAGGTCCCCAATATCTTTATTTATGAGGTTCATGATGATCCTTTCCATAGCTTTGCAGACCAAGCTAGTCAGGCTTATGGGGCGATAGTTTCCAGGATCCGTTGAGGCACCACCTTTATGGAGAGGGACCACTGTTGCTGCATGCCACTCTTTGGGCACATATCCTGTAGTAAGGCTGAGATTGAACAGTAGTTTTATGTTTGGGTTTAGCTCTTCTTGGAGTTCATGTAGGACAGCCCGGGACACCGCCTGGTCCCATTGATGCTGTGTTTTTTGCTTTGGAGAGCGGCTCTTACCTGAGCATCTGAGATGTCAGGGGCAGCCCTCTGCTGGGATAGATATTTGCCCTTTGGTGGGGAGGGGAGAAGTTTGCGCTGAACCTGTCAGCTAGGATGTTGGCAATGTCTGTGGGTTCGTGTATTTTTGTCATTTTGGACTAATTCTGAGCATATCTGGGAATTACCACCCAGGTTCCTAACATAACTAAAGAAAACGTTGTGATTATCCTTAGTGTCCTGTGCAATTTTTCTCTCGCAGCTGGCCTTAGACAATTTTATGTGTGCCCGTAGTTTTTGCTAATACTGATCAGTGATGCCTTCCCTTTTGGGATTTTGCTCTATCATTTAGTAGCTTCCTCCTTCTATTGTATAGTTTGTTTATGGCTGGGGTCCACCAGACAGGACGTCTGCCTTTGGAGGATTGGGTCTTGGTTTTATTTGGGATTGCATGATTCATGCATTCCTGAAGGTGTTCATAGAATGCATTTATAAAGGATTCTGCGGTCTATTTTCCACAGGCCGGGCTTTGAAGGATTCCACCTCAGTTTTGAGGAGTGTAAAATTTGCTTTAGAGAAGTTTTTCACTGTGGTTTTCTGGGCAGGGGGTGGGATCGGGATCTGAATATCCAGTGAGATTAGTTTATGGTCTGATCTTACCAGTGAGGGATACACTTCTGGTCTGGAGCATAGAGTCCCCATGTTGGTGATGATCAGGTCCAGTATGTTTTCCCCTCTTGTGGGAGTGGTAACAAGTTGTTCCATAGCATTTGAGTTTATAAATTCTAGGAACCTTTGGGCTAGGGTGTTGGAGCTAGAGTAATGCTCCCAGTCTATGTTTGGGTAGTTGAAGTCACCCAATATAATGGTGTTTGGAGAGACCTTCATATTTTCCAGTGTTCTCAGGAATGCCAAGTGGGGTTTCTGGGTTTGGGAGGGTGGTCTGTACCAGGCTATAAACTGTAAGGCAGTTTTACCCACTGTTAGTTGCACATGGATAGTCTCTGATGCTTCGTGCTGTGCCACCAACCTGGAGGTGTGGGTATCTTTGATGAATATCGATACTCCTTTTGTGGTTCGGTCCAAGTTTTGGGGCCTAAAAGCAAGGTATGAGGTATAACCTGGTAGTGCTGGGGTGCTCTCGGCAGCACTGAACCAGGTTTCTGTTACTGCACAGATATCGATGTTCTCCATGCTAAGGAGAGTTTCGAGTGCATGCATCTTGAGGTTTAGACTTCTGGCATTGAGTAGCATTACTCTTAGTTTCTTATCCCTTGTGATACCTATGGGGGTGGGTTTGTCTTTTGAGCCTTGCCTAAAAAAGGCACTATGGGGGTAGCAAGAGTCTTTGCCAATATCCGAAAGCCCAGGGGTGACAGGTGCAAGCCATCCCTAGCGAAGCATCGTGGCTTGTCGAGCATATCATCCCAAGCTGACAGGCGTTGTATCCCCTTTGAATGACACCAGTACTTAAGCCAATTGTTGAAATTGATCATCTTGTCTTCATATTGTGGCACAATTCTTGGTGAGGGTAAGATGCTACTCAAGGTCAGGGTCATACCGGCCTGGGCTACATGGTCAGAGAGCTCCTTTATGTCTCTTTTCATGAAATCCAGGGAGGTACGTCTCAGGTCATTCACACCAGCATGGACAATGACTGAGTCATATTTGTACTTGCCTTGGAGTGACCTGAGTGCTTGTGTTATGTGGCGGATCCTAGCGCCTGACAGGCTGCTCACCGTGACCCTCTCCTTGTTCAGCCTGGTGAGCGGGACGTCAGTGTGCCTGACGATAGAGTCACCTATTACAAGTGTATCAGGTGTGTTGTTTAGTCTTAAGGGCTGTGACTGTTCGGCACACTGGCTTTGTGAGATATGTGTTGCACGTGTTTTGTTTTAGCGGCTGCTTGGGTGTCTGCTTTGGAGGTCTCTGCTGCTTCAGATCTTTATTTAGAGCCTCCGAGTATGTTTTTGTGTGATTATGTGTTTGGTTTGCTGTCGTGGTAGGTCTATGTGAGACTGGAATTGTAGTGAGTGTGGTTTCCTTCTCCTCCTGACTGGTTATGCCAGTACTGAGTTGAGAGAGCTTAGCCTCCAGTTTGGCTATATGGTTGCATCTCTCACATGTGTTGGAATTTGTTGGGAGGAGGAGAGGGTTGTCTGTGTACATGAGGCAGTTGTAACATTGCCTCAAGATTCCCAGATTCACCAGCTGGACCGGAGAGGAGATTGACAACTCACCTTTGGACATGCTAGAATAATATTGGGAATTCCTTAATAATTGAAAACCAGAGCCAGTGGGGAGTGAGGGTGTAGTGCCTTTAATTTTTAGTGCAGACTTATATAATTGCTTTAGTGAGCAAGTGTCAGGTAACTTAAGTGCAATGTGTTACAGGTAACTTAAATGCAAAAACAACAAACAGTAACTTTCTTTCAAGTGAAACAAGGAAATAAGTACAGTAAGCAATGCAGATATCACTAGTGATCCACAGAAGCACTGAGAAGCCGCGTATTAGGTGGAATTAGCATTCCAGGGAAATAACAAGCAAACAAATAACATGCATATAAACAAAGCTAGATTCAGCAAGCCTGGATCTAGTCTATGCTACAGCAAACAAGGTGTACCAATTTCAGTACGATACAGTTCAAATATTCGGGCACTATAAACCTTTAACCAGAAATTCCCAGCTCAGAAGGGCAGAGTCCATCCTCTTCTCCCACAAGAGTGCAGACCACAAACCTTCTTAATGTAAAATAACTGGCCTGAAGCCCAAGTGCTTAAACCAGAACTAATACTCTTTAAGAATAAAAGACACTGGGCTCTCAATCAGCAATTCCCAACTTAGAAGGATGAAAGCTACCTGTCCTGCCACCACAGTGCATGCCACAAACCTTCCTAATGTATAACAACTGGTCTGAAGCCCAAGTGCTTAATCCAAAAGACTTAGAATGATAGCTACACTTTAATCAAGTTACTACCAAGCAGTAATAAATACAATTGAATACTTTAGAGAATGCCTGGATTAGTGCTCAAGTTACACAAACAAAGCTAGATCCAGCAGGCCCAAATCCAGTCTATGCCACAGCAAACAAGGCGCACCAAATTCAGTAAGAAGCAGTTCAGATATGCATGCACTATAAGCCTTTAACCAGAAATTCCCAGCTCAGAAGGGCAGAGTCCAGCCTCTCCTCCCACAAGAGTGCAGACCACGAACCCTCTTAATGTAAAATAACTGGCCTGAAAGCCCAAGTGCTTAAACCAGAATTAATACACTTTTAGAATAACAGACACTGAGCCCTCAATCAGCAGTTCCCAACCTAGAAGGATGTAAGCTACCTGTTCTGCCACTACAGTGCAGACCACAAACCCTCTCAGTGCAAAACAACTGGTCCGAAGCCCAAGTGTTTAAACCAAAAGGCTTAGAATGAGTTACACCAAGCAGTAATAAATACAATTGAGTACTTTTAAGATGATGCAAAAGTAAAAAAATAGGTAGAAACACAAGTACAGTAAAAGCAGATGAATTTTTTTTTTCTGAATAAGTGACAATGTTTTCTGTCTGTCCACATAAGACAGATCTTGAAGACCCTGAAATTTCTTTTTAAGTAGCCATTGTGGTCTCTCCAATTGCATTTTTGGAAAGGAACATACCAAAGGGAGCATTGTACTCTATTATTGACTTGATGAGGGAAGAGTATGGGAGGGTTATAACCTCATTTTTTTCTGGAGGCAATGCCCTTACTTATGAGATGAGCAATGGGGATCAAAGTTAAGGTTGCTGCCGAAATGTGGGCCCAAATCTCTCACCACTGACTGTGTGCTTATGGTATTGCTATGGATGTGGTAGTTTGTAGGAACATCACCATTGCCAAAGGGGATGGTCATGCATTTTTTTGCATTAGGTTTAAGACCATGACTTTAGCACCAGTCAGTCTGTGAAAGGTCATCTCGTAGAATGTTGACGTCAATAGTGGTTTTGATGATCACTCCCAGTTGGCAGTGGGTCTATATCACTTTATTGAATGGCTATTCAGTGAATAGCCATTTGCTGAACCCTGTTTAATGAAGCTGATCTTCACTGAACGGCAAATTTTTAACTAGGGCAAATCAGTATTTGGCCACCATCTGGAATTTCCCTGTTCCCCCTCTGTAGTGTGATCTCAGAGTTGGTATATTTGGTTAGGGGGTGTGCGGGGTGCCACCTCCCACAATGAGTGATGTGGGCCCCAATTTGGTAGGTTTTAAATGTTATGTTTTTTTTTTTTTTTTAAGGTGGCTAGTTTGGCCAACCACTGATTTCCCCTAAATAAAATTTGCCATTTGATGAAGAGCTGCTTTGATAAATAGGGGTTGGACGATTATCTATTTGTTGAGTAGCTATTTGATAAAGTGATATAGACCTGTTTGCAGTCATCAGTAAATTTGTCAGCCACAGACTTTTTGTTTTAGCCTGTACTTCCGCGAAGAATATTCCGAACAGTAGGGGTCCCAGAACCGATCCCTAACACCACTGGTTATGGATTTGCTGGAGGAGGTGGAATACTCTATTCTGACTGTATGAGTCTTTCAGTGAGACAGTTTTCAACCCACCTGACAGTATATGTGTTGATATCCAGCTGGCTAAATTTATCAGAAGAGCTAAAATAACAACTTTATGGATCCTCTTGGCTATTTGAAAGAGTGTAAGGTTCTGTTTTTTTGAATCTGTTGTGATTAGGGTGGGTGACTATACTTTAAATGAGATAATAATAAGTCATTTACCAACAGCACTCTTGCTTCCCAAAAAGAAAAAATGCAAAAATTTCTTTAAGCAGAAAAGGAATTTGCCTACTTTTGATTTTGTTTGACCAAAATTGTGGTACAATGTAAGGCTTTGGTCAAACCATGTTGTGAGGTATTTAAATACAAGTCTGTTTCCAGGGTTATGAGATTGAGGACAAAGTTCTGCAAACTTTTAGTATCCAAAGTTACTATCTGGTTTTGTTACCACTGAAAAGAAGTATAGTGACATAAGGACATTCTGAATGAAGAGGGTGACAATGTTGCATTTATATATGGCTTTAATATTTACATAAAAATAATCATCATTTTTTATTTTTATTTTTTGTGAGTCAATTGGAAGTTTGTTAAAAAAGTAAGATTAGCAGAGAGTTTAACAATGACTCTTGCAAAATGGCTTGGTTAAAACAGGCAGTGAAGAAGAGAGAATTATTTCTTATTTACTGATTCCAGCAGAAACAAGTGCATCAATGAAAACATTATGAAAGTGTATTATTTTATTTATTTATTTAAAGAGTTGGCATTTGCTTACTGGGAAAGTCTAGGATAATAATATCCCATTTTTAGTGGAATCTCGGGCAAAAAAGCTCCACATTGAGATAGTGTGATTACATTTAAATAAAATTATTAGAAAGCTTAATACAGAAGAGTGACATTAACTGGGTAAAAAAGTCAGCTGGAGTTCATACTCTGTGATAGTATAAATGCAAAGTACAAATATTTTGACAGCTAACAACAGCTATAACAAGATGAAAAAGTACATTTTTAACAGATAAAGTATTCACAAGTTGCTGTTTATAGAGATGACATTATGAAAAGATTATGATCTGCATGATCAGATACCTTAATGAGATCAATGACTGGCTTCAACAACTGGCTAGAATTTGGGGTAATTTTAGAAGATCTAGTATATGCCAGCATGGAAATTATGTTTATCAGTCCTACTTGGTTTGCATAAGATGGTCTGCTCCTCTTGTTCTGCATACTGTCTAAGCCTTTGCTGTCCCTGTAGTGCATTTTTTTGACAAAGTTCAATTAATGATCATTCCACTGTAGCAAATATATCATTATCAAAACATGATATAACTAAAGTTGTTGTGTTCAGTGCCAGAAGAATAAACAGCAAGCTGTCCAACACTAAGGCACGCCTGCATTTAGAAGGAATCCATGTATATATAATCACGAAAGCCTTTATTGCCCAGAAAGCACTTACTCCATACCTGGGTTTAGTGATGATCACATCTTCAGACCCAATGGCAACAGTGCTGGCATGTATATATTTGTCAGAGACTATCTGAAAGATTTCCAGAGGCCCTCAAATTGAGCTGGGCCAGTGTCTGAGATCATGAAGTAGTATTCCAAAGGACTTACAGCTGGAACACTTTTTTTTTTTTTTTTAATATTTAGTTCCCTGACCTACCAACTAAAACCCAAGATCCCATGACAAGTCAAGTCTGCAGATGACTGCAAATGGAAGTCATTGTTAAATTCCACTCTGACACAGAATCTCTTCAGCAATAACTTATCCTTATAAA
>NC_056735.1:818866451-818951451 GCF_019279795.1 Protopterus annectens | reverse complement strand
TCACCAGGGAGGAACATACTATGTGAGTGGTGCAGCAGTTGCCCATGTTGGTGAGAACCAATTCCAGAATGTTATCTCCCCTTGTGGGTGATGAGATGAGCTGGTTTAATGCATTAGGAATGATGAAGTCAAGGAATCATTGGGTGAGCTCTCTAGTCCAGGAATAGTTCACCCAGTCTATGGTGTGGTAGTTGAAGTCATCAAGGATCAGGGTGTTAGGGGGTACTTTGATGAAATCATGTAGGTCCAGGTAACAGGACTGGGTGCCCTGAGTCATGGGGGTCTATAGCTGGCTATAACTTTGATGGGTGCCTTGCCAACTGTCAGTTGTACCGAGAGTATTTCCAGTGAATCATGCTGGCAAACCAGTCTGGAGGCATGCCTATCCTTAACGAAGATAGAGACTCCACCACCCTTAGCCTTCCCAACCTAATTTTCGGGTCAGAATGTGTGGAATGAGGTGTAGCTTGGTAAGGCAGGGGTGCTCACCACAGCCCTGGACCAAGTTTCAGTGACCGCACAGATGTCGGCATCTTCCAGTTGTGAGGAGAGCCTCCAGTGAATGCATTCTCATGTTACAACTCCTAGTATTAAGCAGCATGACCTTCAATTGGCCTTTTGACAAGCTTTTATGTTGTAAGGTTTGTCTTTGTGACATTACCTAAAAAAGGCACAATGGGAGAGAAAAGAGCCTTGGCCGGGATCTGGACTCCCAGGTTGAAAGGTGTATGTCATGATAAAGTTAAGATGTTGAATATTTTGCCTTTGATAATATTATGTCAAGAAATTACTTATTTATCAGTCATCAAGTTTAAGATGCTACTGGTAAATATATGATGATGGACTTGAGATGGGAAGTTTTGGTTTTATTTATTGCTGCTTAAGTAGCAAAGATAGTAACAAAGATAAAACAACTGGAACTGGGATCTTTATAAAAGGGTAGGAGCAAATTATATAGGAAAAAAATGTGAAATGTGAGACCACTACATGCCGAGGAGAACAATGTTTAAAAGAAGGCAGGATATGAATGAGCTCTGTAATGGTTGACAGACAATGGTGGATATATTAAAAGTGGTGCATAATGTTTGCAGCTACAGTTGTTTTAGCACAGTTTTTAAGGTATAATGTTTGCAACTGAGATTGTTTTGCTATGATATATTTTTGTTTATATAAATGTAGGGGGGGATTCAGTAATCCTCCGTGTAAGACTGACTAAGTCTTACTCGGAAATGGCAGCCTAAGAGTATGATGTCAGCGCACCATGCATATTCATGAGGGCATGCTGACGCAACTCCAAGGCTAACACGGAGCATGTAGGAGTGCAGGGGGCATGTCAGACTGCCGAGCAGTCCAAATATCCACGCCCCTACCAGTGCCTAAATCTACAAATGTCAGCAGATATGAGTGAGTCTGCTCAAATGTGTATATCCCCAACACTACACTCCCCCACATACAAAACCCCAGTACAAATGAAATAAAATGTAAAACAATTTTTTTTTATTATTCCAGATATAGCTGCCTGTATTTGCACGTGTGTGTGCGGGTGTGCCCATTGCTTAGCTACAGTTAGCTGTTTGGACATCGAAGAGGATAATAAACCACTTATATGCAAATTAAGCAAAATAGCAGTAGCTTATTGGTAGAGCCTTCGCACAAAGGGGAGGCATTCCCTGTTCGAGTCCCACCACTCCCCTTTCCATTTTCTGTAGGAAATGGAGCTTAAATATGCCTCATTTCCTGCACTTATTTGTGATTGGCCGGTTTTGAAAATTCTCAGCTGAGTGCACACCTGCTTAGCACTGAGTAAACTTTCATTAATATGTATATGTATGTTGACACTGTATGAACAGCAAAAGCATAAAAATAATAAATAATTCCTGACATTTACCTTTTAAACTTTATTAAAATGCATTGAAATGGCCTATGTAGTATTGAACGATATTTTAAATATATATAAGAAGGTGAAATAAATGAATGCATAAGTAACCTATCTTAAGCAATGTGAAGCGCTGCTAAGCAAAGTTTACCAGTAGCAAGCACATTTAAGAATAATTGCCCATAGCTAAGCACTGGTTGAACTAGTGCAATGGCTTTGTGCGTAGCTGCACATCGCGCCAACTAGCGCAAACAAAACATGTTTGCGTGAAGCTGCGCACCACGCTAACTAGTGCAATGTTGGGCAATGTCGGGCAAGGTAGAGCAACGTTGGGCAAAGCTGAGCAAAGTCGGCTAAACACTGGCACACCTCCTAGCCGGTCAGGCCAGTAGTAAAATAAAAAGCAATGACAGGCCTTGAACCCGGGATACTGTGCACCATAATCACAGTACTGAACCACTAAGCCATGACAGCTTTTGCTGTTCATACAGTGTCAACATACATATACATATTAATGAAAGTTTACTCAGTGCTAAGCAGGTGTGCACTCAGCTGAGAATTTTCAAAACCGGCCAATCACAAATAAGTGCAGGAAATGAGGCATATTTAAGCTCCATAGGTGGGAATAATCACTATAACTGGTTGTAGCTCCCATCTGCAGTCAGAATGGCCAGTGCTGGAGAGGGTTATCATTTTTGAGCGCAACAGTGGGGCATTGAGGAGTCAAAAGTGATGGTTTGGCTCCTTGTCCATCATCATGATGCAAGACTCCTGCAGGGCCAGTTCCAAGGCACTGAGTACAAAGCGGAAGCCTGGAACCATCTAGCACATAATCTCACCAGTGCCACAGGCATCTCTCGGACTGGTGAGCAGGTCAGACACCACTACGCAGACCTGAAGAGATGGAAGCAGGACCAACTGAACCAATGGATACAGGAGGCCCGTGGGAATGACAATGCCCCACTACTGAGTAGGTAGACATGGAATGGAGTATGTAAGAATTGCTATTGTAGTCTATATAATGGACAGGTATGTCTCAAAATCCCTTCATTTACTTCACAGCTGCAGGTGTCCATGCTGCAAATCAGCAAGCCTATGCAGACAGGCTGCTAAGGCTGCACCACCAGGGAGGTTAGTAATTATTCTGCATGTATTGTTATATAAAATAAGTGAGAGAGCCTGAAAAAAAGTGTTGTAGCCCAATAATAAAGGCATAATAAGTCCTGAATAATTTCTCTGCATGTACTGTTATGTAAAATAAGTGAGAGAGCCTGAAAAAGAGTGTTGTAGCCCAATAATGAAGGCATAATAAGTCCTGAATAATTTCTCTGCATGTACTGTTATATAAAATAAGTGAGAGAGCCTGAAAAAGAGTGTTGTAACCCATTAATAAAGGTATAATACATCTTGAATATGTCTTCTGCATGCACTGTAATATCAAATAAATGAGAGAGCCTCTAGAAAAGTGTGTAATGTAATTAATAAAGTTATAATTCCTGGAGTGTGTTTGTGTCACATACTTCGAAATGTTGTACTCATGCATTATATAAATAGTACTGTTGTATTAAGCGCTGTCAACCCACACTTGGACAGGCCCATATAAAGTGGATGAGGGGAGTGCCAGTAGCTGTGAAGCATATATACAGTCCTTGACTGTTGGTTAATGACTGGCATGCATAGGTAAATCTGGCACATGGGTAGCTTGTTAATGTGTTCCCCAGAAATGTCAGCGTGCTGCTAGAAATGTAAGGGGCTGTAGAAATATAACTGATAATATCACATGAACACATCCAGATATGTAGATATATAAATATAAATAAAATATATAAATACATAGCAGTAACATCTGCATCCTGGACAGTTTGCATGTCAGATACAAGTCAGGTATATAAGGAACTAGCCAAACCCATTTCACAACTTAATGCACATTGCCTAGTGTAATAATACATGTAGGGGATATACACCTGCAGTCAATAGAAATGTAGTGTAAACTATAAGTACATATAAGATGTTAATGGAGGTATCTTTTTACACCCTACTGTATGTGCATAAAGAATGCAATTCCACACCTCAGTGGGTATGTCTAATCTCAAAACATTTTTTGGGACATATGTCCTATTGTTTTATAAATATCTGCATTTACTTTGATGCATGTGCCCTGTTCAAACACCACAATCTTGGTGGCCTGTTGCCACCAATCAATCCTGCATGCTGTTGGAATGTCCACTGTTGTTCTATATATGCATGTGTTATGCTTGCAGTTCAACTGTTGGAACTCTGGTGTGTTGGGTTAATTGGAATATTACTGCATGCTGTTACAACTAATTTGGAATGCTGTTGGCTGTTACCAACCCATATTGTCATTAAATCCTACTAAACATAGAACTTATGGGAAGGCCGGTCCCAGCAGACACACCTGTCCCACCTCAGCTGGCGATGGCACATGACACCAGCAGGTCTGGTGCCCAGCCCGGGACCTCTTCCTCCATTGGCTCTGTGCAGGGGATGGGTCTCATTCCTCCCCCATGCAAGCGTGGCCAGAGGAGGGCCACCTATCACCCTCTGAATGGTCTGGGCTGTGGTGTGTAGGGAGATCCAGTGTTCCGTCACTGATCCTCTACGGCAGCTCGAGGCGAGAGTGGGGTGACTCATGGGTGAGCCTGCCCCTCCAATGCAGCCCCCAGCACAGCCACCCTCTGGGCTGTGAAGGTGCAGTGGTGACTGCCCATGGGTGGGGATCTCAGTTCCACTGTTGCCATCTGTGGGCTCATGGGTTTGCGATTTCCAAACATCCTTCCCCGTCAATGGTGTTCACCCACCCCATGTGTCATATTCCACCCCTGTATGCATCTTGTTTGTCTTGTCTGTGTACCTCCTCAACCTACCTCCCCAAATATACCTATTTCCCCTACCCCACATTCCACTCTCACCTGAAAAAAAAATGGACAATCTGCTCCCACAAAAAAATTACGCCCCATACATAGCTGCCCATTTTGCACACATGTCCGCTGGACACATAAACTGAAATTTAATTGGCAGTACAACATACATTGTTGTCCTCACCCCTCTCTCATGGGTTGAAGGTTTTAAATTCCCTCCAAATTCCTAGTATATGCACAGCTATTGCTGTTAAAGAAAGGGGCAGCTATGGACCTTCCCTACACCTGTCCTGTACATCCCTAGCTGTTTTTCCCTACTGTCTTACCCTCTTTGTGCCCCTTTTTCACCACTTTCCTATCTCCCCATTTTCTTTTCTTTCAAAGAAATTAGCGCGGGGGTTAGCGGGAGCAAGCACTTTTAAGTAGTAGTTAGCAGGTTTGCGCGAGTGTGCGCATGTGTGCGCTTAGCTAAGTATTGCTAAGCATCGGGCAAACCCGCGCAAACCTGTGCAAACCCGCTTACAACTGCTTAAAAGTGCCTTAGGCAACCTGCATGTGAGGGCCCTTGTTCTGCTCAGCAGCAAAATAAAACACCAATGTCAGTCTTGACCCCCGGACCTTGGACACACTAAACTGCATGAAGTACTACTAAGCCACAGTAGATATATAGCAGATTGTTGCTGAAATATATATATCATGCATCAGAATTAGTGAATGTAAAGGAAAGATAGGAATGCCATAACACAAAACCTGTTTTGTGGAACTTTACCAGCAGTTGTTGTGGAATTGCATTACATGACTGTGATAACAGAACAAGCCATTCTAGCAGTAAATAATGCTACAGCAGCACTTTATAACCCCCACACAGTATCATAGCAGGACAATCCCCACCCAAACATACAAAACACCTGTGGGTTCAGGGTCCAGCAAGGATGTAGGTAGGCATACTCAGTACTGGAACTGTCCAGTTTTCATGAGCATCCTGTGATAATGTCAACAAAATAAAAAGCACAAACTGTGCAGAAGTGAGTACATTAATATCCACAGTATAGCAGTTCCCAAACAGTTCATGTGCCAAATGAAAACATCTCAATAACTACGTATGTATGGCAGCTAATTGTATAAGTAGAAACAAAACTACATATTACTCCCATGTATCTTGTGTTAGCATTTGTAGACGTGAGTACAATTCTGCACTGTCAACTGTGTACTAGAAGTGGCAAAATTCAGGTCTGAGTACAACATTCAAATCACTGCTACACCCCTAGCATCAATTAGAAGAAGTATACCATCCTTCTGGCTTACACAAGTGTCCACAGCAAACAAGCATGGTCCCCACTTTGGAAATCTTAAAGGCTACGCCTACCTGACTTAACAATTTATAGCACTGGTTTGCTATGACAGTGAGTACTGCAAGTACCACACAGCAGGCTGCATGCAATTGCCAAATGGTGGCCACCAGCTGGTACAGAGGCCATCACATGCACATGTGCAGATACCTATAAAAGCAGTCTGTGCTTGCTGTCCACACATGTAATCATTTCATTACAGGTACGGAGGGTGAGAGAGAGAGAGAGAGAGAGACATGCAGAGGCAGACAACTGCAGCATAAGTAAAGAAAAAAGATCCAAAAAAAAATATATTGAAAGAAAAAGAAATATATTGAAAAAAAAGATAACAAAAAATATATATTGAAAGCAAAATAATATACTGAAAATAAAAAAATTATATTGAAAAAAATATATATTGAAAATAAAAAAAAATATTGAAAAAATATATTGAAAAAAATATATATTGAAAAAAATATATTGAAATAAAAAATATATTGAAAAAATATATTGAAAATTAAATAATATATTGAAAAAAAAGTATATTGAAAAACAAATATACCTTGAAAAATAAATTCAAGATATACAACAACAAATATGAACATTTACAAAGGAAATATATGTAACAGCTATGTATTTACTGGCATGTAGTAGATGTTTATGAAGAGTACTCTACATAGTTTGAATCATCCATATGTGGCAGCAGCACGTATCAATGCACAGATGCCCTGCATAACTACTGGCATGGAGAAATGAGTGTGTAGCTGTGTGCAGTGGGATGTGACTGTGACATATGTAGTTCAGCATTAAATGTCAAATATCTGATCCATGTTATCTGTGTTTTGTACAGTAGTGTGTACAATGTCTGTTTGGGGGAGTAGCCCATACGGTTATGTAAACATGGATGTGACAGAGTAACAAATGCATGATAGCCATATTAACGTGTAGCTTAGCATTGGCAACAGCTGTACCAGGCTAGTATGCTAACCTAGCATTTGCAGCTATATATACACCCTCTAATATTACTGTGTGCTCACATGTGACACCTGTTCATGTTGCAGCAAGGCCCAACAGGTCAGCTGTGAGGTACCCGAACTTACAGCAGTGTGTACCTTGTGTGTGTATGGCACACACATACGGAGAGATCTATCTGTGTCAGATATATTAGCATCTGTACAGGTGCATAGAGCAAGGGACATACTGCAACTATTTGTGAAGGGTGGACATATATATGTTGTTGAAGGTTGTTATGTGCATATTTCTATGTAGGTTGTAGTGTGTGGCAAACAAGACAGCATACAGTGCTGGTATATGACATGTGGTGGTTAAACGTTGTGGGTATGATTTGTCAGGTCTGCAGTGTTGCAGCCAGTGAGTCCTGCTAAAGCTATATAGGCTGAGAACACCTTCAATGCATTCCGCACAACACTGTGCAATGTTATGACATAACTGTATACCTCACGACCTTCACATAATTGATATCCCCACCTTGAAAGGTGGACTGTATATGTGCCTATATCTATATCTATATCTATATGTACACCAGTGGATATTTATATGTATGTGTGTGTTTATATATATATATATATATATATATATATATATATATATATATATATATATATATATATATATATATATATATATAAATAGAGAGAGAGAGAGACAGGGTCATATTTATTGCAACAGATGCCTGGTGACAATGCCATTGACTCACGCTCAATGTTGACACTGCATTGGCATCCCTTTCTTGCCAAAACTCTGTACCCAGTAACTACCACATAGGTGGTAGTCTACTTAACACCGAAGGTGTGATAAGAGACCATGGGACACAGTTGGACAGTAGTCTCCTCTCTGATGATCACAGTGCCACACTAGTCATGTCATCTGTCTATGTGGCACACGTCATCACAAAAGGTGTGTCATCCAGGGAAATATAGGTCAGTGTTCCCCTCTACTCATCACACATAATGCCCATTATAGAGTACAATGCCCCATGTGGTATGTACCTCACAAGACATCTACAGCAACTGGAAACGACATAGACATACCTCACAAAGATTAATACCAGCCTCAAACAGATGCCCTATGCAGACCGTCTCACAAATGCACAATTAGACTGTGTTGCATACCACCTACCCAAAGGTGACTTCTGCCTATCATATTAAGCTATGTCAAACCAGAGCTGTTGGACATGCTCCACGTAAACAGATCACAATCTCTACCAGCTACACGCTCTAGGGACCCAAACCTTTTGACTACAATAAACAGCACATGCTGGAGGGATAGATTCCTATCTCAGAGACAACCCATACTCTGGAACAAACCAACTATCCATAGCAAACAAAGCTCTTAATTAGCAGTCGTCATAAATAATCCTGAAGATTGTATGGGAGATAGTGAATACACCCAGGCAATCACCTCTGTGTCTCTGCTTGACAGGGCCACGTGAAATGTAATTACCTGTGTTTCAAAGGCCAGGGTAGCATATGGCTAGACTTCTATAGGCCCTAAGGCCAATAGCCTCTTACCTACCTATGAAGTGATACACACCCACATGTACTTCTTGCAATAATTGCTATGTGAGGTTGACTGAGTGTGATGGTGAATGTGTTGGTGAATGTGTCAGAGTTCGGTATATGTGTGATAGCTTAGTGGGAAACTGTTTCTGTCATAGTATTATGTGTCCTAGCTGTGATCCCAGCAAATGATCTGTATGCAATTGCTAGGCAGAAAAAGCAGTATGCCATACGGTCTGGCATAGTCCCTTGTTGTTGACTGGGGTGTCCCATTGTAGACTAAAGCAGTACATGTATGCTTATTGAGTGTTACTGCTGGTGAATCCAACTCCTGTAATAACAGTAGTACTACCTGAAGCTGTATGCCTAAAGAGCACAGTATGGTGTACGTCCACATTTCTTGGAACCACTTTATTGTGTGTTCCCTGTAGTCCTCACAGATTACATACCTCAGGCATAAGGTCTTGTAACTACTGACACACAGTACTGTAAGGTACACAGGTAAAGGTCACCTGGGTTGCCATATCTTTGTGTCTGGTATGTATGTCTGATGTGTGGGTGGGTATGCTTGTACCATGGCCTCGGTCATATGTGTGTTACAGGATATAACTGCATATCTAGCAACATGTATAGTCTAGTACAGCAGTATGCCACCTATATTAACGAATGTGCACATATGTTAGGCAGGGGTCTGCCATCAATGACTTGTGTGGTATACTGGCAATACTGTCACTGGACTTTACAATCATTGCAATGGATTACATATTTCTTGATGCATTAGCTTGATATATACCTCCTGTGGCTAGGTGGTGCATTTTGTCGCATACAGTGTGCCATGTACTGTTGTATAGTCTTACATAATGTTTTAACTTTGTTGCTGTGCAAAACATGGTTTGATATATAGAGTGTGCCAGGCACTGTCAAGCAGTTGTGGGTTGAGAACTGATATGTGGTATTGAAAGTGTGTATCTTCTGACAGCCAATAGGTTTACATATATGGCAGTTAATTGATATCTGTACTTTAGAATGTTACGTGTGCCACATGACTTGCTCACACATATTGTTTCATTGTCTTCCAGGGTCATGTACCACCATCGTAATCCCACCTATAGCACGGCAGAGGAAGAACAGATCACAGCAAGCCTTGTGCAGCACTATGCCCTGCTGTTCTCCAGAACCAGCCAGGACCAGCATGAGCGGACGGTGCTGTGGCAAGATCTTGTCTGCAGGGTAAATGACATAGGCATGCAGAGCCGGACATATGAGCAGGTACACCATCACTGCAGTGACTTAATTAGACATGTCCAGCAGCATGGATCGGACATCCGCAGACAACAGCTTGCCACAGGTGGGGGGTAGCCATCCATCCCCCCTCACCAGAGTGGAGGAGCTGCTCCTGAGCCAGGTGGCTCTTGGCCAACAACAACAACAACAAGTAACATGTATCATCATGGAGTCTGGAGCCACCCAGCAAGTTGACATGGAGTGTGCAGGTAACATGGCATAGCTGTAGACTATTGTTACCTCTATTGGTAGAGCATGTTTATGTGAGATGTGGACTGTGTACTTAGATGATGTGGTGCCTAGTCTCGTGCAATACTAATGATTAGGAATATAATCTGTAGGCCTGTGACTGTCAACCATTGTACTACTGTAAGATTGCAAACACACAGTAGCAATGCCACAGTTGTTGCCACTGACAAAGTGTCTCATATCCTTGTAGGTCCCTCTGGTATGACAGTAAGGCAGCAGACCCATGGTGGTGAGTGTGTTCTACCTTTAATATTGCTAATTAAATGTGCATGTCATAGGTGAGGTGTAGGCCATGTACACATAACACACCTACACATAATGCATGCTGTGCATGTTTGCTGTGAGACTATGCACATCCCAGTAATGTGGGTAGCTGCCTATAACACATATAATACACAGAGCATTCCACACAATTGTGGCAACACTGTAGTGGACATTGGATAGGCAGAGTTGATACACATGCACACAACACACACAACTTTGTCATATGCAGTACATGTTAACATGCTACACATGGTGTATTCAGACACCCGCTGTAAGGTCACACTACAGTATCCCAAATGTCATCCACACAGCACACATAGTATACCTGAGGGGTAGATGCCTCACATGTGGCTGTGCGATGCTCTTCAACACATAGCACATTCATGTTAGGCAATGCCCCCTAATGTGCACCTTACAAAACAAACACAGACCAGCAAAGAGACTTAAAGGAAGCAAACCAACTTGGAGCAACTTGGAACAAACCACACCACGAATTTACCTAGGTTTCGTCTTTAATCAGACTTCTTCAGAATACAAATAATAAAAATGATAAAAACACTCCCTTTTTATACAAAACACATGATAATGACATCATCAAACAATGAGTGATGCAAAATCACCTTTCAAAATAAAGAAACAGTACAAGACATTGTTAAAAACAATTTACAGAAACCCAAACTAAATAACAATCTCCATAAACAACTATGCATAAACACTGGTAGCAAGGTCAACTATAAACATTAAATATATATATGTGTGAATATAAGAAGGTTCCATTCAATGATAACACCTACCCTAAAATGTTCCTTAATCTCAAAATAGGCATAATGCTAATGCAGTCATTTATGCCTGGAAAGACCAAAGCATTTAATTTCAACTGCCATTTCATCTCACAAATGTCAAGGTGTACTTCAAGCTTTTTACCCTGAGTGTCAACCAAAACTTGCTGTATGACACTAAATTTAAAAGTGTGACCCGCGTTGCATTCCATATGCCTATATAGAGCATTGGTCTTTTTCTTTAATCTAATATCAGATTGATGCTCAATAATGCGATCCCTAAACGCCCTACTAGTCTTCCCAATATAAAAGGCCGGGCACTGCCCACACAAAGCCACATATACTAAACTCCTACTGTAACAATCAAAATGGCCACAAGACCTAATAGTAACCCCAGCCACTTTGTAGTCAGAACTAGTTGGATTAATCAAATGACATACACTACACCTACCACGTTTGAAAGTACCCCTGCTCCTGTTGGAAATAAGGTGGAGCCCCTCATCCCTTTCTAAAAGCTGCTTATATGAGCGACCCTTCCTATAAACACATCTAGGTGGTGCCCCTAATTTTTCACTGACCATTTGGTCAAGCCTCAAAAACTTCCAATTGTTCATAACTATCTCAGCAATATACAGTGCATCAAAAGAATAAGTGGTGATAAATAATAGCTTGTTACCCTCATCACCCCGAGTGAAATCAACAACACTCTCAGATTCAGTTGTAACCGTACCAACACTCACTCTATCCCCAACATTAACACCTAACCGCACCGGTTCAGAGTCAGGTTTTCCATGTAATAAAGCCCAATAAACACCACTTGCTCTTTTTGATATAACCTCATCAGCAATACATGTACATAATGCTAGCGGATAACCACGTCTAATAAACATCTGCTTGATAAATTCCACTTCCTTAAGAAAGTCAGCATCCAAACTGGTCATTCTTGCTGCCCTGACCATTTGCCCTTTTACAATTGCTTTCTTTTGATGGTCAGGATGGCAGCTTGAATAACTCAAATAAGAATTTGAAAATGTAGCCTTCCTGTGAATTGTGGAAATCAAACCTAAGTCGACAGGATTAATAGTCAAATGAACATCTAAGTAATCAATTTCTGCTTTACTCAAATTATGAGTAAACTGCAAAAATTCCACCGAATTGTTGATGTACTCCATAAATGCCCAGACCTCATCAAATCCACCTTCCCAGACAATAAACAAATCATCCAAGAAGCGTGTGTAAAAACTAACATGGGGCATAAACCGACTGATAAATAAAAATTCTTACTCCCAGTATGCCATAATATAATTGGCATACACTGGGGCACAAGCCGCCCCCATAGCAACACCAGTTGTTTGCTTGTAATAACATCCCTCAAATTGAATAAAGTTGTTATTGAGGACAATTTCCATCAAGTCTGTCAACAAGTTAATTCTATCCTGGTCATATAATCCAGTTTTTAGTAACTGCCGTTCCAACCATTCCAGCCCTATTATTGTAGGACTGACCGAAAACAGGTTGACAACATCTACTGTAATCAATATAGTGTCGTTGCCAATCTTAATTCCTTTTAACTTCTCCAAAAAAGACCAGGAATCCCTAGTAATGTAATCAAATTTCTTTAAGCCCTTTTGCAACTCGTGATCTAAGAATTTGCTTATAAAACAAGTTTTACTACGCTTCCCATCTACAATAGGCCTGAAGGCTAAGTTATTTAAACCCTTATGTATTTTGGGTATTCCAAAAATCCCACTAACCAGTGGATAATTATTGTTCAAATAGCTGTACTCTGCTTCATTAATGTGCCCCTGCCATAGTAAGTCTTCAATAAACAAATTAACCTTACTATAAGCGATGTTAAGCTGGTTGAGGCTAACCTCTTCGTAAGTATCCGAAGCCAACAAGGCCATCATGTTGTTTACATAATCAACCTGGTCAGTAAGTACTAAGCCATTGCCTTTATCAGGCTTCATAAATCTAATGGTTCCATCATTTACTAATTCTTTTAACAAACCACGCTCATCATTAGTTAAGTTATCCATTCTATCATAAGCCTGCTTACTGTAGGAATACCTCCCCTGAGCAAAATGCTCCCTGATTTCAACTTCACAAATCTTTTCATACGAGTTAATCACACCATTACTAGGGGGCATAAATGTACTTGTTTTTTTTTAACACCGAACTCACTTCATTAAAATTTGTACCATGAAACAACATTTTCAAATTCATTTTCCTCACTAATAATTTCAGGTCAACTAAGGTGTCACTTAGAATACCCTTTGCTAAAGGCACAAAAGTTAACCCCTTGGATAATAAATCAACATGCCGCTCATTAATAACTTTACTAGAATAATTGTAAATTTTAAAATCATCATAAACATTAGCTATAATTGATGGATTACTAAGCCCATAATTACAAATAGCATTTGATTCACTGTCAGCTATTTGAATTAAATCATCAATACCACAATCACCCACAAAGTTGTCAAACAAATCTCTAGTAAACTGAACATTTGGGTCATTCACATTAACCATTACTGATTCCCGGTTCAGATCAGGCTGTGGTGAAGCCACACTAATAAAGGAAGGCAATGAATGCAAACTAATATTCAATAAGGAACCAAATTTGGCATCCCCACTACCAATACTATCAATTCTAACACTTCTAGGTGTCATCATGAAAGATAAATCAGCCTCCCCCTCACAAGGTTGCTTAATACTAATACAAGCTGTACCCATGTCATTCACCACCACTGGAGTTTGTGGTTCTCTTAATGAACCTGCTCCAGACAAATGCACACATTCATCACTTAAAAAAGATGAACTAAAACAGTCAAAAAAGTTAGGATGCAAACCCATACTTAATTGCGAGCCACCCCTGTCATGTACATCCACGATTCCAAACTCGCAATTAGTTGGTCTAAATGAATCTAAAATTAAACGACTGTTAGAAAATTTTACCACATCAAGACAATTACCGTAAGATGCTGCAATATTATTTGGTTCCAATTCATAAATGCTACTAGATGAAGGTACATACAACTCACAAAATGTAGCTAGTGTCATGTTATCAAGCGTACACACATTACAATCCAAACAATTTCGCTCACCAAACATAAAAGATGTCCTATTATTTTTGGTATCCGTACTATCAAACGTTGTTGCAGAAAAATAAGAAGCATTCATATTATAATCAATGCTTCCTGCAGGAGAATTGCTATCATTGTAAAGAACATTAACGTCACCATTTTTATGTGAACCTGATTCAACGCCACCGAACAATGCAGCGTTTTGATTGAAATACGCACAGCGAACACTTTTAATGTTACTCTCACCAACCAGCCCACCAGACGCTGTGCAAACATCGCTAAAAAAGGTAAAGGCACCATGCATTTCAGCAGTTGAATAACCAGGCAAACTGTCGCTAAAAAAACTACTAACGTTGCTACTAGAGCCAACAAAATCCATTACGAATCGACCCACTGAACGAGAAGACACAGCACGGCTTTTAGAAAAGTTTTCAGTACATTCCTGATAAGGCCAACAGCTAAGAGGCACCGGTTGAGCACAAGAAACCACTGATTGTGAAAGCTCACCTGGAAACATTGAAACACCACCAAATGTCACCTCCTCCACTGGGCCCGATTGCCCCTGCTGTTTGAACTGCTGAAGTTCCTTGTCTTTGGCTTTGCCCCTTGTCTGGCAAAATTGCTGGATTCCTTGGGTTCCTGACGCTGATTTTGACCTCTTATCCTCTCCGACCTTCTTAGCTCTGTGTCTAAAGGGAAATCAGCCCGAATAGGTACCTCATTTAAATCCTCCTCTGCTGATGTCATTTCTGATTCTCTGTTGAACACATACTTATTTAAAGGGACTCTGCCATAACAATTGCCTTCAGACATAGGATAAACTTGATTGCGCCTATATTCAATAGTGTCCCTTTCAATCTTTCTTGCTTTCCTAGTGTGAATAGACGCACACTGAGAATTAACATCACTCAACAAGTTGTTGTAATTAGTCACATAATGATCAAAATTTAAATCTGCAATAATTGACTCATTTTCAGTTTCCAGCTCATTCAACAAGGTAGCAATTTGCTGGTCAGTATGTTTAATAATGATGGTAAGCAGCTCAAGCCCCATTCTATCAAAGAGCTTGTGCACTTTTTCAAGCATGTCCCTTTTTGCTTCAATCCCATTAGGGTACTTCCAGGCACGCAAACCCTTTGGTGCAATACCACAGTCAATATTCTTTTGTAAGTACCCATTTTCAATTTGCAACTTCTTAAGCAAAAATAACTTTTTTTCAAATTCTTTTAGACGCTGTGCCAAGGGTTTAAAACCATTCCTTTCAGCATTCACTACCACACCACTATGCTGAAAATTAAATTCATTGACCCTCCACTTATCCACATCAAAAGCAGTTGGCGTGTTAACACCAAGGTTGCCAGAGGTGGAAGGATTCGCAGCCCTCACTCCAGTATTCACCTCAGGAGAACTATGTCCTGTACTTGCAATATAAGCAAACTCACGCCTTCTAGCTGATCCAGGTCCAGCCTTATTGTCCTTCTGCTGACCTTCTACCAAACACTGAATTTGCTTAGAATGCTCAGCTAATTGTTGGTTGATAGCCTCCAGTAAGCCAAAAATGTCTGGTCCAACACCACCACTCTCCATACTTGAAAAAGGAACCAGAACAACACAGACAAGCAAAGAGACTTAAAGGAAGCAAACCAACTTGGAACAACTTGGAACAAACCACACCACGAATTTACCTAGGTTTCGTCTTTAATCAGACTTCTTCAGAATACAAATAATAAAAACCTGGCTCTGAACTGGTGCGGTTAGGTGTTAATGTTGGTGATGGAGTGAGTGTTGGTATGGTTACAACTGAATCTGAGAGTGTTGTTGATTTCACACAGGGTGATGAGGGCAACAAGCTATTATTTATCACCACTTATTCCTTTGATGCACCGTATATTGCTGAGATAGTTATGAACAATTGGAAGTTTTTGAGGCTTGACCAAATGGTCAGTGTAAAATTAGGGGCACCACCTAGATGTGTTTATAGGAAGGGTCGCTCATTTAAGCAGCTTTTAGAAATGGATGAGGGGCTCCACCTTATTTCCAACAGGAGCAGGGGTACTTTCAAATGTGGTAGGTGTAGTGTATGTCATTTGATTAATCCAACTAGTTCCGACTACAAAGTGGCTGGGGTTACTATTAGGTCTTGTGGCCATTTTGATTGTTACAGTAGGAGTTTATTATATGTGGCTTTGTGTGGGCAGTGCCCAGCCTTTTATATTGGGAAGACTAGTAGGGTGTTTAGGGATCGCATTATTGAGCATCAATCTGATATTAGATTAAAGAAAAAGACCAATGCTCTATATAGGCATATGGAATGCAACGCGGGTCACACTTTTAAATTTAGTGTCATACAGCAAGTTTTGGTTGACACTCAGGGTAAAAAGCTTGAAGTACACCTTGACATTTGTGAGATGAAATGGCAGTTGAAATTAAATGCTTTGGTCTTTCCAGGCATACATGACTGCATTAGCATTATGCCTATTTTGAGATTAAGGAACATTTTAGGGTAGGTGTTATCATTGAATGGAACCTTCTTATATTCACACATATATATATTTAATGTTTATAGTTGACCTTGCTACCAGTGTTTATGCATAGTTGTTTATGGAGATTGTTATTTAGTTTGGGTTTCTGTAAATTGTTTTTAACAATGTCTTGTACTGTTTCTTTATTTTGAAAGGTGATTTTGCATCACTCATTGTTTGATGATGTCATTATCATGTGTTTTGTATAAAAAGGGAGTGTTTTTATCATTTTTATTATTTGTATTCTGAAGAAGTCTGATTAAAGACGAAACCTAGGTAAATTCGTGGTGTGGTTTGTTCCAAGTTGCTCCAAGTTGGTTTGCTTCCTTTAAGTCTCTTTGCTGGTCTGTGTTTGTTCTGGTTCCTTTTTCAAGTATGGAGAGTGCACCTTACAAACCCATGTAACAACTGGCTGTGAAATGTTGAATGTAGCCATGGTACTGCAGTTCCGGTGCAGCATGGTATGTGCCAGTGTGCCACACATTAGTAGCCTTGAGTGACCACATGATGCTGCATGATGATGGCTCATGGTAGTACACACCATCCAGTTACAGTGACCACAGTACTACACATAGCATTACCTGCTATGCATCTCAATGTTGTGTGTGTGCAAACATATGCACCTATACACAATATGCATAACAATCACCATTTGTACAAAGTGACACATATATGTCCTGTAATGCTATTGAGTGCATAGGTCACATGACACACACTGTGTCTGTGTGATGTTTAATGTTGCAGCTGTGATGTAGCATGCCGTGTCATGTCTGGTACTGGCATGTCCACAATATGTCCTACACTCACCATAACCACTGTACAATGGCTATGTTGAGCAATGGTATTACATCAGGTATACATGCACCACTTATCCTCTGTGTATACATAGCATGCATGTGCTAAACCTGTGTCCACAATTATCTGCTAAATACATAGACACTCTAATCAGAAATGGATATCTATGTGACACACAGATACACATCCAGCCATGGTATGTATACCTGTGAGAGATGGTGCACAGGACATTGCAGAGCTTTTAATACTTGCACAGCAATGTTGTGTCCATGTACACAGTGCATTCCAGGATGAGGCCAATCACTGCACAACAACACACATGCATCAAAGACATGTATACTGCTATTGGCAAGGGCTGTCTACACCCACACTGCATGCTGCTGGGAAACACACATCCTGCATGCTGACACGTGTGATATAACTGTTTGCCTTGTGATACTGTACTCCACCATCACCCGCTATTGAGTATGTTCTGGATTGCTGGTGGTGTGTGTGTGTGTGTGTGTGTGTGTGTGTGTGTGTGTGTGTGTGTGTGTGTGTGTGTGTGTGTGTCTGTTTTAGTGAGGAGTGCATTTGTGTGCATGTGTGCATGTGTTCATGTGTGCATGTGTGCATGTGTGCATGTGTTCATGTGTGCATGTGTGCATGTGTGCGTGTGTGCATGTGTGCATGTGTTTATGAGCGCATGTGTTCCCGTCTGCATGTGTGCCAACATCATGTACAGATTGGAAAGTGTGTTTCCTGTCTTCCTATCACAGGTGCTGACTTTGGGCTGGTTCACTGCAGCAGGGAAACTGATGTCACTGAGCAAAATAGTGATACTGATGATAGGTGTGTTGAGGCACAGGCATGTTTGCTAGGGTTTGTCGTTGGGCCACCAATCAACAGTACACAAGTGTCCACCCCATCCATGCACAAAGTCATAAGGCCAATACATCCATCACCAATGCCCTTAGCTGAGGGACAGCATACAGTCGGCATTGGCCAGGACAGTGTGGTATCCATGGCACATGCATCCCGACACAGCAGCCATACCCAGATATCTGGAAGGTACCACATAGACAGATGTCCAGGGGTTCTCGTCGGAGCACTGCTGCTCATCATACCACTGGCAGATGTACCACAGGTCTTACAACCTCATGCATGTTCCAGGCTGTCATGGAGGCACAGGCACATATGGAACAGTACACCAGACAGGGACTAAGGGCACAGAGGGCAAATAACACCACCATCATTGACAGTATCCATGACCTAGCAGGTGCCATCCCTAATTACACCAAGGTTACTGATAGACATTGGGGAGAGGCATTAGATGCCCTCGGCAATGTCATGCCCATGTGTCAGAGCAGTGCGGGATGGCTGAGTCGTCAATGTGGACGTATGCCAGCAACATCAGCAGCTGGCAGTCACCGCGGATGTCCATCAAGTCACAGCTGCTCCCGTAGTGCCAGTACCAGCCCCAGCAATGTTGGGGGTGGTCAGTCCATAGAACGTCCTAGAAGACCATGTGCACTTGGCTCTGGACAGTCCCAGCAGGGACCTGGGTCCAGTGTACATCCATCTACCTCTGGGGATAGTACCAAGTCTGGCTTAGTACCTGATAGTGTCAGTAGCACCCCTGTCAGGCACAGGTACCGTGTCCGTGGCCAGAGACAGTGATCTGTAAAGCCTGGCAGGTACAGTCTGTGGCTGTCCCACAAATACCCGTATATGGTGGCCACATGGTGGAACTGTGTGCATGCAGACACACACACACATAAACCAGACACCTAGGGCTAACACATACCTGCACACATTGCATCAGCATTGGCCCATAGCAGTGCTCTTGCCCCTCTCACACACACACACACACACACACACACACACACACACACACACACACACACACACACACACACACACACATGTCAATTGGATGGCTCACTGTAGGCCTCTGGCAAACCAACAACACAATCTGTGCATATGATAAAACCTGTGCCACCTCCTGTCATCTGAAACATCGATGCAGGAACAGGCTACCATGGTGCTGATGCACAGGATGACTTTATAGCAGTATAACAATGTTAGCATGTTGTCAGCAGTAGAGTGTAATGATATGCTTGAAGGTGTAGGCATGATGCATTAAAGCTATGATTGTCAATGTAGTATTGTTTATACCAGGGTTAGTTCCAATAGTGTATTGTCCACCCACATGCCACTTGGCTAATGTGTGTAGTATTGGCAGCATGTGTTAGAGAGTGGACGGTATGTGTGGGATGTGTGTTGCACAGATTTGCAGGTGCACATTTGTGAACATGGGCAAGGTGCACTGTCTGCATGTACGTGCATAGTGGACACATGGGCAGGGTGACATGCCCTGTATTACACAGTGTTAACACTCCATAGTTTCTATTGGTGGCCAGTATGCATTGTACTACACACATTTCTGAACTTGACTACACATGTGTATATGTCATGGTTTGACACTGTGCTGTGGATGATACTGCAACTATCTGTCATTGTTTTGCATTCTGGTAGTATACTAACTTCAACAGCCTGACCATAACCAATCGTTAGATGATGTCTTGACAACTGACACACAGATGTAGGACACACAGCAACATTTGGAATCTTCAGGTACTATACTATGCCAGTAACCAGTGGTACTCACCTGCACCCATTACTGAGACCACTCCTGTTTGGCATATAGCTCTCTTAGGTATAAGCAATCACAGTAGGGATATGTCCGTCCACGTTTGGTAATGCATACTGTGGCCTATAATGCATTCTCCAGATGGCACACACATCCTCCACAAGGGTATCATACAGACATATATCTGTTGTCAAACCCATGCTGTAAAGCTATAAGCCAAACTAAGCATAGTCATCCACCTTTACGGAACATATTATCCCCAGAGTACCACATAGGTAGTAGCCACCAACATGATGAACAGGTACCGATGTGTACATGCAACCAAGTGTTATGTCATCTCTCCTTTGATAATCACATTTCCAAAGGTATTTTAAAATCCCTCGGTGGATCACATAAGCAATAAGGCATCTGCATGCATATCCACAAAGGTTCTTGTACACCTATAATGAATAGTCATCATTGACAGACTTTGCTGCGTTTGAACAGGTCTGACATAAACCTCGGCCATAAACCCTCACTCACACATTTTAATAGAAACTGTAATGAGTGTGTGTGACATGGATAACCTAGGCCAGGGATCACTGCAGTGGCTGGCCTTGTCACAAGCATACAGATGTGACCTAAGGTCTGGGAAGCAGCAGCACAGTCTGGCAAAGATAACAGCTGTGTTCTTGGAGAAAGCAGGGTTCCCACACATGCAATAATTGAGTTAACATGTACATATATTTATTTGCCACACAGCTAGCTCACATGTGCAATGCATACTGATATGTCATACAGTAGTAAAAGCAAAAACCACAACACATCGGCCAACATTATCACACACATACTCACCAAGTGCAGGATTCAAACCCCTACCTAATTACTTCATGATACTAGAGAAGTCTGCATTAACACAACGCACTATACACATTACTGAGTGGTCTATTTTCCACAGGTATACTTGTAGGATGCTGACATCATCAGACTTGACAAAGATAAGTATACCACTTGTAAGGTGTTCTACTACTCTACAAAAAGGTTGCTCCTCTTCAAGGAAATTACACACAAACAGTTATCAAGTGCAGGATTCAAACCCCTACTTAACTACTTCATGATTCTAGAGGAGTACACATTAACACAACATGCTCTACACATTACTGGGAGCCCTTTCTTCCACAGGTATATTTGTAGGATGGTGACATTATCAGACCTGACAAAGATTAGTTTACCACTTTTAAGGTGTTTTACTACTCTCCAAAAAGGTTGCTCTTTTCCAAGGAGACCCCACACAAACAGTTGTCAAGTGCAGGATTCAAACCCCTTC
Organism: Protopterus annectens; assembly: GCF_019279795.1. NCBI lineage: Eukaryota > Metazoa > Chordata > Ceratodontiformes > Protopteridae > Protopterus > Protopterus annectens. The sequence continues at coordinate 818,929,932 of NC_056735.1, read as the reverse complement.
CCAATTACTTCATGATACTAGAGGAGTATGCATTAGCACAACGTGCTATACACATTACTAGGATCTCTCTTTCCCACAGGTATATTTATAGGAAGGTGACATCATCAGACCTGACAAAGATTAGTTTACCACTTTTAAGGTGTTTTACTACTCTCCAAAAAGGTTGCTTTTTCTCAAGGAGACCACACACAAACACACACACTTGTCAAGTGCAGGATTCAAACCCCTACCTAACTATGTCATGATACTAGAGGAGTACGCATTACTACAACACACTATACACATTACTGGGAGTGCTTTTTTCCACAGCTATATTTGTAGGATGGTGACATCATCAGACCCAACAAAGATTAGTTTACCACTTTTAAGGTGTTTTACTACTCTCCCAAAAGGTTGCTTTTTCCCAAAGAGACCACACACAAACACTTGTCAAGTGCAGGATTCAAACCACTACCTAACTACTTTATAATATGACAAGAGTACACATTTACACAATACACTATACACATTACTATGAGCTATTCTTTCCACAGGTATATTTCTAAGATGGTGACATCATCAGACTATACAAAGTGGATTACATTAGGTGACATTAGCTTGGCTACATTGAAGGAATGTCTAAACACTTTGGCCATGTGATCATCAAAGGGGAGTTTACTATCTACCTGTGTCCCCAGGGCCATAATGACTTTTTCCGTACATACTGGATTACCACCTATGTGGTAATTTGTGTGCACTTTGTTTTACCACAATGGGATGACTGCATTTTTTGGCATTCAGCTTGAGGGCATTGTTTTGACACCAGCTATCTGTCTTTGTAAGACACTTCTGGAGGATGTCTGTGTCAGCTGTACAGTCGATTATGGACTACAGTTACCAGTCATCTGCAAACTTGTTCAGCCACACACCTCCCATGCTTGCCTGTACCTCTGAGCAGTATCTACTGAACAGGTGGGGTCCCAGGACCAAGAAATGTGGGATGCCAATTGTGACTGGCTTAGAGTTGGACATGGCACCCACAACTTTGAACATGTGTGTTTGATCTGTGAGCAACTTTGCCACCCATCCTGTGACATAGCTGTTAATGTTCAAGCCAGTATGCTTGTCCATGATGACAGAGTGGGGAATGGTGTAGAAAGTCCTTAGTGAGGTCCAGGCGGGCTGTGTGGACTACATTCACCTCCATCTATGTCCTTGGTAACTGTTTGAGATAAGTCAGCTAGGTTTAGGAGCCAGAATCTGCCTTTAACAAGGCAAAGTTGTGTAGAGTCCAGTGTCTGGAGGTCTCCAATGTCTCAGTTTATGGGTTCCATGACAATTTGATCAATAGCTCTGTAGACCAGGCTGAGTAGACATATTGGGCAATGGTTTTCAGGTTCTGTTGTGGCACCCCCTTTGTGGAGCTGGATGACTGTTAGTGTATGCATTCTTTGGGTACATAGTCTGTGGTACGCTTGAGTCTGGACAGTGAGTGTAGGTGAGGGTGTAGTTCATTTTGGGCCTAGTGTAAGATGCAGCCTGGGACACCATCCAGTCCCATTGATGCTGTGTTCTTAGCTTTGGTGAGGGCTGTCTTTACCTGCATGTCCATGACGTCTGGGGCTCTGCATCCTTCTGTGATGGACACAGGCCCTTTTGGGGGTGATGGGGGGAGTTTACACTGAACTTGTTCCCCTGGATGTGGGCAATGAACGTTGGTTCGGTGTATTTCTTTCCATTTTTCAGTAGCTGACAGCATATTTGGAAGATGACACCTACATGTCTGGTATAGCTACCGAAAGCTGATAATGATCAGTGATGCCTTTCCTTTAGTGAATTTGGCTCTATCATGTGTTCGTTTCCTCCTTCTGTTGTCTAGCTTATTTATGGCCAACAGCCACCTGATTGTTGTCCTATTTTTGGAGGAGTGCATCTTGGTTTTATTTGTGATGTCTCATTCCATGCATCCTTGTAGCTGCTCATAGGATGCACTTGTAAATGATTCTGTAGATTGCATACTATTATCCTATAGCAAGAGGTCTTTGGAACGTTCCACTTTGGTCTTGGGAAGTGTCCAGTCTGCTTTTGCAAATGTCTTCACAGTGGTTTTATTGACTGGGTGGGGGGAGCAGGATGTGGATGTCCAGTGTGATTACTTAATGATCTGATATTACCAGCAAGAGGTTTATCTCTGTTGTGGAACACTGGTACCCCATGTTGGTGATGATCATGTCCAGTATGTTGTCACCTCTAGTGGGCATGGTAACCAGCTGTTCCAGGGTGCTAGAGTTTTTAAACTCTAGGAAACATTGGGCATAGGACGTTATACACGAGTAATTCCCCCACTCAGTGTTTGGGTAGCTGTAATCTCCTCATATAATGGTGCTTGATAGGACCTTTATATTTTCTACTGTTCTCCGGAATACTGAGTGAGGTTCCTGAGACAAGGTACGTGATCTGTAGCAGGCTACAATCTGATGAGCAGCTTTGCCCAATGGTAGTTGCACTTGCATGGTCTCCAAGGCCTCATGCTGTGCCACTAACCTGAAGGTGTGGGTATCCATAAGGTAAATGGTTACACCCCTTCCTTTTGTATTTCACTCATGGTTTTGGGTCCAAAGGTCAGATGGATTGTGAGTGTTTTATGTGGAGCATATCAAGCAGCTCTGTGATTGACATAGCTTTGTATGTTAGGCAGTGAACACCTCTGAGTAGGAGATATGCAAGGGAGTACGGATGGAGCATTTTGAGATGGTCTGTGTATGGCATGTATTTCAGGCCACTAATGCTCTTTGTGAGGTATTGCTGCTGGCTTTCCAGTTGTTGTAGTTGTCTTGTGAGGTACATAGCAAAAGTGGCATTGTACTCTATTATAGTTCTAGTGAGTGATGAGTAGATGAGAACAATGTCCTCTTCTATTTTGCATGAGAAACATTTTGTGATGAGGTGTGCCACATAGGAGGGTTTCCTGACTACTGTGGGAATGTGATTATCACAGTTGTGTCCACTGTCCACCTGTGACCCAAGTTCTCCTGTCACACTTTCAGTGTTAAGTATACTACCGCCTATGTTGTAGTTCTTGCCTACAGTTTTTAACAAAGGGGAGAACAATGCACCTTTTGGCATTGAGCTAGTGCCCATGGCTTTGACAACAGCCATCTGTCTCAGTGTGGCCCTTTTGTAGGATGTCCACATCTTTAGTGTTTACAATTATGGCTCCTAGTGTGCAGTCCTCTGGATACTTCAGTAGCCACAGACCTTCCATGTTAATGTTTACTTCAGGGAAGTAAATACTACACAGCCTGGGAAGTTATCTGGTCCCATGGCTGCTGTGATACTGGCTTTGGAGAGTGTTTTTTACCTGTGATTCCGAGATGACAGCAACTTTGCAGTCTTCCATTATAGAGATGTGCTCTTTCATGGGTGAGAGAGAGGTAAAGTTAACACTGATTCTATCTGCCAGGATATTGGCAATATCAGTTGGCTCTGTACATTTAGTGCCATTGAGCTGTAACTCAGAACAGATCTGAGTGTAACCATGACATGGACCTGTCTGTTGGGCAGAGATCTAATGAGTAGACAGTATGCAACAGAGTACAAATTGGGTTACATTCAGTCTTGTTGTATGGGACAATTATTTGAGGCCAGTAATCCTCTTGTTAAGGTACCTCATTGGTCTTTCTAGTGGCTGAACGTGCCTTGTCAGATTCATAGCAAGTGTGTCATGGTACTCTCTGACAGGGCTGATGACTGCTGAGAAGTGGGAACCTCCTTTGACCTACATGCACAGACCTTGGCAGTTTGTGTGAACACATAGCATGATTTTCTGACCACTTTGTGAATGTGTTTCTGGAAGTAGAGATGACTATCCACATTTGTCCATAGATCCCTTATTATCACATCCGTATTTAGCCTGTATGTGTGAGCATGCCCAGTATGACCTTTCAGTGTGATGCTGAATTAAATCCACTACATTTGTTGTAGTGTGTGAGCATGCCTGGTATAAACATTTATACTACATGTGTATGGAAAGTCAAGTTGTATTTTTACAGCAGGGCTCACCTTAGTGTCATAGATCAACAGGGATCATGCTGTGCCTGCAGGGCTTCCATGAGACACTTTGCATAGACTTATCAACATTTCTACATACAGTGGGAACAGCTATTCTTTGTACATTTTTACCTGAGGACACACCTGATTGTTACTGTGGGTGTACATAGGATGTGGGTTTCACCTGACACTTATACACATTTGCTATGCCTGCACTGCTATGTACGGGACACCATTTCAGTCTGTATTGTTGCCTATCGTACTGGCTTGAGGCATACTACTGTACTACAGATCTTAACATCCAATGTCACGTATATTAGATTGCGACTTCATAGCCTACACAACCCACATCCCACCGCCTGGCCTAATGTTCTCTGTCTGCATAGGCGTGTGGGGGAGGTTAACCATCTGCCTCTTTAGGGGCATGATACAGCATTTCTTTGTGTTTGCATTAGTGTACAATTGTCCTACTGTGTCTGTGCCACTGAAATGCTATCATGGCTTAGTGGTTCAGTAATGTGACTATAGTGCACAGTGTCTTGGGTTTGAGCCTTGTCATTGCTTGTTATTTTCATGCTGAACAGACCAGACTGCTTAAGGAACAGTAAAGCAGATATGAGCATGTTTAACTGACTTTGCTCAACTTTGCCTGACCTTGCCCAACATTGCTCAACGTTGCCCGACGCTGATCTAGTTAGCACGAGCAAGTTTGTTTACATGGAGAACATCGATATCTGTGCAGTAACAGAAACCTGGTTCAAGGCTTCTGAGAGCAGCCCAGCACTACCAGGTTATACCTCACACCATGCTTTTCAACCCCAAAACTTGGACTGAACCACAAAAGGAGGGGGAGTATCAATATTCATCAAAGATACCCACACCTCCAGGTTGGTGGCACAGCATGAAACATCAGAGACTATCCATGTGCAACTAACAGTGGGTAAAACTGCCTTCCAGTTTATAGCCTGCTACAGACCACCCTCCCAAACCCAGGAACCCCACTCGGCCTTCCTGAGAACACTGGAAAATATGAAGGTCTCTCAAAACACCATTATATTGGGTGACTTCAACTACCCAAACATAGACTGGGAGCATTACTCTAGCTCCAACACCCTAGCCCAAAGGTTTCTAGAATTTATAAACTCAAATGCTATGGAACAACTTGTTACCACTCCCACAAGAGGGGAAAACATACTGGACCTGATCATCACCAACATGGGGACTCTATGCTACAGACCAGAAGTGTATCCCTCTCTGGTAAGATCACACCATAAATCAATCTCACTGGATATTCACATCCCGACCCCACACCCTGCCCAGAAAACCACAGTGAAAAACTTCTCTAAAGCAAATTTCACACTTCTCAAAACTGAGGTGGAATCCTTCAAAGCCCCCGGGCCTGTGGAAAATACGGCCCAGACCACAGAATCCTTTATAAACACATTCTATGAACACCTTCAGGAAGGCATGGATCATGCAATCCCAAATAAAACCAAGACCCAATCCTCCAAAGGCAGACGTCCTGTCTGGTGGACCACAGCCATAAACCAACTATACAATAGAAGGAGGAAACTGCTACATGATAGAGCAAAATCCCAAAAAGGGAAGGCATCTCTGATCAGTATTAGCAAAAAACTATGGGCACTCATAAAATCGTCTAAGGTCAGCTTAGAGAGAAAAACTGCACAGGACACTAAGGATAATCACAAGGCTTTCTTTGGTTATGTTAGGATCCTGGGTGGGAATTCCCAGATATGCTCAGAATTAGTCCAAAATGACAAAAAATACACTGAACCCACAGACATTGCCAACATCCTAGCTGACAGGTTCAGCGCAAACTTCTCCCCCCCATCCCCACCAAAAGGGCAAATATCTATCCCAGCAGTGGGCTGCCCCCATGACATCTCAGATGCTCAGGTAAGAGCCGCCCTCTCCAAAGCAAAAAACACAGCATCAATGGGACCAGACGGTGTCCCGGACTGCGTCCTACATGAACTCAAAGAAGAGCTAAACCCAAACATAAAACTACTGTTGAATCTCAGCCTTACTACAGGATATATACCCAAAGAGTTGCGTACAGCAACAGTGGTCCCTCTCCACAAAGGTGGTGCCTCAACAGATCCTGGAAACTATTGTCCCATAAGCCTGACTAGCTTGGTCTGCAAAGCTATGGAAAGGATCATCATGGACCTCATAAATAAAGATATTGGGGACCTACAGACATTGGATCCTACCCAGTTTGGCTTTGTTAAGGGCAGATCCTGCCTCTTAAACCTGGTTGATTTCTTTGAAACAGTCACCAAGGCCATTGACGAGGGGAAGGTGGTCCACACAGCCTACCTGGACCTCGCAAAAGCCTTTGATACAATACCCCACTCGGGCATTATAGATACGCTCACCAGCTTAAATATAAACCCCTGTGACACTAGATGGGTTGCAAACTGGCTCAAGGACAGAACCCACATGGTTAGAATTGCTGGAGCCATGTCAGACTCCAAACCAGTTACAAGTGGTGTCCCACAAGGCTCAGTCCTGGGACCTCTTGTTCAGTATATATTTCTCAGAGGTACAGGCCAACACGGAAGGACTGTGGCTGACCAAGTTCGCAGATGACTGCAAACTGGGCACCATAATTGACTCACCAGCTGACACAAGCATCCTCCAAAAGGGCCTCATAGAAACAGACAACTGGTGCCAGAGCCATGGCCTCAAGCTAAACGCCAAAAAGTGTATAGTCATCCCCTTTGGCAAAAACAAAGTGCCCACAAATTACCACATAGGTGGTAATCCATTAAGTATGGAAGAACTAATTAGGGACCTGGGGACGCAAGTTGATAGCAATCTCTCATTTGACAACCACATAGCCAAAGTGGTTAGAAAAACATTTTATATAGCCCACCTAATCATGAAGGGATTCACATCTAGATCAGGGGAGGTTATCGTGCCTCTTTACCCATCCCTCATCAGGCCCATAATTGAGTACAATGCCCCTTTCTGGATGTACCTTACCAGACACCTGCAGCAATTGGAAAGACCCCAAAAGTACCTGACAAAGAGGATCAAAGGGCTCAAACAGATGCCATATGCTGCCCGGTTAAAGAAACTTCAGCTCTACTCAGTGGCATACTGCCTGCTCAGAGGCAATCTGTGCCTGACGTATAAAGCCATGTCCAATCCGGAATTAATGGATATGCTGCACCTCAGAAAATCCAAATCCCATTGAGCTACGTGCTCGAGAGACTTGAACCTCAGCACTGAAATAAATAGGACATGCTGGAGGGACAGATTCATAACCCAGAGACTCCCTTCACTCTGGAATAAAATCCCAGTCCAGGTTAGGCAGAGTCCCTCATTGACTCTCTTCAAGAGGAATCTTGATGAGTGGATGGGAGATCATAGGTTTACCCCGGGTATCACTTCTGTGTCACTGTTAGACAGAGGCACAGTATACTAACCTCGAAAAAGGGCATAGCAAAATTTATCTAAAATGGGTGGCGAAAGCCAAACACACTCTGGCTAGGCTTATAAATGCCCTAGGGCAGATAGCCTAGTATGAACCTATGAACCTGTGAACCTATATACTAGATATTGGTAAATGCTGCTTAGCACTGCTTTATATTGCTTAAAACATGGCAATCATGCCTCAGGTGGTGCTGCAGGGCTGCCTATGTCGGATGCATATACTACACTCTCTATACATGTTTGAAAACAGGTAGTGTCAAGTTAGGCATCCCTTTTATTTTATGTATGAGTCAGAGAGAGTTATCATTTCCAGGGTTCCTACTGAGCCAGTGTATGTGTTATGCATTGCCTCTTTGCCAAGGCCAAGGCATTCTGGGCATGCCTCCTTCTGCCTACTGGGGCAGGCTCAGGTTGTTCCTCCTCAGAGTCATGCTGTGCCTGTGCAGATTTTGGCAATGGTGGAGGGCTGTTTGACCCTGCCCCATGCTGTTCCTGCTGCAGCTGTTTTCGTAGGATCATATTGTGTAGCATGGCACATAGCATTACAATTTGGGTACATGTAGTTGGTGAGTACTGCAAGGCTCCACCAGAAGTGTCCAGGCACCAGAACCTTGACTTGAGCATCCCAAACACATGCTTGATTACATTTCGTGTTTGTGCATGTGCCTCATTATGGAGTTCTTGTTCAGGTGCGTGTGCATTTTTGATGGGTGTCATCAGCCACGGCTCCAGTGCGTATCCAACATCCCCCACTAGGTGACCGTCAGGGATGTCCTCATTGGCAAATGTCTGGTACAGCTGTGACAGATGCCAGATATGGGAATTGTGGTAGCTTCCAGGGCAGCCAGCACACACATTCAGTATTATGCCCTGGGCATCGCACATGACTTGGCAGTTGATGGAGTGGAAGCCATTGCGGTTGATGTAGGCCCTACCCTGCTCATCAGCTGGTGCTTTGATCTGTATGTGCGTGCAGTCAATTGTATGCTCTACCTCAGGGTATTCCGCTATTTGATGGAAGAGACGCATATTGCTGGCCAATACCTCACTGCCTGTGTAATTGGCTGATTCTGATTGATTTCACCTGGCAGCTCTGCTTGTTCTCCTTGGTTAACTTCCTACTACTTCTTTTCCTTCCTTTTCCCTTTCTGTTTCCACAGGGGGCAGCGCCGCACAAACAAGCGCTAACACGCACACACGAGCGCACATGCATGCACACAGGCTTACACAAGCTTACACATGCTTAGGCGGGTGCACATTCGTGTATACAGGCTTAGACAGCCTTACACAGGTGCACGCACGCGCACACAGGCTTAGATGGGTTTACAGGAGCGCACATGCCTGCACACAGTGTAAGCAGGTTTGCAAGAAATGTTAGTGATAGCCACGGCGTACACCTTCGGTTTCTGGGTTATCGTTGAGACAACTGTAGACACGCCTCTTTCAGTCCTGAGTAACTCACAGCAAACACATGCCACTCTGCTCCAATAAGCTTACAGTCTTTTTGATACATACCCCCTCATGATGTCACCTATCTTCTACTTTGTTACTCCCCTAATCCTACTCTTACACTCTAGGGACATGGTTCACATGGCAGGGAAAATTGGGATTCACTATCCTTATACTCATTTGCTTAGGATTGCCTACTAATGCTTAGTTACATCTCTCAGACTGAGCTTCCCCCCTTAGCAACCACTACTCAGTAGCCATGTTGTCTTCAGCCTGCCATTCGCCTGCATGGCAGATGAATATTTTGAATAAAATGCCTATTTGTGGCTTTTAATTTTTGTTTTTCTGGTTTTTAGAGCACTGCATGTTTGCGCGGTGCTACGCTATGGCCATTGGCATTTTTATCTGTTGCAAAATAATAAAAATATCATCAGAGATCAAGGGAAAAAAAATGAGATTTTTATTATTTTGCAACAGATAAAAATGCCAGTGGCCATATATTTGGTCATTGGCATGCTTCCTCAACTGGATGAATCCTTTATTTGGAGCGGTCATAGCTCCGTTTTGCTATTTGCAGAACGGTACTCAGTTACCAACCGAGTACATTTCTACAAATAACACTACTCTTACTCAGACAGGTTAGTGTTTCCTGGATCGCAAATTTACCTCATTTGCATAGCTTTCAGCAGCAAATGAGGTAATTTGCATAAACTAACACTGTCCGTGCAAGAGTCATTTTAGGAGCTCTCTTGCACGCCCCTGCCGGCTGTTCCTGGATTGCTCGGCAGACATGTTGGCTGGCTGGTGTCTTACTCTACTCTTAGACTCAGTGCAAGCCTTCATGAATCTGGCCCGTAATCTTGTCTATGTCACACATGATAATTTAATAAAGATGTTTCTTGTAAATAAATAATACTGACATTAGACAGACAATGCTGTTTGGAAATTTTATAAGTTATTGGAAAGTACTAGGTTATAGTCTTGGAAATCTGATGCATTAGAATAACATTCTAGTCAATATTTAGTTTTTTGTAATACTTAAAACAAAAAGTAACTTACAAAAGTAAGGTTTTTTGTAAGGGTGATTTTTGGTTGTACTTTTGTAGATGAGATTTGTTTAGGATTACAACAGTCTCCAGTGTTATTACTTTTGAGTTTATTTCTAAAAAGGTGTCCGATAGGGTGAATATCTAAAATTAATGAAAGTAGAACCAAAAGTAGCTGGTTGTCACATTTCTAATTTAGAAATGATTGGACCAAAACTGTCTATTAATATTTTAACTTATTTACTAGTTATATGTGGACTAGAGTCTCATAGAGATGAATAGTAGATGTTTTGCTTTTAAAATTACAGTACATTAATCTTTGCTGCCTTTGATTTGTATAGCCTTGTATGTAGGCAATTTAAATAAGTGTTAGGCAATGGGTGGTACTTACAACTTTAAAAGAAGAGGTTTACATAAATCTGTATGAAACCAAGACGGTGTTTTATAAATGTTCTGAAATATGGGATGTTGGGAAAAGAGGGTGTGAACTGGCTGTAAGTAGAGTTTAATGTTCCACCTTTCCCCATCAATGTTGTGTGCAGAACAAATAACATATCTGTATGTGTGTGAGCAAGTCAGAAGTAAGGCAATTCTTACTAAAGTTGTAGGTCACTCTAGGTCACCCAAGCCCATTTCACTGTACTACAAACATGACAATTAGATCAGAAGCCACATACTTTTAATTGCTTACCACTGAAAATAAAAAATAAAACACAGTAGAAGATTGTGGAATGCAGTGCTACCACAAACATATTACAGATTATGTATGAGTGCTAAAACAATCTGACAAAGATTTACTTACAAAAGTAAAGTTCAATAGCTTGTGTCATGTCTACAGAAGGGAATAATTCAATCTTATCAAAGAGATGTTGAAAAGCAGACTTCTTACATTCTGATTAGGCAGAATATAGATTCCAATCAGTTATGGTTGGGGAGCTCCCTTATCCACTTATGCAAATAAATTTTGAGACAGTTATAAAGAATTCAACTTAGGAGTTTAAGACTTAGCAGGGGAGAGGTACAATGCAATCAAAATGAATGGAAGTCATAGAAAGATCTCCTTTTATTCTAATTAACTGTATTTCAAAATTCAATTAGGTTTTGTCCGAAGTGCACCAAATAGCCACCAAAAGTGAAGGACCAGTATGGAAGAGCAGGGCACTCCATTATAACATATTTTTATTGACACATGGGTACTAAGCATCTCTGAAGAGGTCATTCTATTTCATTAGTCATCATAAACTACTACAAACATAGTATGGATATGAAATAAAGGTGACATGAATGAAGCTGTGTAAACATTATAAACAATCCAGACATAGGCACATGTTCAATAGCATATAAGAAGTCACAGTTTGCTGTCCTTCCTGACTACATTTTGTTTGAATACATGTTTAACAAAGCCACACAAAATGTTCCAAGGGAATGTCTCGCATGATGCATCTAGGAGAAGTGCTGGATGGAAGCACTTTGGTTTAATGTAGTGTTGTAGGGTCCTTCTGAAATAGCTTGAATGCTTTCACACTTTCATAAAATATTGTAAATAGAGCTCTGTGTGTGTGCAGAATTTATGAAAGTAAGGAAAGTCGTTATATTATATTACTAGCCTGACATATATTAAACATACCTTTCAACTTTTTAGCACAAGAAATCTGTTCAAAGCCTAAAATAATGGGGGACAAAGACCCCAAAATAGGGACATATTATATTGCTCTTATAAATTGAGAAAGTTGTCAAAATAACAGGGTTTGTGTCAGAATGCACTTTTTTATGATATAAAGTCTGAAACTCAAACCTTTGTTATTATTTAGTGCCTTTAGCCCACAGTGATTTGTCTGAAAATAATATTTTTTTGAGGAACAGGCCAAAAATGTGAGACAAAAAAATCAGGACTATGATATCAAAAGATCCAGCAAAGTACAAAAATAAATAACGTAAACAGAATAATGCTAAACTACAGGTTTGATCAAATTTAAAGACTTTTAGATCTAGATTTTATCAGAAGGGTGTAGCTATTACAGAATTGTTCAAAACAAGACAATATGCTAGAAGACCAATAAATAGCTTGTAAACCATCTGCAGAAATAGCAGGTAAAAAAAATATTGATTAATCTTTAAATTTTCATTAAAAGGAAGCAAACATTCCCTCCAGCATTGCATCCATATTATTTACTTGCAGCCTTAATAAAATCTCACTATGTGAGCTGGTAGCATAGACAGGATATCATTTCATTTGCAGATACTTCTTTGTGCCTTTTCTTTTATAAATATTATGTAATGGAGCTTATGCTCAAGTCCAGGTAAATGAATTAAAATAAGTACATATTACTGACTCTAGCTGTGGTGGTGGTGATGCGGTAGCGTTGTTGCCTCACAGTAAGACGCTGTCCAGTTTGATTCTCAGCTAGAGCATCTTCTGTGTGAAGACATGCGTGAATGGGTGTACCTTCGTTGAAGGTTGTGCATCAGGGCTGGCAACTTCGCATGTAAAAATCTATCTGCCAATTATTAGCGGACCGGAGTTCTGCTGTGGTGATCCCTAACCGGGAAAAGCTGAAAGACACAACAACAACAACATATTACTGACTCTCCTTCACCTAACTTAAAAAGATATTGCAGAAATGCATTACACACCCAAGTACTTATACAGCAGTGATGCTTGTTCTCATTTTCTGCCATGATTACAATTATTGTACTTGACTTTTTTTTTGTGCTAGTTGGAGTTCCCCTTTCAACAAGTCCATGTAAAGGTTTAGCTTGGAGTCCATATGTTTTCCTTTTCACCATGGAATACTCACACATCTCAACTATGAGATTAACTGCTATCGGCTAATCAGAGTAAGTGTCAAGGGTTGCATTATTTCCTTACGTGACTTTTCTTACTGTTTTTTTTACAAAGATATTCTAATACTTGTTTTCCTTAGGTGCTTTTTTGCAATTGGACAGGATGCCTTTTTGTGATTGACTTATAATCACTTATGGTTGCAATTTCATGAAAACTCCTAGTCTTATATATTCACAGCAGTCTCTCTGTCTGTTATAGACTGCTGCACAAGGAAAGTCTATTGTGCAGATTCAATAAAGCCTACATGGTAGCACACCAATTTGTATTCAGTAAACAGCTCTACGTCGAGTGTAGAGCCATGCAAACATGGTAAACATTGTGGCATGCTAATTACAAAATAAGTAGCTAAATTGTATGCCAATCAACCAAGGCAAAATGGAGGACCTATTCAACAAGCTATAAAGCAATTGTGTAGAGAGGTTTTCCCTGTGAATTCCAAAACATGTCGGAATACAGCCACAGAAACTACTCTACATGGAAAGAATGTTAGAGGCTGCTGTTTCTCTACTGCATGTATAGGCACAACAGGCCCAGGTCTATGCTGCTCCTAATAGACCTTGGCCAAAAAAGAGAAGGGTTTATTCCATTTAACTTTTCATAGTCTACATGAGGTAAAAATTGCAGCATGCTACAGGGTGGATAGAGATACACTACAGGAACTCTGCAATCTCTGTCATTCTCAACTGAGAGCAAGGGGAAACCAGAGGGAATCAATAACTGTGGAGATTAAGGTATGTGTAGCAATTAGCATATTAGCTAAAGGAACCAACCAGAGACCAACAGGAGATATGTTGGGGCTGTCACAGGCATTAGCATCCAATATCCTCCATTAATTCCTGAATGCTATGTTAAACATGGCAGTGACTACATACATTTTCCCCATAAACTTGAGGACAGAGCTACAATTATGCAGGAGTTCCACCCTATAGCATAATTCCCTGAAGCCCTGGGTGTCATAGACTCCATGTACATTGGGAGCAGGAAAAGGGTGTACATAAACAGAAATGGCTACCACTCCATTAACTCTCAGATCATGTGTACTACTAAGGGAACCATCCTGAATGTGTATGCTGGCAACCTTGGCAGTGACTCCCATCTCTGGCACAACTCTCAACTACATCATAGGTTTTCTAGTGGGGATATCCCATAAGGTCATTTAATGGGTGATGCAGGGTATGGACTCAAACTGTGGCTGAGAAAGCTCATCAGAAATATACACATACTCATTGAAGAGCACTACAATGAGACATATGCTCAAACAAGAAATACCATATAGCATGTGTTTGGGCTGCTGAAGTCATGGTTCCTGTGCCTAGATACATCAGCGGGAGCTCTGCAGTACAATCCCCATACTTTTGTTGAAATTCTTACTGCCTGTGCTTTCTTTCACAATATTATTCTAAGAAAACAGCTTCAGCAGGAACAACAAGGGGAAGAGGCACATATCCCATCACCGCACTTCCATTATCAGGATCACCTTTGATAATAAGCAACAAACAAAGAAACAAAATTAATACTACAGTAAATATTTAAAAAAATGTATATGATAAATGAACACTGGTCATATTATCCTAGATGGTACAGTGATACATACATTCATTGCACCCACTTCACACATACAGATATATGCAAATATCTGACAAATGGTTATCAATGATCAAAGAAAAATGTTTGGCTTACTAAGTGCAGATAACTCCATACTTGCTAGGTAGGATGGCCCTGGAAGAAATGAAGCAAGGTACGGACGAAACTTAAACATCACAATTACAATAGGGGGACAGTGAATATACAATTTTGCCTATACGTCCGTTAACAACAGTTTTAACAGAAACTTGGCTGACACATTCATCCACAGCCCATGAGTAATGAACAAATGTGTCATTAAGTCTATTAATTTATCAGTAGGTTCATAAGAAACACAGGAAGTATTAGTTAACTTCTTCTATATTTTACTATACAAGCAAATCTTAAAACTTGCCATATGTAAGCTTACCTGGAAGTTCACAAAAACTCAAACAAGCACAAATTATTAATGAAAACAACAATAAAATGAGAGAAACATGGAGGTTATATAACCTCCGTGTTTCCCTCCATTACCAGGAAGCTACTCATGGCACATACTTTTCCTCCCAGACATAAACAGTCAAATGTTGTTGTGCAGTTTCCACTGAGCTCTCTGGATCATTGACAGTGGAGATGAACTCTTCATAGTACTAGCTTGGTAGCAACCCCCCCCCCCATAGCCAGCTGGTCACAGGCAACTGCAGCTGCTCTCCTCCAGGCTGATAAAACCATATCAGTTGCCCTATGATGTCTGATCATAAGGCCTTGTGCAACCCCAACCACACTGACATCATTGACCATCTGGTTCCAAATCTGCATTCTGTCAGCTATATCCCCATGTTTTCTCTGAAGCTGAATGGTGGTGTGGTGCCTGAATGCCTGATGTGGATTTGCAAGCTTGGGTGCCATAATCCTATGTCACATAAAACAGAGAAGGATGCAACATATAATAAATATCACTTAAGTAAATTCCTGCTCATATACACATATGTTTCATCATTAAGCAGTGGAGACAAACATTTCAGTTGCTAAAATCGGAGGTCATGTGGTTGTACGATATCACAAACAAATGTATGATCCAAAACAAGGAATACCACTTTAATAATCTTTTGTTTTCCACTGAAATAACATGAATGACAACACATTTTCAACTTTTGTTCTGGCAGCACACACCTGGTAGTTGAATTCACACCCCAAAAACAACAAGCAAATGAAAGGTTGTACAAATCAAAGAATGCCACACAATTTAATTGCAGTATATGTTTTCAACTCAATTCTCACAATGTTTACACACTTACAACAAAAAGTCAATTTTATATGATAGCCTGTCCCCTCTCACTGTGACCGCACTTCCCTGGTGGTGTCTCTGGGCTATCTTAGAAGCATAACACCCTGTGTCATTGACATAGTACATTACCTTTCCTTCAGATAACATAGAATATTGTAAGATACCAATTTTAACAATAACTCTTGTGATGAAAGTTAATAACCTGTCTATCTGGGAAATGTAATTGCCTGCCAAAAATGGTTATGCCAACAGTGAACTATAAGAAGTGCATACAGATAAAAGTTACATTTTCTACTGCATATATATAAAATTTCCATTGTAACATGTTGCAAAATCTAGAATGTACTTGAAAAATGCAATCATACCATACCAGGATTAGAAACCTTCTCTGCAGGTAAATCAAAAGGAATAGCAATCTTCTGTTTCTCCAAATACACAAGTCTCCCCACCTTTAAGTTGCTTAGCTACACAGTTACCTTTTTATAGTATAGATGCAAGCCTCTGAGCATGGTGAATATGCAAATGAGATCTGAACTCATTAGAGCTGCTGAATCTCAAATTTTGTTTTTGTGTAGCAGATGTAAACATAGTGTAGGCACTACCTCAGTGTGATTTCTTAATGGATGTCAACTGTGAATTATTAGTGAGAGGGAGAAAGAAGGCACAACAGCGATTCAGACTACTTACTTACATTGCGTGTGTCACCCAGGATACACTTAAACGTAAAAGTATATTTAGCAAACTTTTAAATGGAAGTGAACAGCACACAATTCTTATTTTTATTCACTAACAATCAAACTCCCCTGCCTTTGTGGAAAACTGTTTTTCACTATCATGTAATTGTATAATATATTTTTAAGGACAATGATACAAAATGCACTGTAGACTGCATGTCTGAGAGTGCAGCTCAGATAAGAGAAGAATGAACACAAAACAAAAAGTAGACAGAGCTGCACTGTTGCAAACATAAGTCTTAAATGGTTGTGTGATCACTCATTTCACTAAATATGTAAGCCACACATGTACAAACAAAGGAGACTGTACAAGTGTATATTTGTTGAGAATTGCTTGTATGTACATGCATGTACATGATTTGTTTTCATTCTGTAAAGTTGTTTCTGTGGCAAAGATAGATAAGTCTCTCCTAGTGTAGGTTCATTACTATGATAGCTCAAATCCAGAGTTGTGTAAAAATCTGTAATGTGTTAAAATTTATTTTGTAATGTTGTTTTATTTTTTTAATACTATGAAATGAAGCAATAAACCAAATAATCCAAACCAGGAGAAGGAGATGAACCACCAAATTCAAAGTTTATTGAACGTTAAGTGGTTTCTTCCCCAATAATACAGGGACTTTTTCAGAACAATTTACCCAGATATCCACTTCTCAATATATACCCCACCCTAATAAAACAACAAAACAATTAAATAATTGAATAATTATACAATGATTAATAACATCATCCAATTAATTCTCAAAAGAGTCTCAAACTTTTTTTAAAAAACACAGGATACAATTAAAGAATGACAAATTGAGGTTGAATATTAAAACCACATTAAATTTTATTTATTTATTATTTATTTATTTATGTATGTATTTATTTACATTTGTTGACCAGGAGTGTCCAACTGGACATAGGTCCATTTTCAGTGGATGCCCGGGGAGAAAAGCTCCACAGTTAAAATAAACAGACAGTAGTTACATTGGATTACATAGTGATTAACAATTTAAACATAGCAATTACTTACAACATATTTACAGATGAAGAACATAGTACATCAGTAGACAACTAGAATCTTTATCTGTGAAGTACATAACAGACATTAAAAAATGTTACAATAAGAAGTTCCTGCTGTATAATAAGTTCTAGGCTTATGAGTATCTGAGCTTGCTATACTGAAGGTAGTTAGTGGAGTGGAAATAAAGGTAGTGGTTGGATGGGGTGGGTGATATTCAAGATATTAAAATCACTTGTAAAATCATATTTTCATAAAAATATGGCAGAACTCATTACACTAAACACTATATTGTGTATTGTAAATTAAATGAAGGTGAAAAAAATCTATATTATATGAAATATGAAAATGCATGCAAACTAATATTCTAAACTATTCAATTAAAACAAATCCAATTTTTATCCTAATATATGTTGCAACTTCAGTACGCTGGATATAGACACCATTTCATTGATTCCAGGATACTGAGAGGCATTTAATAATAACTGCCATTTAAGTTCCAAAATGTCAAGATGTATATCCAAAACCCTTCCTTGTCCATCTTTCTGTAACTGTTGTAACACCAAGAACTTAAAAATATGCCCATTACTTTCCTGAATATGTCTGAATAAAGGACTGGTGATCCTATTATTTCTTATATCACCTAAATGTTTACCCATTCTCATTTTCAATTTTTACACTTATAAAATGCCTGACAGTCCTGACACTTAGCCATATATATCATGTTAACTGAACTACAATTATAATGCCCTTTAATTCATATAGTTCTACCATTAAATTTAAAATCTTTAATTTTTTTTTTAAAATAAAGAACAATATACAGATAATTATAAATAACAATAACTATGTATAGCAGTGGATATCATATGAATTATGTGGGTAACTGAGGGTATACTGACAATTAGGTTTATGTAATTAAAAGTGTGATTTCTATCATGGGATGGACTTCATACTTCAATGATAGTCATATACACATGAATGCATAAATCAGGACATTGTCAGGTCACACACATGCATGGTTAACGACTCTCTCTTTTATGTGTCTGTAGAATTAACGAGCAAGTCTGACAAATACTTCTTCTGTGGCAAGGAGGTAAAAACACCTATGTGGAAGAATCTGCATTCTCTACCTTACATAGATTTGAATCCCACATTGAACAAATTACTCTTATCAGTGCGTCAAGCCACAAAAATGTGTCAAGTCATAAAATTTATAAGCCCAAACACGTCTGAAAAGTTAAGTCATCTAACAGGTTTAAACAGCATAGAGCCATAAATTAATGCCAGCTGTCTCATTGCAATTCCTACTTCATAAACCCTCTTCGTCTCTGTTTGGCAATGTTGCCCTCCACTTAACACTGTGCAAATGCAGTTGGCATGGTTGTGTGGGTTTTCACACTACCTGTAAAATGTTGCATCATGAATTTGTGGTATAACGTTATAAGAGTTACTGAATGACATGTGTAGATATGGCAGGAGTTAGGAAGGAAGCTGTTCAATTTATGTCTCAAAGATGAGATACAGAGGAGTCCAGAATAATCATGCACTCCTTGTAAAGCACTGCAGCTGTAGGCTTTGGCAGGGGGACTCTACCAAGTCTCAATATAAATCACAAGCTTGGAACAGTCAATCCAAGGCTGTCTCCAGGGTGACTGTCATTCCACACACTGGAGAGCAATGCAGGCACCATTACAGTTACTTTAAAATGAGTAAACAGGAACAACTCAACAAGTGGCTGGATGAGTTTAGGACTGGTGACAAAGCTGGAGATAGCCAAGACTGGTATGCATAATGCTCTTCTCTTCTATTCTTCTCTTCTCCTTAGTTTACAGCTGGCCAGGAGATTTTAGCAAACAGGGAGGCCCATGCTGAACATTTAGAAAGACTGAGAGAAGGAAAGGGTACGTATGCAACACAAACTAATAATTATTTTATTAAATGTATAGCTCTTCCATACATTAGTAACAAATCAAGCATGCATGTCTTAACTGTTATATCAGGCATGCATGATTCATTCTAGAGCTCAAAGTAATTGTAGGAGTCAAGTGTAATAGTGTGCTCAGATGTTGTGGGTTTAAACCCTACAAGTAAGAAATACATACTAAAATAATAAAAAAAAATATATTGATTTCAACAGTATTGGAATAAATGTCATATGGTTAACTTAATCTGCATTATTTTTAAAAGCATATGTGCAATATATGCATATTGCAAGGATTATTAAGACCAATCATCAGTCCTGTTTAAGAGTTTTATAATTAACATAAAAGTAAAAGTATATTTGTATTGTAGTAATTTACTGTATGAGACATATGATCGTTCTAATTGTCTTTTTCTTTTTTTTCTCTTACCTCACGCCTTATCTCTCTATTCTGATGTCATAATTTTCTAAAAACTGACAAAATGATTTCCAGCACATGGAAGTAGGTCAACCAGTGTGGCTCAGCCTGTTACCCCTTTAATGACTGCTGCACCAATATCCAGCACATCTGAAACACAACCTGGCAGTACTGCCTCTGCAGCACCTGCAGTACCTCAACCCTCAACATCAGGTAGCATTACTCTGACAGCTCGTGCAGTGGTACTCTCCAGGTGTATTGGTGGAGGTGGGGATTTTGTCACCCACAAGGAGGTGCCAGGCATGGTGTGTGAGGTCATAGAATGTACCACTGGTGCAAAATTCAGCTTTAAGGAGAAGATGCTTGTTGGAATACTGGAAAAATAAACAGATCAAGCACTCCAACAGGAAGCTGATGAAGGGGATAGTGATGACAGTTCTGAAGGTGAGGACTATATTCTTACTGTCCACATACTTGATGGGCATGGGCCTCTGATGTCCCCTCTCTATCCCCAATCATGGTGTCCCCCAATCTTTTGTATCTCTCACCATATGTCTCTGACTTATTTATCCTCTTTGTTTGCACTGCTTCCTCACCTACTCTACTTACTTGACCCTGACATACCTATGTCCATTACCCAGCATTCTTCTCTTACTGAAATAAAACAAAAAATGGGCACCTGTCCCACAAAAAATGCCCCATACATAGCTCTCCACTTCACACATAGGTTCATAGGTTCATAGGTTGGTACTAGGCTATCAGCCCTAGGGCCTATACAAGCCTAGCCATAACAATTCCCTGGCTATTTCTTCCCACATTATTTACTTTCCTGGACCCCTGTCTAGCAGGGCGACTGACGTGATCCCTGGGGTGAATTTCCTTTCTCCCATCCAATCGTCAAGGTTCCTCTTGAAGAGGTCCAATGAGGCACTCTGCTTGACATGTATGGGCAATCTATTCCAGAGTCTGGGGAGTCTCTGGGTCAGGAACCTATCCCTCCAGCCTGTTTTGTTTATTGTGATGACAAGGTTTAGATCCCTGGAGCGTGTAGCTCTGAGGGATTGGGATTTCTTTAAGTGTAGCATGTCGAACAGCTCTGGGTTTGACATGGCCTTGTATGTTAAGCAGAGATTGCCTCTGAGTAGACGATATGCAACAGAGTATAGCTGGAGTTTTTTAAGGCGGTCAGCGTAGGGCATCTGCTTTAGGCCTGTGATTCTTTTAGTGAGGTATTTCTGAGGCCTTTCCAGTTGTTGCAGATGTCTTGAGAGGTACATACCAAATGGGGCGTTGTATTCTATAATGGGTCTAATGAGGGATGAGTACAGTGGGACAATGACCTCCTTTTTTTCTGGATGAAAAGCCCTTCGTGATGAGGTGTGCCACATAGAAGGATTTCCTGACTGTTGTGGTGATGTGGTTATCGAAGGTGAGACCATTGTCCACCTGTGTCCCTAAGTCTCTTATCACACTTTCTGTGTTTAGTGTACTGCCACCTATATGGTAATTCATGGTTACATGTTTTTTCCCAAAGGGGATAACAATACATTTCTTGGCATTGAGCTTGAGTCTCTGGCTCTGGCACCAAGCATCTGTTTCTGTAAGGCCCTTTTGTAGAGTATCCACATCATTTGGGGATTCAATAATGGCTCCCAGTTTGCAGTCATCTGCAAACTTTGTTAGCCAGAGTCCCTTAGTGTTGACCTGTACTTCAGAGAAGTAGATGCCAAACAAGAGCGGCCCCAGGACTGAACCCTGAGGTACTCCACTTGTCACTTGTCTGGAGCTGGATTTGGAGTCGGCTACTTTTACAGTGTGGGTTCTATCAGTAAGCCATTTAGCAACCCATTGGGTGACATAGGGATTAATGCCCAACTTAGTAGGTTTATCTATGATTCCAGAGTGGGGATGGTGTCAAAGGCCTTGGCAAGGTCTAGATAGGCTGTGTGGACCACCTTACCCTTGTCCATGGCTCTGGAGACTGATTCAAAGAAGTCAATCAGGTTCAGGAGACAAGATCAGCCCTTCACAAACCCAAACTGGGTGGGGTCCAGTGTTTGAAGGTTGCCAATGTCTTTGTTTATAAGTTCCATGATAATACGCTCCATGGCCTTGCAGATAAGGCTTGTCAGACTGATGGGACGGTAGTTTCCGGGATCCAAGGTGGATCCCCCCTTGTGGATTGGGATAACTGTAGCTGTGCGCCACTCAGTGGGCACGAAACCTGAGGTGAGGCTATGATTAAACATGACACTTAGGTGAGGTGGCAGGTCATATTGTAGTTCATGTAGTACACAGCCCAGGATGTCATCTGGTCCCATGGATGCTGTATTCTTGGCTTTAGAGAGTGTGTTTTGTACCTGTGTGGCCGTTATTACTGGAATTTGGCAATCTTCCGGTATTGAGATGGGCCATTTAGGGGGTGAGAGGGGGGTGAAGTTGGCACTGAATTGATCTGCCAGGATATTGGCAATATCCTTCGGATCAGTATATTTAATGCCATTCTGTTTTAGCTCAGAGCAGATCTGAGCATTGCCATTTAGATTCTTGACATAGTTATAGAATGCTTTGTGGTTGTCTTTGGAATCTTTGGCAATTTTATTTTTGTAATTAGCTTTGGAGGATTTTATGAGGCATCTCAGTTTCTTACTGAGGCTAGTAAGGGAGTTTTGCATCCTGGGATTTTCCTCTTTTCTGCAAAAGTTTCTTCCTTTTGTTGTAAAGTTTGTTTATGGCAGGGGACCACCAGATTGGCTTCCTTTTTTTGGATGAGAGCATTTTGGTTCTATTTGGGATGGCACGATTCATGCATGAGTGGATGTGCTTGTACAGTGCCTTAGTGTAGGATTCAGCAGTTGAACTTTCAGTTCCTGTCTGCATGGGTGTCATGAAGTTTGTCACTTCTGACTTCAGTAGCATGAAGTTGGCTTTGGAGAAGTTTTTGTGGTGTTTTTTTTACGGGGGGTTGGGTGGGATGTGGATGTTAAGGGTGATTAGCTTATGGTCAGACCTGACTAACGAGAGGGTGACCATAGGTATGGAGCATTGATTTCCCATGTTGGTAATGACCAGGTCTAGGATATTGGAGCCCTGGTGGGACTATGGATTAGTTGATCCAGGGCGTTGGAATTTATGAATTCCAAGAACCGCTAAGCAAAGGTGTTGGGACATGAGTAGTTTTCCCAGTTAATGGCAGGGTAGTTAAAATTACCCAGTATTAGGGTGTTTGGTTCTATCTTAATATTTTCCAGTATGTTTAGAAAGGTGTAGTGAGAATCTTGGGGTATGGTGGGGATCTGTAGCAAGCTACAATTTGGATTGCAGTCTTACCTAGTGTTAGTTGCACTTGGAGAATTTCAGACACATTGTGTTGGCCAACTAGCCTGGTGGTGTGAATATCCTTGGTGAATATTGACACTCCTTCACCTTTAGTGTTTCGGTCCTGGTTTGGTGGCCGAAAAGTGTGGCAAGAGTTGTAGCCTGGTATTGCAGGGCTGCTCTCTGGAGCCTTGAACCAGGTCTCAGTTACTGCACAGATATTGATATTCTCCATTTTTAGGAGTGCCTCGAGAGAGTGCATTTTGAGGTTTAGACTTCTAGCATTGAGTAGCATTACCTTCAGATTTTGCATGCTTGTACCTGTTACGGTGGTGGTTTTGTCCTTTGAAGTTTGCCTAAAAAAGGCACTATAGGGTGGCAAGAGCCTTAGCCAGTAACCTGAATCCCAGGGGCGACAGGTGCAGACCATCTCTGGCAAAGCATCGTGGTCTGTCAATCATGTCATCCCAGGCAGACAGATACTGGATCCCCTTTGAATGATACCATAAGCTTAGCCAATTGTTGAAGTCAATCATTTTATCCTTATATTGTGGTATCATTCTGGGCGAAGGCAGGATGCTACTCAGGGCTAGGGTCATACCTGCCTGGGCCACATGATCTGAGAGCTCTTCCATGTCTCTTTTCATGTAGTCCAGGGAGGTACGTCTCAAGTCATTCACTCCAACATGGACAATGACAGAGTCATATTTGTACTTGTTGTGGAGTGACTTAGTGCATGCGTTATGTGGCGGATCCTGGCACCCGACAGGCAGCTGACTGTAATTTTCTCCTTATTCAACCTGGTGAGAGGGACATCAGTGTGCCAGACTATAGAGTCACCTATGACTAAAGTGTTAGGTACATTGTTTTGCCTTAGGGGCTCTTGCTGGGTGGCACACTGGTGTTGTGGACTATGTGACACATTGGTTGTGATTGGTGTTTGTTTGTGTTTCAGCTTCAGAGGTCTTTGTTTGTTTGTCTTCTTGACACACTTGATTCAGTCCAAATGTCTATACAGCATGATTGCATTGTTGTTATCCATCTGTGTTGTGGTGACAGTCCAAATTCATCCAGTTTTTTTATACATGTTCATATTACACTGTTGAAGAAGTGGATAGCTATGGTTCATTCCTAATTCCCTTCTCCAAATTCTTATATTGCTTCCCCTTTGTTCTTACCCTGTTTGCCACGCAATTCAGCATTTTCCTATCTACCCCATTTTCACACCTTTATTCTGGCCAAAAAAATACAATTGCACACCATCCACACAGGAGAAAAGCCTATAATAATGCCATTCACTTTTTGACATCTGCATTTTCCCAGAGTTTGGCATTGTGCACTAATGCTGACAATGGTGAATGGTTCTTCATGTACTTTGGCATAGTGTGGTTACCTCCATGTAATGCTTCTTAAACTCACTACTCTAAAGGAACAGAGAGTTACATCAGAATAGAGGCAGTAGTATGAAACTTTACTCTAGCATCTATTTAGACTGTTGAATGCATAAAAATGCAAATCCTTATTTGTACTTTTGACATAAATCAATTGAATGTTCATTTTTATACAGTACTTTGCTGTAGCTACTCACTTTCATATTTGCAGAAATCATCACATTTACACATGTATTGCCATCCAGAGAAAATGTATAAAAAATTAGATTGAGTTGGATTTGAATCCTGTGTCATTTGTACTCAAAATATGAACTCACTGCTCTTACACCTGCTGCCAGGGAAAGCTAGCCAGCAGGTGTATTTCTTACATTCAGTACTGGCCAAAGAGCTGATGGACGTGCTTTTCTGCTTAGTGTGTTTATACAAAGGAAGTTGAACCAATAGAGATATCACTATTTTCCCATTTAAACAGAGAATGGGGAAGGCAATAGCAACAGTACTGAATGTTATACAATTTATGATACTACATTTCCAATATAAACTACTGTATGACCACCACAGTGTCTGTCAGCTAGTTCTACCATAGCATAAATGCATAAGTACTTCTCAAGATCAAGCTGAATTCATTAAATGTGAATCTTGCATGTGAAAAACACTTTGTCATTGATAGCACAAACCAGTTGCTCACTGGTGTGCTATGGAAAGAGCTGATTAGCATGTATTGCTATGTTTATTGCCCAGTTACTCTTCATCCCATTAAAATCCATGTTAAAACACAACCAAAGAGAAGGGATTTATTAGTGACAAAAACATATTTACTCAGACTCATGTGTGCGATGAACCTATGCACTTGAAAATGAACGTCAGTAATTGTTCTCAAATGTCAACTACACTACTACTGCATTGTTACATCATCTAAAGCTTTATACTAACAATAGACATTCAGATTGTGTTATGCATGTCTTAATGTGGATATCAATTTATCACAGATAAGAACACATGTACATCCACAGTTGCATCCATGCTGATCACAAAATATGTGATTGCTTTATTGTAAAAGTGTAATGTACACAACATACTGAAAAACAGGTCCATATGTCTCACTTCTGCAACATTCATTCCTAACAGTTCATTGCATCTAGTTTGAGAAGTTGTTTTTTCAAAGTATATCTGCACATTGGAGTCAAACCAGAAAATCAAAAGTTCACACCTAGCACATTACTCTTATAACGGGGTGTGTTGCCTACATCATATAATATTGACAACTATAACAAAGCATACTTCAGGGATGGCGCAGATATTAACTACTGTGCTCTGCAGAAGGGAGCAAAAGAGATAGGCGGGGATAAACTTAACACAATAGCCACAATGTGTGGGCGTGTCTGTACATATGTGTAAGTGTGTGTGTGTGCATAGTCAGAAGGGTATGAGTCTTAATCCCACTGTCAGCAATCAAGTGTCACAAAGAACAAAAATGTGTACCGTCATACATGCCTACACTTACAATGATGATGTCATCCACTATAAAGTGTACAGCAACAGATTAAGAGTTAAACTTGAGCTGTGTTCTGTAGTTCGGTAGTGGTTCTTGTCTCACTGCAGTCAACTTGTGTGTGTGCATATTCAGAACAGCATGAGTCTGTATCCTAACAATACTTTTTACAGCTGTACATGCTGGCACAGCCATTTCATAAAGGCCTCAAACACTCACTGATGACATCATCAGCTATGTCTGACAATAGGAAAACAAGACTTGTACTGTGGTGCTTGTATTAAGTTCTGTGTTTTGTAGATAGGTAGGGGTTCTAGTATTACTGTGGTCAGCTGGTGTGTGGATGAGTGTGTGTGTGTGTGTGTGTGTGTGTGTGTGTGTGTGTGTGTGTGTGTGTGTGTGTGTGTGTGTGTGTGTGTGTGTGTGTGTGTGTGTGTGTGTGTGTGTGTGTGTGTGTGTGTGTGTGTGTGTTTGGTTAGTTCACATTCTGTAGACCATTTGTAAACAGTATTTTAGACACTCCTACTACTGTCTTCTTCTCACCAGACACTGCTGATGTCATCATCTATGAAGTGTTGTCTGACACTATGAAAGCCAGACTTGTGCTGTAATGCTTCCGTTATGTACTGTATTCTGTAGATAGTTAGGTAGGAGTTCTTATTTCAATGCCATCAGCTGGTGGTGATGTGAGTATTTTCATTCAACAATCAATCTGCTGACAATTATAGAATGGTATGTGAGTCCACAGCTATGTCAGACACTCCTCCAAACATCTTCTTGTTAACATATACTGATAATGTAATCCTCTATAAAGTACACTCTGACACAGTTTAAGTCAAATTTGTGCTGTCGGACTAACATTAATTACTGTGCTCTCTGGCTTTTGTACTAGATAGTTAAGGGTTCTACTCTGACAGCAGTCCATTTGAGTGTGTGTTCATTCAAATAACATTTTTGTGACAATTTCACACTGAGATGTTTGTCCACATCTGTGTCAGACACTTCCCTCAACATCTTCTTCTCAGCATACAGTGATGCTATTATCCTCTAAAAAATGCACCGTGATAGTGTTAAAGTCAAACATATAAGGTGGTTCTAGTCTTACATTGTATGGAATCCAGCTTCTATACCTACACAGGTCTAACATTCAAATCAGACACAGTCAGCTGTTGTGTGTGTGGTTGGTGGTATATATATTTAGCAGGACGATGGCCATGGAAGTCGGACTCTGCAAAGAAGTGTGTAAGAACTCACCTGATGAATCATCTACTCCTGAAAATGGATGGAGCTGGACCATCAGGCCCACACTCAGCCATTGCTGGTACTGGAAGCCGAGTAGGCAATGCTGAGATGACTAGGAGGTCTGCTGTGGTGGCACTGAAGCCCAGGGCAAGGACCCAGGTGAGCTGCCATGGGTGCAGATCTTGGTGGTAGTAGCAAATATTCAAATGAGAGCTGTGAAGGCCGAAGTGGAGAAGGGTTCCATGTGAACAGCAACTGAACACAGGTCAGTTAGTCCTGAGAGATAGATGAGTGCCATTCTGAAAGGATGAGCGATGGCCTCTATTGCCCTAGGCCTATCAAAAAGGAGTCGGGTTTATATCCCTGAATCTGGAGAGGCAGAATGGGCACCTCGCATCATCCAGTGCAGTGATGCAAGCAATCCTGGTGAAGATGGTGAGGGCTCCTGGGAGAGTTCTCTTTTCTTTGCAAAGGGAAGGGTGCCCTGGAGTGGCTTCATCCTGAGAGAGGTGCCCGCACCCTGGAAAGCATCATGGTTCTGGCGGCATCAGATAAGCCCTTCAAAATCTGGGGGAGAGGGTACAAGTCTCACTCTGAGCCATACCCATATCCACAGCAGGTCTCCAAGATGAATAAGCTCTGACATGTTAGAACAATGTAGGTAAGGGGATTTGGCAAGCCAGATCTGTAACTTCAGGATAAGGATTGGCTCTAAGGGCTGGGCCAGTCGAACAGACCTGGGTGTGAAGCAGAGTTGGGCACATGCCACTGCTGGATGAGGTGACTCCCTCTTGCTGTGTTCTCCCTCCTATTGGGGCTGGGGGGACAGTGGAGGTTACTCTGGACATGTGCCAGGCCCTTCTTGTGGATCGACCATGCTGTGGCATGTGCTGGTCCCTACCAGCATCTTGCATCATCTGGCAACTATCAGCTGACTTAGAACTGGTGCAGACTGGGGGAACCTAACTGTTTAAGTAAAAGAAAACTGACTCGCTTTTCATTAAACTATCACTTAGGAGAATCTTTAATAAAGCTCTATGAATCCAACGGTTTAGTATCAATACTGCAAAAGGGAAAACATTTGCTATTCGCAATACCAAAATAAACCACCAAACCTGGAATCCTGACTACTACACAATGTCATCTCAAATGATCAACACATTTGAGTCGACAATGTCACTGAAAACATCACGTTATATTCGTATAGGAGCTGATGTAAATCAAACTCCTATACAACATATCACATTTTTGCAGTGGGGCAAGCCCTCCTGCACCCCCCCCCCCACACCCCTACTAATAATGTATTCCAACTTCAAAATTGCACTACAGTGGGAATATAGATGAATTTCCAATCCACACTGTTCCACAAGCTCCGAACAGTTTGTCAAACTCACTTATGTGAATGCACTACTGCATTCGCATAAGTGTCTTCGATAACCCCATACACCTGACACTGTACAAAAAACAATCTGATTTTTGGCAGCATATGTGCCAACAGTTTGTCATTAACACAATTGATAGTAAACCAAATACAACACCTCCTTTTTTTCCCTCTGGCCACATAACATCCTTCCTGCAGAGGACTGGAAGATGAACTCTTCTCAAAGATGTATACACACATCCCAAGGCAGAGTCCATCCATGATCATCTGCAAGCCCTCTCCATTCCAATGGATGCGTGATTGCTAATTCAGTTATGGGGTGCTGCACATGTCACATATGGACAGTGGCAGTATGAAATGCAATCAAACAAATGCATTCATATACACATACCCTTACTATCTTCCATCATATAGATATAGCAATTTTGGTTGAAATGGTATAATAACGGCTAGGATATTATGTGAAGATGGCTGTTAATGTAGTGATGTCCTATGAACCCATGAACATTTCAAATGTCAGTGATGCTGTCATCCACATGTGCTGTGTTGAGGTGTGGATGTATGGTAGCTCTACAAGAGGATACTACAAACTGTAATATGAGGCAAATCATTGATGGCTGTTGCTGCTGTTTGATTACATGCTCTTTCCATAACAGCTGTAATAATATGCCTCCTGAGAACTGATGAGTTGGGATAAGACTATGTATATTGTTGCTTTAGTAAAGCATGTGTTTTTGTAGTGAAGCATGTCAACATTATATGAAGTTCTCATTCAACCATCACAGTGACACTTGCATAATACTAAATGCTCTATGACACAAATCAGTATAAATTCAAACTGATTACATGGGCACATAAGTCTCGTTTCATCCACATGTTGAAATGCTTTTATATACACAAACATATCACAACTTTTGATTCAACTGCACCCATGCTGAATTCATTGTATGTAGAATTGTACTGCTATTCCCAATGATTATTGAGATGATCCCCAGCAGCATTGTGTGACTATCAGCATTTGTGTCAGTAACTGTTTTGTATGAGCCACATCCACCTCATTTGTAATGTATCTATGGGTCTATGTTAAATGTTTGAACATACAAAATATCGAACATTACATGGTCAAGACCAAATGTTCGACATTTGGATGTTCGAACATCGCACACCCCCCCCTACTTAAATATACCAACTCCGAGACCACACTTAAGTGTAGAAAAGGGAAATTCTCCCTATCTGCACTGTATGGTGCCGTTGAAAGTGTATCTTCGAGCACTCAAAATTTCAAATGTTTGGTCTCGACCATGTAACGTTCAAAATTTTGAGCGTTTGAAGATTTGACAGGTACCCTGTGTCATTATATGGTATCAGGGCAATCACATACAGCTTTCCAATGAAAAACATACAGGCATATGATGTGCAACTATTGTAATTATGTAACACAGACAGAGTTGCATGACTTGTGAACAGTACTACTGTGTGGCTTGTGATGCATACCCAAGTTTGTAATTGGAGGTGTTGTCACAAATCATTTTTTTTAAATACGTATGAAATTTTGAAGGGAATACACAGCTACACACAATGCTATTTGAGGATGCCACCAGCCATACTCAACCAGAGAAAATAGAATATCTACTAGGTGACTGTTTGGCTCAAATGTCCTCCACCCATCCCCACTGACCATCAGTCAAAGTATAGATGCAAACATTACTTGACTTATTTTTCTCAGGAGTGCAGCTCATCTGTGCACTATCTAATGGTAAAAACACAGAAACAATAGGCTCTGAAAACATCTCAGTTGTCTGTTTAATAATGTGAAACCTGACCAAACAGACAGAGTTGTATCCCTATTAATCACAGCCTCCAGACTGCCTATGTTCTTGCCGAAGGGTGTACATCAATCGTCATCCATCTGAAAAAGGGAGGACCATCACCTGATCCAGGGAATTATAGGCCCATAATCCTGACTATCTTCATCTGTGAGGCAGACCAAAGAATTATCATGGAGCTTATCAAAAAGGACATAGGTAGACCTATTGCATTTTCTCTGGTACTGTAAATATGAACAAAATCTATGGAACTCGTTAAGAGTCAAACTTCAGAAAATGGGGTACAGGAAATCTACCCTATATTGGGAATTTGCTATACTGCATGTGCAGCCAGTTGACGTGCCCAAATCAGATTTATATATCCAGATTGCAATCTTTGAGTTGACCAAACTTTATATCACTCAAAACTGGATAGATAGGACAAAAATAGAATAGAAAGGTTTTGCTACCATGGATTCAAAATATATTATATCACATAAGCTCATGATAGATAACAGAAATAAGCATGCAAAATATCTAAAGTTTTGGAATACTATCCTAGAACAATATTAAATTAAGTTGCACCAGGGATATATACATTAACCTGTCCCTACCTAAATTTTATAGGTCCTTCCCTCTCTTCAAAATTTAACAGATGGAAGTCATTAATGGTTTTTCATTTTTGATTCATATCATAATGGAATGACTAGATATCCTTCTTCCTTTAATATTTTGTGGCACTACTTGTATATTTGTAAACAGTTGTAACATTTTGTGTTAAATTATAATGTAATTCACCACTTATCTCTTAACCTATGTCTGTTATATCTCAGTTAATGTAAATGCACATTTCTTTGACATGATTTTATAGAAATTAGAATTGAGTTATCTTAAGATAAGAAGCTAAAGGGATATATTTGCTACTTGTACACATTAAGGTGTATGTGCCTAATAGAAGTTGTAATTTTGAATTGATGACACATCTAATACTGGAAAATACAAAAAAAAAGGACATATGTAATCTGCCAACTGTGTACCCAACCCATTTTTGATACATTAAGGCCACATCAGGTCTGTTAAATCTGGATGACTTCTTCAAGAAGGTCACTAAGGGTATGCATGAGGAAAAAGACATCTTCTCACATAACCTGACCTGGCCAAGGCATTTGACTCATATCCATAATCAGGTATTGCAGAGAAACTCTTTCAATTTAGAATAAACACCTACATCAGAAAGTTGGTAGACAAATGGATCACAGACAGGACACATACAATCTAAATGTGTGAATTCAGCAATAGCAAGATTACAGTGACCAGGGCTATACTTCAGGGTTCTGTACTAGGACCTTTCCTGCTTGGTATTTAATTCTCAGAAGGCAAGACAAACTTACACAATCTTTGTCTAGCCAACTTTGTGGGCAACTACAAATTGTGGACAATCATTGAATCCAAGAATGCTATTGATGTACTGCAGAAAGTATTAACACACATAAATGATTGTTGCCAGAGCCATGAGGACATATCAGATGAACAAAAAGCATAATTACTCCCTTTTTTGAAAGGAAATACACAAGCTAATTATAATATAGACAGCATACCTCTATGAGTAGACCAAATGGTACATGACATGGGTGTTCAGGTAGATAGATAGTAAACGGAACTTGCACGAACATGTGACCACAGTGGTAGTAAATCACTTGTATGTAGCACAACTCCTAAGCATGGCAAGGCAATCTACATCAAAGGATATTATAATAACATTTTTCCTCAGCCCTCATCACACCAATAATTGAATGCAATGTATCATTTTGCATGTGACCCACCACACATCTGCAACCGCTGGAGCAGCCCAAGAGTTATTGCACAAGGAAGATACACGGTATAAACAACAAGTCCATTTTAAAGATACTGAATGCCCTATCAATGTATTATATATCCTACAAATTACTAAGGGTCGATCTGTGTCTGGCCTACAGGGCAATCTCCAATCTGGCTGTGATGGAAATGTTACACTTTGATAATACAAACTGCACAAGGTCAGGATGTTAACTAAACATCTGGCATAATTAATCATGTACAGATTGAAACATCTCTCAGACACTGACCCATCTCTGGAACAAGCTTTCCAGTCATGTAAAACAAAGGCATTGCCTGACCCTCTTCAAGTGCAACTTAGATCAATGGATGGCTAATCATGATTGTACTTCTGTTGTTGCAGCCATGTTCCTCATGGTTAGAGGCAGATGGTATTATATAAAATAACAGCATTCACATAGCTGTTTAAAACTGTGAAACCCATGTTACACATGGCTAGGGTCCTATGGGATATTGGGACTTTAGCTTAGCACTGTCCTATGCACCTATAAACCTATGATATACAATTGTATATTAGGTGCAGCTATATTGTGACTGCACAGCATCACAGATGTCCCAGTACATTACTCCAGTATTACCACTTGTTAGTTTGCATGAACAGTTATGCATGCATGACAGATTCTCATGGTAGTATAAAAGTTTCCATGGCAATGTGAGGGTAACAGTCATCATGTGGAGCTTATCTTGGGTTTGGCATGTGCTGATTTAAAATGTGCTTCATGTATCATTTAATATATGAAGAGCATTACAGTGATAGTGTCTTCGCTCACGGACACTATATTTTCCAATACTGTAGTTTCTGTGGACATGGGCATACTGATCCATTGCCATTAGTGTCACATAGTGCTGCTCCATTCATTACAATGGATCACTTATTTATTTGTTTATTTGCATTTCTTCATCATTCACACATCAGTTGCAGATGCAGCAGACAATATTCATTGCTATTACATGTGACAGATGAACACAATCCAAAGCTGTGTGTAGGGAATCTACTGATAATAGTGTGTTGTCTTATGTCTTCCAGGTATGATTTACTCAAGTGTGTCACTTCTGCCACAGTGAGCTTCCACACATCTTTTTGGTCATACATAAGTGTTCTCTGTGATGCATAACTATTAGGATTTGACAGTATAGACTTCCCTTCAAGGTCTTCTAAAAGATGCATAAATGATACGTCTTCCTGTAAATACACAGCTCATTGACAACATTGATGGCATGGGTTAAATTCTTGCATGTGTGGATTGTGGTATATGTGTCATACAAACTTCTCAAATAGCCAGGATTACTTGCAATTTAAACTACAGGTATAGTGGTGTCCCTATTAACACCTCAATAAAATGATAATTTTTGAGGAAGGTGTGCTTGAATCCCCTTATAGATTACTGACAAATCATTACAGTTGTACAAGTATTTTTATACAGAACATGTATAATAACTGACAATCACATATTGTATGTCAATTACACAGATTAATGGTGATATTATTCTGATATTGTCCATGATTGTGCCTGCTTCTGCCTCCTGTTGTCCATGAGTATGTTGCTATGTGTCCCTGGTTTGTTGAAATCTATGCTGACATTGCTGTCATATTCTAGCAACTCATTTTGCACATCTTCACAATATGCATATGGCCCTATTTTATATACCATCTTTGCTAAATATCCTCTCTAGAGATCATGTCATGGTGTTTATATCACAACTGATCATCTCCACTGATATGTTGACCTTGTGTGACAGTCACATAATATACAGTGACTGTGTGTGTGATGATATCAATATACCCACACAAGAGGTGTAATGAAAACAGCAGCACATACTGAATTATGTACATATGTGATTACTTTTCATGCTACTGACTTGCTTTGGGGTGAACATACTTTGACATGCCCTTATCTGGTGTACATTGTCATGTTTCACATGTACTCATCCTCTTTCTTCACTTCTACTATTCATGTCTATGGCCCTCTTCAATATGCACACTTTCTCAGACTAGTGTATTTATATTGCAGTCTATGCACTGCTGATGATCACCACAATACCTTTATTTCAGTATGCCAAATAAATGTTGTAATGTACATTGCACTGAGTACACTTTTCTATACTGTGTTATTACTGCATTCATCACACTAATTTTAGCCATGATAGTCATTGTGGTGGTTCATGCAATTTCACAGAACATTTTTGCCTGTAGGTAAATTTCTCTGCTTGTGTTATATGCCTTCATGCTGCCATCACAGTTTCCTGGCTGGCAACACTGCTGCTGGCCAAGAAATGGCACCTGTATCCATGTAAGCATGATGCACAGCATGCATATGTGATTAGTGCTGCTGCTCATCATGTAAACATGTAAACTCCATGTAGGCTTCACTCTACACCTACCTGGAGTTTACTGAATCCCTGGGAGCGTCTTTATAATGTAGTGGGTAGTGCCTGTATTATACACAGGAAAAGAATATTACAAATGGTACAAAGAGCAAAAGCAGGAATGGTATGTAAAAAAGAAACTGAAAATAAAAGGAGATTTTAACTTTAGAAATAAACAATTCCCCAATGTTTTTCCAGATTATAAACCTGTATGAAGAAAGAAGGGAGTGATTAGTGTGTTCAGCAATCACTTATGTATACACAAAAGTTTTGCAGTAGACAGATGACCTTTTTTGAAAGGTGAAAGTAGTAGACACATATGGTTGGTTGGGAATATTCACTTTCTACTCAAGGACACTGTTTTAATTTTTGTTAATCTATTAGACAACTAGGATTATTTTGCAACAAACTTAGAGCCATTTTACTGAGGAATTTTAATTTGTTTTTGGAAGAAAGTTTAAATTGACTTTATGAGAAAAAGAAGGATATAAGAAAAATACAAAAATAATAAAAGCAAGAATATAATTGTCATAATGGATATGGCCTCTGCCTGCCCTTCAAAAGGTTCACTCCTGATCTCTAGCCAATGACTGTGTCGAGTTTATATGTTCTCCCTGTCTCTTTGGGATTTCATCTACCTCCAAAAAAGATGTAGGGTTTTTTCACTTCAAAACTCATCCAAGAATGGGGTTATTGGCAGCAGCACAAACTGTAGATGATGTGTGGGAGAGACCTATATGCCTCTGTTGGGCAGTGTGTATGTGACATAAAGCCCAGCAGAGCAGTCCTGGGTCAATAAGTTATGGCCAGCAAGTCTCTAGCTGCTAGCTTAGATTCCTTGGAATAACTCTGTTGCGTGAATTCTGGGTGTAAAACAAATCAATCTGTCAAACATAAACTAAAGATTGTATAGTTAGTACAGGTTCACTGAAAGGCTGAAAACTGAATGGGATAATGTGATGGTAAGAAGGAGTTACCAATAGGAATGCTAGACCAAATAGCACTCCTTGCAAGATACGCTAGTAAAGCACAGAAATTTACATTTGCCTGTCACTGTCTGCACAATCATTTCTGCAGCTCTACAAGGTGTGTACAGTATCCAAAATGGAAGGGCAGTATAGCAAAGCCACTTGGCTTTGGATCCAAAGTCTACAACTCAGGGGGAAGACAGAGTAAAAGTGGCTTGGAAAGTGTGGTGACGGAGAGGCTTCAGAGGACAGTAAGTGATATCATCAGAATTAGTGGGAAGACTCATTAAAATCAGACTCCAGTATAAGATTAGGACAGTATTCATAATCTCAGCCTTTGCCTCACAGCAGTGTGGTGACAGTAAAGAAAAGAGTGCATTCAAGCAGTAGTTGCTGGACATACCAGAATTAATCAGGACATATAGAATTGGTGGTAATAATGCAGGACTTGAATACACACATTACGTAAACAAAACAGGATATGATGACTGCCAGGGGTCCACATGTATAGGGGCAACAGGAAAAAAGAAGTAACCATTTTAGACTTATGTCTGGTAAATGGCTTGATATTAGCCAACACATGGTTCAGCAAGACAGACAGTCAGAAGACCACATGCAAGAGTGACCAGCATGCAACTCAGGCCAACTTCCTCCTAAAGGAAAGGACATTGACTCAGAAACACTGATTGCAAGGTCATACCCAGTGAAACATTAGCTCACAGCATAAACCACTGGTTGTTACAATTTGCTACAAGCAGTGATCAGTGAAGGCTGTAAGATCAACAGATCAGTATCATAATTAGGGTAGGGATCAGTATCATAATTAGGGTAGACTGAGAGGGTCAGTTGCCTTGGCTGCAAGATGTTGGGTGGAGGGTATGATCAGATGATCCATATCTCTCTCTTTATTGCATCATTGACTTTTAAAAGCTGGAATTATATTTGCAGGCAAACCTGAGTGCTGTAGAACTCCATCTGTACTATAAACTGCAGTAATTGCTTGCTACATTGCAGCAAGTAGTTTGTTACAGTTTAAAAGTAAAGAAAAAAGGAATTCTCTTTTTTTAACAAAAACCTGAATACTGTAGGCAGGATATAAACGTAACCACTATTTTCTAAATTTGTGGCAAGTAGTTTGTTAAAGTTTAAAAGAAGAAGTTATTTTTTTAATAAAATGTGTGGAAGGAAGGTCAGGGAAGGACACAGAAGCTGGAACTGAATGGCTGGAGCAGGAGGGGAGTGTTTGTCGTGCATCTGGTCACTGGTTTTGTGCACCATTTGAAGGAAAGGCTTCTTTTTTTCAGTTCTTCAATGGGAAAGTTGGGAGAAGGAATGTGGTTTTAACTATAATAGGTTGATATCTACAATGACATGATGAGCTAACTACAGTGGATTTTTTTTTTTTGCCATTTATATGAACAGCTGAGGAGCTTGCTGGTTGAGCCAGCTGTGGTTCTGCAGCAGATACCAGGCTGAGGACCTGGAAGGTGAATGGATAGATAGCACAAGAGTTCATGGAAACATGCTGGGCTCTAGCACCTCAGGAAGAAAAGGAAATAGGAGGAGATGAAGGAGATTGGCAGTAGCTGAAAACAGCATGTGTGAGGACTATAGAACAGATATACAGCTGATCCAGGTACGGACATAAGGTATGTAAAGAAAGCTGGGGATGGAATGCAGAAATCTAATAAGTTATCAAAAAAAAAAAGGAGTGCAGGAGAAAGTGAGAGATAGAAAAGACAGAATATGCTTAGAAGAAATACTGTCTGGCTAACAAAGAGGCTAAGAGATCAGTTGCAGTAGCAAGAAACAAAAAAAATCAAAAAAAAAGCAAGGCATCAGATGTACTCTACCAACTTCTGGAAAGTGACTTGGCTAACGGCATAAAAGAACTCTATCAGGATGCAAGGCAAAGACAGAATGGTAAAGAAGAAAATCATCATGCACACTTCATAACAGATGTCAGCAACAACCTTCTCAGCAGTCTACAGGGCATCAAAGTCACATGGAAGTACTTCCAGCAGTTTCTAAATGAGGAAACAGCCACAGAAGCTGTAGTGCCGCAGACATAGCCCATGATGAAAGAAGAAAAGAGCCCACCCTAAAATAAGTAAGAACACCCTTAAGGAAAATGAAGTCACGGAAAGCATCAGGATCAAATGAGATGTTAGCTTTGATCAAGATATTTGATGAGTAGACATTTAAAATTTTGAACCTGCTAGACCGAGTCCTGAAAGGCAGTGACTGAGTGGCCAGAAGATTTGGTATATATCAATTCCAAGATGCCATTTCTCAGAATATCCCCTTTTCTCCAAGATATGGTGATCTCAGAGTTGCTATATGTAAGCATGGGTTGTGTCAAGGGATTGCTGCTCATAGTTGGGGGTGCAGGGGGAACTTACCCCTCCCCCCAATAAAAGGAAGCTTTAAGGATAAAAGTGATTTTCGAGAGTCGCTCTTCTCTGGGTTTTTGCTCTTCAACACTCAGCTGTTCTAGTGCCAACATTTCAGTAGGGAGCCCACTGAGTGTGTTGGGGAAAATGGCTTGAGTGAGTACACATAGCAGCATGGAGAGAAAGGTGTATCTCAGATGACTGCCTAATAAACATTCAAGTGCCAGGGTGCAAGAACAAAGTGGAGAATCACAACTGCAGACATAATTAAGATATCAAACTCCTGTCATTATGCATGAAAATACTGCAGAGGGGGTTGGATAAATGAATATGCAAAGTAGTGGAAAGTAAGATGGAAGATGAGCAGACTGGATTTAGACCATGATGCAGCACAACTGATGAGATATTTGCAATGAAACTGACAACTGAGAGTTAAAGATGAGGAAAGACTCCAGCTAAACATTCCTAGACTTGGAGAAAGTATATGACTAAGTCCCAAAAAAACAGATTTGGGCAATCCTAGAATAGTATGAAGTCCCAGATACATTAATAGAATTAGCATAAGCTATATACTATGACCCAATGACACAAGAAACAAACGTGTTTCCAGAGTGAATGAGTGTTCATCACTGTTCAGCTCTGTGCCCACTACTGTTCATACTGGTAATGGACGTACAAGCAAACAGGACAGAGCTACTATAGGCAGATAATCTGCTATTACAGACAGATTCTGAAGAAGAACTTCAGCAAGTGATAAGTGAATGGAATGTAAAACTGAAGGCATCTAAGATGAAACTGAATCTAGATAAGGTAGTTGTATTGGAAGCAAATGGTGGTGATGATGAGAAGCTGAAAAGTGGGACAGAAGAGAAAACAGTGGAAGAGATTAACAGATTCAAGAATATAGGATTGGTAGTTGAGGAAAAGGGCCATCTGAATGAGGAAGTCAAAATTCAAATTAGAGGAGCTGCAGTAGACTGACATGGAGTGTCAGGAGTAGTGTGTGACAGAAAAATGCTAAAGAAGCTGAAGAAAAATGCCATACAACCTGGGAAGTACAGTGTATGAAATAGTGGTGTGACTAGTACTACTTTGTATGTATGGGTGGTGAAGGCAGAGCAACTGAAAACGTTAGAGGTGATGGAAATGAAAGGTCTGTGATGGGTAGCAGGATGCACACTATGGACAGATAAAGGAAGTAATGATGATATCAGAGTAGAAGCCCAAGTGACTCCAATTGCAGGGAAGGTACAAAACAGCAGATTGCAGTTATTCAAGCACATGTGCAGGTAGGTAGAAGGCAAACTGGTAAAGAAGATTTGGGACAGTCAGGAAGAAGAAAAGAGGAAACAAAAGTATCCAGCAACAAAGATTCATGAATTGTGTGAGAATAAACCCTAGTCAGTCAGGCATGACTGTCGAAGAAAGGAAAAGAGTACATTAACGCAACAAAGAGGGTGGTATTTGATGCAACACCTCGTGTAGAAAATGGGAAATGGGGTTGATGATTATGATGGTGAGGAGCAGTAGGCAGTAGAAGGATATGTGGAACAGATTACATGTCCAGGATATTGTTCTTATCTTTCCTAGAGATTTTTCTTAGCAAGGCAATAAGATTGATTTGGCCTTAATGCCAGTGCAATTGCTTCCTTTGACTTATAAGTAGGAGCTTTTAGATATTAATCTTTTGGTTCACACCTTACTTTTGAGTATATCTCAAATATCAGAGAGCAAGAATGATCAAAAAATGAGAATATTCAGTCTAATAGTGGAATACTCAGCACAAACAAAAGTGGCTAATCTGTTAATTTATGTTATTAAGAGACATCCAATTAATGCAAAATCCCTGATTTGTAAATGGTGAGGAGCACCTACAGTAAACATGAGGAGAGGGAAGTAATTTGTCAAATATCAAGAACAAATAGTTTAAAGGGTAAGGAATTTCATTTACAATGTGGATAACAAGAGCTCAGAATAAATATTAATAAAATAGAGGAACTTGGGAGGCTAAAGAAATATTTAAATGAAAAAATACCTTTGCTAAATGTTTTTCAAGATGAGGAATGGAGGCTATTGGTGGAAAAGAATGCAAGCTAACCCCAAATATGTAGCATGGACATTTAAGAAATGAAGAGAGGGGTCAGATCTTATTATGGTGAAGATGAAGAAGGAAACTAGTTATGGACAGTCAGAAGATGAAATACATTTTCTGGAACGTATTGTGTAAAATTATATAAGGCAAGAAAGATAATTATGAAATGGAATGGAATATTAGCACTTGAGGAAAGGCATGGTCTGAAGAGGGTGCAAGAGTGACAGAAGTGTTAAAGACTATTTAATTATTAAAATTAAAGAATGTAGCGGGCATTCTAGTGATGGATGCTTTTAAGGCAGAATTATATAATTGAGGAAGTCAAGAAATAGGATAACATCTCATAGAGAATTTTAATAAAATGGCAGACAGATGGGATGTTCCAGAAGAAAGAGCTTGGGTATTAATAGTAATCATTTCTAAGACAAAAGAGGAATTACCAAGGGTTAATGATTTTGGATCAATTTCATTGATGAATGGGGATTTGGAAATTTTCACAAATATTAGCTCTATGAATAGAACATGTATTACAACAAATGGTAGTGTTAGGTGAGAAGGGATTTGCATCACAAGGATCAATGGTACCCAACTGGTGCATTTTGTGTTGTTTATGACAGAGTATGATAACACTGATTTAAAAAGCAGGGCTAGTACTTTTTGACATTGAAAGAATTTTGATTTTATAGAGTGGAAGTTTCTTTTCTAAGTATTAACACAGTGTGGATATGTATAGATTGAATCAAAACACAATGTAAAAATTCAAGATGGTCATAGATGAAATTCCCAGGTAAGAATTTAGTTTCCCATTCAGTCATCCAGGCTACTCTTAAACAGGGTTATAGAGAGGCTCTGCTTGATGTCAATGTGTAGCCTGTCCAGAAGAGTGGCAACCTCTGAGAGACATATATGTCTCTCCAGCAGTTCCTATTTATTTCGCAGGCTAGGTTAATGTCCCTGGAGTAGGTGACCTTTGTCTCATTTGACTTACAAATGTGCAACATTTCCATTAGGTTTGGATCCCAGATTGCTCTGTAAGCCAAGCACAAGCATCCTCTAAGTAGTCTGTATGCTACTGAGTACAGTGACAGTAACTTCAGTCTGTTAATGCATGACATATGATGGAGACCCTGAATTTTCTTGGTTAGAAATCTCTGAGGTCTCTCAGGTTGCTGCAGGTGTCTGGTAAGAAATATATCAAAGGGAGTGTTTTTTTTTCAATTATTGACTTGATGAGGATTGAGTACAGGGGTGCTATGACCTCTTCCACTCTCGATGCAATGCCTTTGCTAATGAGGTGTGCAACATAGACTGCCTTCCTTCCCACAGCAGACATATAGTGGACAAAGTTTTAGCTATAGTCAACTTGTGTTCCAAACCTCTCACCATTGAGTTGTCACTTAGGGTATTATTATTTATATGATTGTCTGCAGGGATATCATTTTACCAAAGGGGGTGATAACGCATTTTTTTGAATTGAGTTTAAGTCCATGGCTTTGGCACTAGTCATTGTTTTTAGTAAGTCTCTCTTGAAGTATATTGACATTGTTTGAAGATTCAGTGATTGCACCTAATTTGCAGTTGTTCGAAAGTTAGCCACAGCCTCTCTGTTTTGGCCCAAACTTCTGAGAAGTATATTCCGAACAATAGGGGGCCCAACACTGACCATTGTGGAAACCTCCTGGTGACAGGTCTGCTGGTTGAGGTAAAGTCCCCAACTTTGACTGAGTGTGATCTGTGGGTGAGACAGTTAGCAACCCACCTGATGACATAAGGGTTGATATTCAACTGGGAGAGTTTATCAATGATGCCCGAATGCGGGATTTTGTTGAAGGCCTTGGCTAAGTCAAGTTAGGCTGTATGCAGAGATTTGCCTTTGTCTATGAGTCTGGTGACATTTTCAAATAAGTATATCAGGTTTAACAGGCATGACCTGCCCTTGACAAAACCAAGCTCTGTTGGATCAAGGGTTTTGAGATCACATATATCCTTATTTATAAAGTCCATGGGTTGAATGTTACCATGTCATTTTTATAGTGAGGTAATTGTTTCTTGTTTTGTAAAATAATCAGTCTCGTGTGATGATTTAACTCTATTTTTTACCATATTTGTCTCTCCCATACTTTTTCTCATTATCCTTTTTATTCTACACATTTATTCATTTTATTTATTTTATTCCTACCATTCAGTTTACATTTACATGCAGCAGAATCCAGACCAGAAGAAGTGGCACCATTCAAACCTTTCAGGCCACCACCAGTAGCTACTACACAATCATTATCAGCACCAGAGCCATCAATGTTACCAGCTGCTACTCTCACCTCCACATTCCTGGCAGCATCTGTAGAAGGCATTGTCAATGGACCTGGAGAGAAATTACTGCTATCGCATCTGCATTACAACAGTGATATGGGAGGTGACATCTATGTCACTGGATGACAGCTGGAGTAAAGATAGGGGCCCTTATCAGCAGCTAGCTGAATGACTTAACTGGCTGCTTAGAGACACTGTTCTGGAGACTTGTTGCATCATGCCCATGTCCCACTCTGGCTTTACAATCAGAGTCAAGGTCCAGTGGTAGGGTAGACCAAGGTGGTGCTTAAGGTCAGACTGGGTCACTGCAGGCAAGGACTGCAGCTGCATTCCCTATTTTATCCCCCATCCTGATGTTCAGCTCCCTTTTGTGTCTTTGCCCACCACTGTTATCAACATTGTCTTTGCTCTGTCTGTGCCTGGTGTCTTCTTCTTCATTCTGTTTCCCCTTCCTCATTGTGTTAGCACCTCCACTCTCACTCCCATCTGTGTTTTCTATGTGTTTTCATGCCTCTTCTACCTACCCTAACGCTCTGAACTTCCGCTTACTTCCTCGGCTTACCTTTACTTCATATAATTATATACATGCATATGTATGTATATATATATATATATATATATATATATATATATATATATATATATATATATAAATATATATACACACACACACTGTAGGTACTAGGCTATCAGCCCTGATATATGCCTAGCCAAAAAGGTTCCCAGGCTTTTGCCACCCAAGAAAGTTATATTCCTGTGCCCCTGTGCAGGAGAGCCACAGAAGTGATCCCTGGGTTGAATTCCCTATTTCCCATCCAATTGTCAAGATTTTTCTTAAAGAGGACTAATGAGGAGCTTTGCTTGACATGAATGGGTAGTCTGTTCCAGAGCATGGGAAGTCTCTGGGACAGGAATCTATCATTCCAGCATATTCTGTTTATTGGGGTGGCAAGATTTAGGTCTTTGGAGTGTGTGGCTCAGAGGGATCAGGGTTTCTTTAGGTGTAACATGTCCAACAAATCTGGGTTTGACATGGCTTTGTATATTAGGTAGAAGTCGCCTCTGAGCAGGCGATAAGCAACGGAGTAGAGATGGAGTTTTTTTTAGATGGTCTGCATATGGCATCTGTTTGAGGTTAGTAAACCTTTTAGTGGGGTATTTCTGTGGCCTTTCTAGTTATTTTAGATGTCTTGTGAGGTACATGCCAAACCGGGCATTGTACTCTATAATGGGTCTGATGATGGATGAGTAGAGAGGAACAATGACCTTTTTTTTTCAGGAGGTGAAGCCCTTTGTGATGAGGTGTGCCACATAGAAGTATTTCCTGACTACTGTGCAATGTGATTATCAAAGGAGAGACTACTGTCCACCTGTGTCCTAAGGTCTCATCACACTTTCGGTGTTTAGTAGGCTATGCCTATGTGGTAGTTCATGGGTACAGTATTTTTCCCAGGGGATGACCATGCACTTCTTGGCTTGAGACCATGACTTTAACAC
This sequence comes from Protopterus annectens, assembly GCF_019279795.1. Classification (NCBI taxonomy): domain Eukaryota; kingdom Metazoa; phylum Chordata; order Ceratodontiformes; family Protopteridae; genus Protopterus; species Protopterus annectens. Next base: position 818,886,043 of record NC_056735.1, on the reverse strand, counting down.
CAAGCATCAGTCTCAGTGAGGCCCCTTTGTAGAATGTCCATATCATTAGGGGGTTCTATTATGGCACCTAGTTTGCAGTCGTCTGCAACCTTCATTAGCCAAAGACCTGCTGTATTAGCTTAGACTTCTGAGAAGTAGATGCCAAACAGGAGAGGACCCAGGACTGTGTCCTGTGGTACTCCACTTGTCACTGGTCTGAAGTTTGATTTGGAGTCAGCTACTTTCACTGTGTGAGTTCTGTCAGTGACCCAGTTGGCCAACCATCTTGTGTCCTAGGGATTTATGCCCAGTCTAGTGAGTTTATCTATAATTCCAGAGTGGGGGATGGTGTCAAAAGCCTTGGCAAGGTCAAGATAGGATGTGTGCACTACCTTACCTTCATCCACATCTCTGGAGACTGCTTCAAAGAAGTCAGTCAGGTTTAGGAGACAGGACATACCTTTTACAAACCCAAACTGAGTGAGGTCCAGAGTTTGGAGGTTACTTATGTCCTTGTTTATAAGCTCCAAGATGATATGTTCCATGGCCTTGCAGACCAGACTCATCAGGCTAATGGGGCAGTAGTTCCCAGGGTCCATGGTGGCGCCCCCTTTGTGGAGTGGGATAACCATCACTGTGCGCCATTCAGTAGGCACAAAGCCGGAAGTGTGGCTATGGTTGGACATGATACTTAGGTGGGATGTCAGTTCATTCTGTAGTTCATGCAGAAATCAGCCAGGGATGTTGTCAGGTCCCATGGATGCTGTGTTCTTAACTTTGGAGAGTGCGGTCTTTACTTATGCAGCCATGAATACAGGGGCTTTGCATTCTTCCGGTATAGTGATGGGCCCTTTGGGGGCTGAGGGGGGGTTGACATTTGCACTGAAGCTATCTTCCAGGATTTTGGCAATATCAGTTGGTTCTGTATATCTAGTGTCATTGTGCTGTAGCTCAGAGCAGATCTGAGTGTCGCCTTTGAGATTCTTCACATAGCTGTAGAATACTTTGTGATTATCTTTAGAATCAGTGGCAAATTTTATTTTCGTAACTAGCTTTGGATGATTTTATGAGGGATATCAGCTTCTTACTGAGGCTGACCAGGGAGCTCCTGCAATCAGGGTATTTTACTCTTTTTTGCAACAGCTTCTTTCTTCTGTTATAGAGTTTGTTTATGGCAGGGGACCACCAGATTGGCTTCCTTTTTTTGGAGGATAGCATCTTGGTTCTTTTGGGGATGGCACGATGCATGCACTCATGTCTGTACATATACATTGCATTTGTATAGGATTCAGCAGTCATACCTCTATTTTCTGTCTGTATGGGTGTTGTGAAGCTTGCCACTTCTGTCTTAAAAAGCATGAAGTTGGCTTTGGAGAAATTTTATATGGCCGTTTCCTTAAAGGGGAGTAGGGGCGGGATATTGATGTCTATGATGAGTAGCTTGTGGTTGAATCTGACTAGCAAGGAGTTGACCTCTGGCGTGGATCATCAGTTGCCCATATTGGTAATGACCAGGTGCAGGATATTACAGCCCCTGGTAGGGTGTATGGACAAGGTGATCCAGGACATTGGAATTTATGAATTCCAGAAAGCATTGAGCAAATGAGTTAGTAAATCAGTAGTTTTCCCAGTTGATGGTGGGGTAGTTAAAATCTCCCATTATTAGGGTATTGGACTGTACCTTAATATTACCTAGTATATCAAGAAACATGTAGTGGGCATCCTGGGACATGGTGGGGGATCTGTAACAAGCTACAACCTGGATTGCAGTCTTGCACAGTGTTAGTTGTACTTGGATAATTTCAGATGCATTATGTTGAGCAACTAGCCTGGAGGTGTTGATATCCTTAAAGAATATGGACACACCTTCTTCTTTAGTGTTTCAGTCCAGATTAGGTGACCGAAAGGTGTGGTATGAGTTATAGCCTGGTAATGCAGGGGTGCTCTCTGCAGCCTTGAACCTGGTCTCCGTCACTGCACAGATGTAGATGTTCTCCATTTTAAGGAGTGCCTCGAGTGAGTGCATTTTGAGGTTTAAACTTCTAGCATTGAATAGCAGTACCCTCAGATTTTGCTTGCTTGTGCCTGCTATGGTGGTGAGTTTGTCATTTGAACCTTGCCTAAAAAAGGCACTATAGGGGTGGCAAGAGCATTAGCGAGTATCCAGAATCCCAGGGGCAACAGGTGCAGGCCATCTCTGTCAAAGAATCGTTGTCTTTTGATCATGTCGTCCCAGGCATACAGACACTGGATCCCCTTAGAATGACACCAGAAGCTTAGCCAATTGTTGATGTCAATCATTTTGTCCTTGTATTGTGGTATTACTCTAGGCGATGGAGGATGCTACTGGGGGCTAGAGTCATACCTGCCTGAGCTACATGATCCAAGACCTCCTCCATGTCTCTTTTCATGTAGTCCAGGGAGGTGTATTTCAGGTAGTTTACACCAACACAGACAATGTCAGAGTCATATTTGTACTTGTGGAGTGACCTGAGTGCTTGCGTTGTGTGGCAGATCCTGGCACCCAACAGGAAGCTGACAGTAACTTTTTCCTTGTTTAGCCTGGTGAGTTGGACATCTGTGTGCCTGAATATAGAGTCACCTATGACTAGTGTGTTGGGTACGTTGCTTTGCTTTATGGACTGAGGTTGAGTAGCACACTGATTTTGTGGGCTATGTGTCATTTGGGTAATGTTGGGAGGTGGTGGTTGCTTGCGTTATATGTATACACATATATATCTATATAGATATGTGTGTGTGTGTGTGTGTGTGTGTGTGTGTGTGTGTGTGTGTGTGTGTGTGTGTGTGTGTGTGTGTGTGTGTGTGTGTGTGTGTGTGTGTGTGTTTGTATAATACTGCAGACCAACACTGAGGTGTGAGCATGACTACTGAGTACTGCTGGTACTTGTATTTCCCTATGGCACAACATAGTACTCCCTGCCCCTCCCATAGTCCCAGCTTCAGACATGAGCAGCATATTTAATGAGCTGTTATCCTCATACTCATTCCACCATGTATTCATTCTTAATGAGCATTTGGCCTTGTCGCGCAAACAAGGTAAACAGTGATGGGAGGCTTGTGACTGTGCATGTTGTCTTCCTGAATCCCAGGCAATATTTTGAAGCTTAACTATTGCTCACTAGTTATATCTTATTTATTAAAATACCACTCATACACACCTCTAATGGCCTAAGAAAATTATGTCTTTTCCCATATGATCACCAAGTTGACTTGTCTGGATAAAGTTATTAGACTAGAAAACATATTAAACTGATTTCTGGTCAAGAATACTCCTACTTTCAAAACAGATCTAGAGCAAGGAAGTCTGACTCCTGGGGTAACATAAGTATTTTGTACCCAACCCATCTGTGTTCTTTAGCCATCACTCCTCATAGCATCCATACTCCCTCAGCTACCATCATGGAAATAATAAGTACTGATTTACCATCTTCCATACAGTGTAGATCTAGGGGAGTTTACTTAAAGATTTTGTGATTCACAATAAATAAGAACATCTGTCAAATTCAAGTACATTGCAATAAGATAAAGCTGACGTGCTTTTATATTTTGCTTGATAGCAGTTCTACTAACAGATGATAACTTTGAAGCTGTCTAACACACCTACATACAGCCCTCTTGATTAGTGTTCCTGGCAGTGGAAGAACTATCTGTCCAGGGGAAGAATCTGGACCTGAGCCCACCTGCATCTTTTAGGGTGGGCGTGGAGGGTTTTATGCTTAGAAATGTACACTCCTTTGAGTTCCATGCTAAAGACTGAAGAGCCAACAAAGGCATTTGTCTCAAGAGGGGATGACAAGGTACCTATGGGCTTATGTCACTTGTGGAAATGAGTAACAGCATCTGCAATGCTCACTGCATGACCTGAGCCAGAGATGTCACTAGGCATGAATAGGGAATCACAAGAGGTTTTATAGAAACAAGTTCAATCCCGATAAGTACAACAGCACTACTCTCAGTGTATTTGAACCTCAATCCTGTAAATGATGAATGGTGCATAGGGCTCCCCATGTGAAATGAATGGGTCAGTAGAATGGTCTGTATGGAAGCTCAGTCATTAGTGAGGGACTGGAGCAACAAATGCATACATAGATAAATAATTCTAACAATTATAAAACATAATTTTGTTTATATTTATATATTTATGTACGTGTTTGTTTTTTTACTTAATTATTGGGAAAATCCGATTGGGCAAAGTCCCTTTTCTGTGTAGTTCTAGGGAGAAAAGCTGTACAGGTACACAAAAACAAAGAAGCACCAATAGATACAATGTGGTTTTATGAAATTCAGAAGGCAGACAAACTGCAATTTTTGATGTATACAACAAAGATAAGTATACCCGCGGTGGTGGTGCTGCAGTAGTGTTGTCGCCTCACAGTAAGACGCGGTCCGATTCTCAGCTAGAGCGTCTTCTGCGTGGAGAGATGCGTGAATGGGCATACCTTCATTGAAGGTTGTGTGTCAGGGCTGGTAATTCGGCATATAAAAATCAACTACCAATCATTAGCGGACCAGAGTTCCGCTGTGTCGACCCCTAACCGGGAAAAGCCGAAAGATGCAACAACAACAACAAAGATGAGTATAGTTTTATTTGCATTATTTACTCATTGAATGTAACAATATGCATATGTCTTGATATTCTGCAATATCTAGTTATTCTGGCATGGTTAAGAGAAAAAAAGTTTTCTGAGACATTTTTTGAAGAACACAGTGACAGTACTTAAACACTATACAGACATAAAGTGCATGCCCAGATCACTGTATAAATGTCTGATAGTGCATTTGTGTGATTTTGTACGTACATGACACTGTGTGTGCGTGTGTGTGTGTGTGTGTGTGTGTGTGTGTGTGTGTGTGTACTGACACATGCACTCAATTTCACACAAGTAAGCGCACATGCAAGAATAATAATATGTTTGTGAATGAATCATTTGAATTTTTTGACCATATGACTTGATAATCAAATGACTTTTTTGGGTGGGTTTGTGATGTCATGTATCAGGAAATGTATTTAAATGTTCTTTTGAATGCCTTTTATTTGTCTGAAGAAGTTCATTTTATTTATGTGAATGGAAGCGCTCTCATTAAAAGGTTTTTAAACTATAACTTGGATTATTGGATTACTTCCAGCTTTGAGGTGCCTGGATTCCTGTTTTGGATTATTCGCTTGTGTTTTTTTCCTTCTGAGTCTGTTTTGGTGTGTTCAACATGGAACAGGAAGAAAATGGCAGCTCACAGTCTCTGTTTACCCCACCTGGAGGTACTGAATCGGAAACCAGCGCTATTGGAAAGTTAATAGTGCTGGTTGAACAACTTTTCTACCGGGTGAATGACCTGGCCCGGAAAATTAACACTGATGCTGGCAGCAACGTAGACCCATCACCTGGACCATCCTTTTTGGGCTCTGGTAGGTCCTCATTTATAAATCTACCTAATTTGTCATATTCAAATGTAACTACAGCCTCTACTTCAGCTGTTTTGCCTGGAAATGGTGAGAGCAATGGTCGTAGTAGTAATAGTAATAGTAATAACAATAATGCTAACAACATGGCAAATGAACTGAATAACGCTGATGCAGGAGCCGTTAATATTATACCTAATTTACAAGAATGGCTCAATGCTCCAGCATTTTTTAATGGCTGTAACAACCAGCCGAGTGGAACTTTAGAAAACAGTGTGAACAATATTGTGAACAAACTGAAAGACTCTGATTACAGCCTTCTGAAATATAGGAAACTTCAGTTGTAATTTGCTTAATTTCAGGAATGCTTGTAAAGGCAGCACATCCCCAAGGGCTTAGGACAGTGGCATTACCCTACTGGACTGTTGAAATATTCTGTCTTTCATTGTGAATTACTGGGTCAGTTTGATAAACAGGGCCTAGAGTACTTGGAGATTCTTATAAAGCATTATTGTTTACAAATGAAACAATTGAAAAAATGAACTTAATATAATGGAGATGAACATTAAGACAGATATTCACTTTGACCGCTACAAATATGAGTTTAGTCGCATATTGCGCAGTATAGACACTGCTATTCAGAAAATGAGGGAATCTAAGTTAAAAAAAGCTTGAAAGGGATCGAAAAGAATACTCTAATGGAACAGCTTATCCACCCTATCCCCCCTCACAAACTTGGCGTAACAACGAACCTACAGGGGCTACTTGGGACAACAGCCCTATGGATGAGAACCATAAAAATATACGAGAACAGGGTAATACAACTGAAGTGGGGGATGAAGGATTGGGTAATTGGAATGGCAGATTGAGGGGGTCGAGAAGTACAATCTAACTCAAATCAACCATCTCAGGGTCATGGTTTTCCCAATGGCCAAGGTTGGCAACAAACCCAACAACCATCGAGGAAGAATCAACAATCGAGGAAACAAACTCAGAGGAGGAGATAATTTTTCCAGTAGATACGACCAATAATACGGATGGTAGTGGAGGGGGTCACCATTTATACCAACTAAGAAGGTGACTTTAAAATCTATAACTTTACCACAAAACATGTGAAACCAGAATTAATAGAGGTGTTAGCCCATGGGCTTTCCTTTGTACTCACAAATAGAGTGGACATTTCCAGGACTCTTATAGACTTGAAAGTATATTTACGTAAATTAAATTTGCACCTACTGTTGGGTAATAATTCTTTGACTAGAAGTGAACATAGAATTTCTAGCTTGTTTAAACCCCCCCCCCCCTCCCATTGCATGCTACCTTAGGAATCTTTGAGAAACTATTTGAAATGGACTTCAGGGATATTTTGGTTAGGACAAGTTACAAACAACATGAATTTAACCTACATCCCTCTCAAATACAAGATCTTGCCGAATTTAAACTGTTTAATATACATGTGATGCAACCCGATAAGGGTGGGGGCCTAATTTTCATGGAGGAAAGTGATTACATTTTGAGGATGCTAACTATGTTAGGCAGTGAAGCATATGAAAACGTTTCTGTAAATGAAGTAAATAGGGCCTTCTCGAAAATTAGGAACACCATTAATGACATGTTTCTGGAAGGCAAGATTAATCTTGACATTAGTAACTATTTGACAATGGCTGCCCCTTTGATACCTGTAATATTCAGAATCCTGAAAATCCATAAAAATTTAGAAGACCCCCCCCCCCCACTGAGACCCACAGTGGATGGTAGAAACAGCATCACATATGCCTGTGTTAAATTGGTGGATGGAATGCTAAAGAAACATCTTGCCACCGAATCTCAAATTTGTAAGGATCATTGGTGGGTTTTACAGGCATTGAATGAAGTTGAGTATAATTCAGAATTTGGTTTCCTGACAATAGATGTCAAGGACCTATATACTGCAATACCACAAGCTCTGGGTATTAGTTCGGTGAGAGAATTCTTGATGGAAAAAGGTGTAGATGGGGACGAAATGAACCTAATAGAGGACGTATTAGAACTAATTTTGGAAAATAATTTTTTCTATTTAATAAGAATTATTATTTGCAGAAAAGTGGGGTTGCTATGGGTTCACCCTGTGGGGGCAGCTTTGCAAATACCATCATGGCCTTCTGGGAAAATAAATTTTTGTTTCCAATGACACATTCAGGAACAATATGAGATGGTATACACAGTTTTTGGATGACGTTTATATTAATAAAAGGTCATTTAGAAACAGTTAGCCAATTGTTAGATGAGATGTCAAACATGATATCCTTTCTACAATTTACATTTAATTTTGATGAACATGAAATGGCATATCTAGATGTGAAATTAAACAAGGATAATGTAAATAATAGATATGTAGTCCGCATACACAGAAAATCCACATACTCTAATGATTTTCTTCACTTCACCAGTAACCATCCTGTACATCAAAAGTGGGCTGTGGTGAAAAGGCAGCTCGTGAGAGCTGCCAGGATGAATTCCCTTAACCTGAATTTTGACAATGAATGTCAAAACTTGAGAAACATGTTCCTTAAGCTGGGATATCCATCTAGTTTTTTTGGATGACATCATGGTTGAAGTGGAAAGGAAGAGAATGATGGGCCATTTTAAACCCATTTTGAATAGGAACATAATGGAATGTAATGAGGCGATGGTTACTACCATAATGGACATGAATCCTAGGATAGAAAATGAATTTAATGTTAGTTTTATAACAACTTTTTCTAAGGATGCAGGTGCCCTCAGGAACATCTTGATTAAAAACTGGGCCATTATAAACGAAGATGCTTCCCTCAGGACCAAATTAATGGATAAACCTAAAGTTACATATAGAAGGGGACCCAACATCAAATCTATCCTGGAAAGAAATGTAAAACCTTATATACCCAACAAAGGTATGAAGAAATGTGGTAGATGCCCCTATTGTAAATTTATACAGTTAACATCAACATTTACTGTCCTGGGTGAACAATATGAGGTGCAGGGGAGATTTGACGGCAACACAAAGAGGTAGTCTACCTTGCACAGTGCCAGGCATGTGTTTGCTTATATGTGGAGAAAACAGAGAGGCACTTTAAACAAAGAATTTACGAACATCAATATAGTATAAATAAACAGAATACTACAAATGCTTTGGCTAGACACATAATGAATGAGTCACCAGTTTAAATACTTAGTAATTGAGCAAGTGGTACCCAATTATAGGGGGGGTCAGTGGACTCTGAGATTAGAGGAGCATGAGCTTTTGTGGCAATTAAGGCTAAATGCACACTCATATCCTGGACAAAATGACTATTGCTCTTTGAAATGTATCTTAAAATTAAAGTCACTTTTATGATAAATAAGGAATAAGAACGCCAAAATGTATGGTGTTTATTCCTGTTTATATGTTAACATATTAACATATTTACAGATATATATATATATATATATATATATATATATATATATATATATATGTATGTATATATATATATATATATATATATATATATATATATATATATATATATATATATATATATACATATATTATATTTTATATATATATATATATATATATATATATATATATATATTTTACATCAAACAAGAATAATAATATGTTTGTGAATGAATCATGTGAATTTTTTGACCATATGACTTGATAATGACATGACTTTTTAGGGTGGGTTTGTGATGTCATGAATCAAGATATGTATTTAAATATTCTTTTGAATGCCTTTTGCCTGAAGAAGTTCATTTTATTTATGTGAATGAAAGCGCTCCCATTAAAAGGTTTTTAAACTATAACTTGGATTATTGGATTAATTTCAGCTTTGAGATGGCTGGATTCCTGTTTTGTATTATTTGCTTGTGCTTTTTTTTCCTTCTGAGTCTGTTTTGGTTTATTTATTTATTCATTTATTTATTTATTTATTGGCATTTGATACTGGGAAAGTCCAACTGGGTGGAAAAGCTGCAAATTATTACAAAACTTTTTAAGAACAATCATTTTACAATCTTCAAAAATAAAATAAAAAGCATCTGCAGTTTAAATAATTATAACAAACTAGACATAATATATAAACATTGGTTAAGAATCAATACAAGTTATATGACAATCATTTAATACTTAGAGAAATTTTAGACAGTTTGTAGAGAAATTAAAGATAAATTAGTCTAATGTACACAGGAATTACAATATGAAGTGAGGGTAAGAGATGCTTATGGCATAGTTAGAGAGGAAGTCAGGGAAGAGATTGGAAGTAAATGAAGAAGGGGGAGTAAGGAGGTATAAGGAAAGAGTTCCTTGTACATATCTAGAGATATAGTTTATCTTGGTTTTGAACAATAATAGAGACACATTTTAGCTAGGATGCCTTTCAGAGTGATTTTGAAAGATGGGAGGGATGGTATTGACCTGATGGATACGGGTAGGCAGTTCCAGGCATTAGCTACCTTGTTCGAGTACAGACATAATATTTTCATCTCTACCCTATAGTCTTTCCCCCGGATTCATGAAGCTCGGAGCAAGGCCAGCGTAAGGCTTGCGCCGGCCGTGCGGCGTAGATGTGGAGTAGTCGCGCCATATGCATATTAATGAAGGCGCGCAGTCGCCACAGCCACGTGCATAGGAAACATGCGTGAGTGCAAGGGGCGTATCGAAGTTGCGCAGGGAGGCGTGTCAATGTCGGCTTCCGAGGAGCAACCTAAACTGCTGAATTTTATATTCCGCCAGCAATTGTAATCGTACCTATCAGTGTCCGTGGAGACTGAAACGTATGCAAAGCAGAGTCCCTGCGAACAGAAAATAAAGACTCAAACACAAATGCACAGTAGGGAATAATGGGTCCCTACCCATGAACAAATGACAGGAAAACCGTGTGCCTGTAGTCCAACGTAGTGTAGATAGTTATACCATGTGGAAGTGAAACGTATCAGATGTTAGCGCGCCGCCAGTAGGTACGTCCAGTCCAATGGAGAGGGTCACCAGCCGACCCATAATTTGAGGGAGGGAACATAGCTGTGCAGATGTGTCCATAACAAAATACACAAGGAGAAATGTAGATATAGGCAGTGACCGTATGTCTGAATCATATCCCACAAGCCATGTAATAGTCACATACAAAAGGTATGTCCGCATTTCACATACCAAATGTGATAGGAAATAGCATACACATGTAAAAGAAACAGAAGGAGCATATAAATGAGCCATAACAACATGGACACATGTAGGCCGAAAGGAACAGTATGATACGTACCATCGACCAAGATTACCACCTGTCCCACTTTGCGAGTGACAGTCCCTCTGTGGGCAGATGTGTCCTGACACAAACATGTAAAACTGGCAAATGTCCAGAGAATATAGGACATAATTCCTCCGTAGACGTCATGCAATAGTTGCATTAAACATATTTCACTGGGCGTATAATACAGAAATGTCATAACAAACAGAATAAGATACCGAAATGCTACAAGAATAAGCTTAGATATAGGCAGGAATTGTAAGTTCTATCTGCCGAACTGACCATGGGTATGTGTCGGCCTGTAAAATATGCTGTGTTCACCGCAACTGTCACAGTAGGGTTGCCACCCTTACAAATGGCCAAAGTGGGACATGTTTGGCACAGACATCAGACTGTACTGGCCGACACATACCCATGGCCAGTACAAAGGACAGAACATAACTGTTTTGCCTACAGAAAAGCGTATTCCTGTAGCATTTTAGTTGCTTAGTCTGTTTCTCATAACAGTCAGATATTTTAGATACAGAATTAACTGTTTAATGCAACTATCACATAAAATATAAGAAATATGTTTGTCCTAAAATCCCAGGACATTTGCCATGTTGACAATTACATGTCAGGACACAACTGCCCAAAGAGGGACTGTCCCTCACAAAGTGGGACAGGTGGTAACCCTATGTCACACTGTGGACAATTGAAAAGGTGGAAACACAATCGTTGATTGTGGGAAGGCAATGTCCACAACAGTTGGACATGTGTAAGGAATAGCTTGGACATAGGAAAAGGTGCCATCCTACCAATGAGTAGAACAGGCTGGCAAAATCCGGAAGGCAGTTGTATAATCCGAACGTGTATGTGACACAGTCGAACGGGTGGTACCCGGATACACCAACCAAGTAATGAAAGTGAAGTAAGGGCATGTACCAATGTGCGTGAGGTATAGCATGTGGACAGCAAACAAGGCAGGGTAGTCCACACAACCATAAAGGTACCCGACACATGTAGGGTAGTCAATGTGTAACTCTGGCCGTGTCATGGGCCAACAACCAAATTAGTGCTCTATGGGGTGTGAGTAATTCGCGTGTGAGGGGTGTGTGTTTAATGGTAAATTTCTCAAAGGCGATACTTGTGTCGTATGCAGAAAAGGTGAACCAGAGGTGTATGAGGGGGCAGCGGGTGAAGTGGAAAGAAACCCAACCTCATGTAGAAACAGCTGCAAGACAAGCAGACAGGCCATAGTGTAGAACACAATCCCACAAACATATGAATATGGAAATATGCGAGACAAATGTATACATACGGCACCATCACATACCCACAGATGGGTCCTGATGGAACTGGCCATAACAAATGCAACACACCTGGATGCATAAAAGCCTACCCAGCATACCCACCACAACACACAACCTGCCACCATACCAGAACATTGACCAAATCCAGCCGTACTTGGTCCACTGGTTTGTTGCAGAAACAGCTACACACAGTGACCCCTACGCATATGTAGTAGGTATTGTCACCCTAGGCAGTGTCAGGATTGCAAACCATGTATCTCCAGCAGGTAAAACCCCCTGCACATTTTCGTGAAGCCACAAAAATCTTCGGTATCTAACTTGTTTTCGTCTTGACCAATTTTTGGGATATCCCTCACGGGATGACCAACTTGTGTAAATAGTAGAATGGGTATGACAACATGATGTCCAATCCAATCTGGACACAAGTCAGAACGTGCAGTGGAGGTCCATGACACTGTCCAGCCCTAAGTGGGCATGCATAACCTACCACCCAGGATAAAATACATTCCCGTGACGCACGTGTCCAGACACGAATAGGAGGGAGAATATAATGCACACATTTGCAAAGTGGAAAATGGCATGAGGGCAAGGAAGACACTACGTAAACAGGTCAACCCTGATCAAGTGTGAGGGACACTGACTGTGTGCAGTCGTGACTGACCATACCTGTCAACCTGTGTGAGCAAGATATCTGGACAGAGCCGTGAATATAAGTGAGGTCCAAACTTAGGGACAATCTGTACACATATCTCTTAGAAACATAGAATTTGATAGAATAACAGTTTGCACATTGGCATTAATGTCTGGAGTATGAAGTCTGAAACCTAACTGTCTGTTAGCACATTCCGACTGCAGTCTTTAATGCTGAGCCACTGCAAATGTCCTGAGAGTTTATTTCCTAATTTACTTTAATAGTCGCATAAAATGGTTATTTTATATATGAATCCTCAATATGTTATGTGAAGTAGCATAAGCAATTCAAATGTTACTAGAATAAGCTATTCAGTTCAGTTCAGTACTATGCACGGCTGTAGGTATGTTTTGTCCTGGAAAATCTGACATCTCTACAGAACATGTCCCACTTTGGGCAGTCGAAAAGTGGCAACCCTAAGAATGACCACAGGTTTGCCCCATAGTGTTGGTGTGTGCCTCCGACAATCTGCACCAGTGTGGTAAATAGCTGAGGATTGACGTCAGTAAATAATAAGAAATATCCTGAGTATAAGACTCCACAACCTGCAGAAAAGTCATGCTAATGCAAGACCTAGCATTCTATCAACGTTGTAAGCTTGTAAGAGCAATCGTTAAAATGTGTCCCTAATTGTCCCCCCATCGTGTAGGTTTTGTGCAGGTTCGGTGCTCTAAGAGGTATGGTCCATACATATTTACAGAAACAGCCCTTCACACTTGTGTAATGTACAACCGCATACCTGTAGTCACTTCATGTCCAAAAATAACAATCCCCGTATGACTGTATACAGGTAATAGTCAAATGTGAAGGGGAACACCCCTCACCGGGGAGTATGGACTGTAACAAACCCACCCAAAATATGTAATGCCAAGAGAATTAGCTGCTGACGGGTGCCCAAACACCTGTGTCTATAAACACAGGTAAAACTGCAAAATAGGGAGATAAGGCCTGTCCATATGCTTCGTCTGACATTTGATCTTGGCCAGGGAAGTTCCGTTCACCAGGTGGACAAGCCTAAACCCAGATAACTACATGAACACCCTGACAATCAAAGACCTGTGTGTGGCTGGACTATATGCCTTGGTGTTCTGCATATCCTCGGAGTGATTAACAATGCAGCCGGAGTCCACAGCAGTAGGCAATAGGGAATGTGTAATATGTAGTACCCTCTTTTTCCCAGCAGGAGAATGGATGCCTGTGTCGTAGGTGAAGCGGTGAGGCGTATGTTGATGTAGCTAAGTACTATGGGTATGCATATCAATGAGGGAGAACACCAATAGAATAGTGGTTCCGGTATCTGGCCAACGTGAGTGCAGTCCCGGTTGACCTACGAACACTGCACATATAACTTGAAAGTGTAATTAAAGCGTTTGTGCCGTACACACATTTAAATATGTAAAGGTGAACGTGTGTTTCGCAGTAGTCCATAAACTGGAATACAGATATGTAACTGTTACGGTCAGAACTATGAAAGTTCACGGACGCACAATTATCTATGAAACATATGTAACCCACAATAAGGATATGCAAGGGCGCCTGCGCATGTGTAATCCACTCACAGAATAGAAAATGAATGGTGTTTTCCTCACGTTCCATGTACATGGCTCATACCTTTTAAACCCGTAAAGTATGAAATCGGACAAAGCCATGACAGTAACTGGTACAAATAGGGACAATCCCCAGATATTGCTTAACAAACAGAGAAAGTGGATAGAATAACAGGTGTGTCACTAGCATGGATTCTCTGAAGGGTATAAAGTCATAACCTGAAATGTTTGCCATTATTAACCAACATCAGTCTTTAATGATATGCCACTAACTTGCCAGATAGACACAAGGTTATGAAAAACGGAGCAAAGATAAGAGGCAAACAGCTGTGCATGCAGCGGAAATCTGTACAGTTGAAAGGTATGATATGCAGAGATATATATACACATATATCCACAGGCATAATCCAAAGCAAATTATGAGATGAGGAATGTACAGACATATGTATATATGTACAGATATATATATCTATACACACACGATACATGCATAGATATATACACAACAAACATATGTCTCTGTACATATAACACATGTACATAAATAGGTCACGGTATAGCTAATATGGATAGACAGACAGACATGCATGAAATGAGAATACACCGATAGTTTCCAAACCATTTCCCGTAAAGTACCAGTGTGACAGGGCCTGCAAGATCTACACGTTAAACATGAATATAGGTTCATAGGTTCATAGATTAGTACTAGGCTAACTGCCCTTGTGGGCCATTTTAAGCCTAGTCACTTATCCCTTGTGAGACTCAAACCCTGCAACTTGTGTTTGTAAGGCAAATATCTTAACCATTAGGCCACCCTCCCAACCCAAATATAGGTGTCCTTTGCAGGACCCCAAAAATTGATCTGTACGAAGTGCGAACCATCATTGATGCTAAAGACGTCACAGCTGCAACTACAATATAGCTGTACATGCAACAGTAGCAGGTGCAAGGGTAATAACACATGGGTCGATTGAATGTATGACGTATGAGCTGATATACGCAGAGTGGGGAGTGCTCAGAAGTGTCCTCACACTTTATTATCACTCACATTAAACATGTCTAATGGATACTGAGAAGGTGTGTCAGGTATGGGAATCATGGGTATGCAGAATTGGGCCAAGGTGCTGGTTGGCACAGATCTATTAGGTACGCCCCATGGGAGTGATCAATATACCTATGTGGGTATAGCACACGCCTATATTCACCACAAAGGTGCAACCCACCCACTGGATATTGTGTAAACCATTGGGGGAAGATGTAGGGACCTATATCAGTGTCATGTAGGCGATTATCATGGATGGACACGCATACGACCAAGATGGTAACCATACTTGCCAGAATGTCAGAATAAGACAGCTGGACTAAGGCATAGTACACGACAGACAAATAGGAACTATATTAAATATACCTCAGACAAAGTCAGACCGTTGATAGAATAATTGTGTAGTCGGGAATACGAATGTTATGAGAGTTAGTAATCATGAAATAGAAATGTCACTCATGATTACCTAACCGCACAGTCCGTCATAGCTTGCCAGCAATCTATCAGAAAGGCACATTATCATGACAAATGTAACAGAATCATAGGTCAAACCCCAGGGCATATACCCATAATGTGTACAGGTGAGAGGTATGAAGGTAACCCGTCCTAATGAAATGTACAGAACTAGTGATACTAGGTAGACAGGTGAGAAGAAAGACATCAGGACAAATGACAAAACATGTACAACTCATAAGCATGTTTGTCCACAAATGTGGATTACAACGTATGGCCTGTGAAAGTCAATGTGGAAGGTTAATAGACTCAAACGACATGTGTCCCTCAGGGTGTCATGCAGTGTCACTGATACAGTGTGCAGTCCACCATACTCATACTTGAGCTCTGCCACTGATGGAAGGCGCAAATACCGGCCTACACATAAGGTACATGATGGAATAAGTAGTGTGGATAAGCACCTGTTGGCCTGTGTGAGGAATATAACCCAGTGGGTGGGTGTGTTCAGCAATAGGAATGTAATGGTAATTGGCCTGTGATGGCGCCATGTATTGGGTGTATTGGCGTAACTGTACGAATGTGCAGATGTATGCCTCATATGTGTGGTGTGTTCCTCTCACAATCTGTACCTGCATACCTCTCAACTGTACAGATTTTTGCAGAATGTCCAGAGTTGTGCCTCATATATTTGGTACATTTTTCATAAAAGTGTGGTTTTCTGGCAAATTAGTGCAAATCGTTAAAGACTGAAGTTAGAAAATAATGAGAGACATTTGAGTTTCAGACTTCATACCCTTCAGAAAATTCACGCTAATGCAAAACCTGTCATTCTAGCAACTTTTTAAGTTTGAAAGAGCAATATTTAAAAATTGGCCCTACTTTTGGGCTTTTGCCCCACTTTTGGTTATGGCTTTGTCCAGATTTCCTGCTGTCGGAGGTTGAGAGGTATGTGTACCTGTTCGCCAAATACCTGAGAACTGACGTCATTAAATAATGATAAACATAAGTGTTTAAGACCCAAAATCCCTCAGAAAGAGCATACTAATGCAAAACCTATAATACTGCCAACTATCTATGTTTGTAAGAGCAATATGTAGAATCTGCCCCTATGTGTCCCCCATCATGTTAGGCTTTGTACAGATGTTTTGCACTAGGAGGTTGATAGGTATGATCAGAAACAGATACATGTTTGAGGAAACAGCATTATCGACTGCAAGATAACGCAGAAGGTATGAAAAGCGCTGCAGTAGGAAGTTCATCCGCAGGTATGTACTGACATGTCAAATGACACAGCAGTCTATAGAAAGTACCTATAGGGTGTCACCTTTACCAATGATGACAGTGGGATATACCCACAGCCATGCATACACCACAAATAAACATAGCACACAGCAAAGCCTAGGCCATGATACACGACGCCTTCAGCGTTTATGGATTGAGTGAGAGTACAGCAGGGAAAGATGATTGCCAGGCTATTCAGCAAACACCCGCAGGGGAGTGCAAGACCGCCCATAACACGAACATTGCACGGACAATGTTGGGATTTGCAACATACCCCATTTGTATGTGTAAGCTATGCAAATGATGTAGTAACTACGCGATACATGAAACAGTAAGCTGTCCATGCAAGAGCAGAGTTATGTGCAGAAATGTACCCGGATGTTATGCGACTAACGTTTTGCACGTTGCTAAACGGAGCAATGACAGCTGCAAATACAGTATGAATACAGTTGAAGAAGCATGCCAATGTCCAAGTCCAAGGCCAGTGGCAGCTTTGTCCATTGGATATCAATGAACCAGTAGTTGTCCTCCCCCGATCCCTGGTGTGGAAGCGTAGCACAGTGCCATGAGAACGTGCTGCGCTTCAACACAAGACATATGGATAATATACATACAAAATGTAGGTTTAGTTAGATGTTAGTACGCCATGCAGATGAATGGCAAGCCAGAGACAACATGGCTACTGCATACTGGTACCTATGTGTGGAAGCGCTCTGTCAGAGATGTAACGAAGCATTTGTAGGCAATGTGAGGCAAGTGAGGCTGAGGATAGTGAATCACAACATGTCATGCCATATGGGCCAAGCCTCTACAGTGTAGTGTAGGTTAAGGGGACTATTAGAGTAGAAGATAGGTGACAACAGGAGTTGACCTCACCGGAGCAGTGTCACATGTGTGCTGTTAGTACTCAGTGGAAGAGGCATGTCATGAGCTATCCCAGGGAATGTCAGGAGACTGACGGCGTATGCCATGGATACCACCGATGTGACATGCAAACCTGCCCACAGTGTGTCTGTGCCCGTGCGCACCAGTAAGCCCGAGTAAGTATGTGTGCACGCGTGTTAGCCCATGTGCGCATGTGGAAGAACGAGTAAGCTAGTGTATGAAGGGTGAAGCCCGTATAATGTCGTGTATGCATTTGTAAGCAGGTATACATGTGTACTACACACATCACACACATCCTGCACACACAGACACACATGCTGCCAATACAACGCACATCAGTGAAATGGCACATGGATGGAGACTACATCATCAGAGGTAACAGTGCTGTAAACTATGCTGCAGTAATGGTCATAGCTGCAATGCATCATGCCTGCTGAAGTACACCTGGAAGTAACACACTGTGTGTTAACAGCATGCTAACATCAATACAGTGGAATAAAGCCACTGTGTGCAGCAGCACCAGGTTAGTCAGATCCTGCATCAATGTTGCACATCACAGGTGGTGGCACAGGTGACATCATATGCACAGGGTGTGGTGTTAACATGTCCAGAGCTGTCATAGAGCCATCCAATGTACACGTAGGTGTGTGTGTGTGAGGGACAACGGTTATTGCATGGCCCAATGGTGGTGCAATGTGTGTGTGTATGTGATAGCCATAGCTGTTTGTGGTAAGTGTGTGTGTCTGCCTATACACAGGTACAGCATGTGTCAGCCATATAGAGGAGGTTGTGGGACAGTCACAGACCGTACCTGCCAGGCTGTAGAGATCCCCATTACTGGCAATGGACACCCCTCCATGCATCCAACACAACCCAGTCCTGCACCTGTCAATGTCTACACATACAGTCCTGGGATCTGTACCACAACCTGTGGATAAACGTGTGTCTATAATGTTAACCTGGGGTGCATAGACTTGACAATTACTACAGACGGATATGAGCCATACTCACACTCCAATGTAATAACCACCACTGACTGTTTCAGAGATCTGCATACGACCACTCAAAGGTGCTGCACTAACATTGTTTCCAATGCCCTTGTAATACCCAGCAACACAATAACTGGTCACTACACATGTATAACCCACGATCACTATAGCACACAGTATGTGCACTATCACAGAGCCATAGCAGATGTACATACATCCAAGGTGTTCACGTACAGACAATGCAGCACAGTCAAGAGTGATAATCCCAACATACATATCTATATACAATATATATATATATATATATATATATATATATATATATATATATATATATATATATATATATATATATATATATATATATATATACATACACATACATATATCTATATATATGTATATATATATATATATATATATATATATATATATATATATATATATATATATATATATATATATATATATACACACACATATATATATGTAGATAGATACATATACACGCACACACACACACACACACACACACACACACACACACACACACACACACACACACACACACACACACACACACACACACACACACACACACACACACACACATGCGGCAGGGTTGGGAGCAGAACATAAAGGTAAGCACTGTACCACACGACAGCATTACGCACTTAAAAATGCACTACTGTGATCAGTGGATCACATGATTCACACAGGCACATGTCTAGCCTGCAGACAGCAGCATCAAAGGCAAAGACACTTTTT